>NW_028189313.1:0-400646 GCF_048542155.1 Nylanderia fulva
AGTAATTTGAGCCAAGAAAAAATAAAATCGGTCAAGCCGTTCTGGAGATACAAGCGGTCAAAAAGTGACGTTTTTCATGAAAAATGAAGTAACGTCGTCTTCTTCTTCTTCTTCTTCTTCTTCTTCTTCTTCTCTGTCCGCGTATAAATCTCTTCTCACCTTTCACTCACACCTCTCTCAACTTCCACCCACCCCTTTCCCTCCCACATCCCGCCCCCACCCCCACCCCACCCCACCACCACCACCGCTTCCACCCCCACTCCCACCCCTTTTTCGCCTCTTTCACCCTCTTTCGTCCTCTCTCACCCTCTTTCGTCCTCTCTCACCCTCTTTCGCCCTCTCTCACCCTCTTTCGTCCTCTTTCACTCTCTTTCATTCTCTCTCACCCTCTTTCACCCTCTTTCATTCCCTCTCACCCCCTTTCGTCCTCTTTCACCCTCTTTCGTCCTCTTTCACCCTCTTTCGTCTTACCTCACCCTCTTTTGTCCTCTCTCACCCTCTTTCACCCTCTTTCGTCCTCTCTCACCTCTTTCACCCTCGTACGTCCTTTCTCACCCTCTTTCGTTCTCTTTCACCCTATCTCCAAAAAATCATAAAAATGAAAAGGTCAAGCCATGTTAAAAAGAAGATCCTCAAAAATTTAAACCTAGTCTGTACAATGAAAAATAATTACTCGTAATTCTAGAGTTCCAATTTGTTAATATCGAATAATGTATTTGTTTCAAGTAATGGCAGTAGAGTCAAATACATACCTACGTATATGCAGTTTTTGCTGTTAATTGTACTTGAACGAAAAAAATAATTAAATGATTTAAATATAGCACATTTTAAATCAAGAAACTTATATAATCGAACTCTGTTTAGGAAAAGGTAGAACATTTCATTTGCCTCTGCCTTTACAAGAAACATTGGATAAGGTATGTCCTCCGGAAGATCCTATAAATTTGAATCACGAGTTGCACATTCTCGTTCGAGGTATACCCAAGAAATCTAAAGTGGTTTGGGAAAATTTGGTAGATATTAATAAAATGTATAAGGCTTTACAATGGTTGAAAGAAAATTATCCTCATTACTCAAAAATTCGTCTTCCAGCGTCATTCTGATGATCTATTAAAGGATAAGTTGCAGGAAACAGAATATAGGATTGTCGATGAGGAAAGCGACAATGACGAAATAAATGAGGTGGTTGAGGAATTACCAGCATTGAATTTGTACAATGTACAGCAAAACAAAAATAATAATGATCAAACCGTTTTAAAATGTACGGCTTTTCTCACACAAATCACTGAACATTCGGATATTAACGATAAGTAATACAATATACCCAATACACGCGAAAAGAATCGATAACGAATCTGCATTGAAGCTTTATCAAATGGTGAAAATTGAAGATTTTCCAATGGATAATCGTTATAAATATCTGGATGTCATGTGTTTCCCTGATTTATATCCTGATGGTGTCAATGGACAACGAGAAGATAGAAACTTTGCATTGCCGGAATATTTATTTATTAGAACACGATTGATGTCGAAACATAGTAGATTCAGGTTGAATCTGCAGTATCTGTTCTTCCTTCTCAATGATGCTAACTACCGACAGTTGAAAAGTGGTATCTATTATACAATGATGGTTACTAACCCACGAGAGAGATACACTGCTGGTAGATACTTGAACGAATTGAAAGGTTGCCAATTAGAATCGAATTTAATGAGTATTTTCGCAAAATTGAGAAATACGGATCAATTTTGGCGACAACCGTCCAATAATGTAAAATGCATGACTTTGCATTACGGTCCAGCGACGTGGTTTTTGACTTTGAGTCCTAGTGAATGGAAATGGTCCGATTTGGGTGAATATTTACGAGATATGAATCCCGATAAAGAGAAGTTAGGCATCAGCGAACTAATCGCATACGATCCTGTAAGTACTTCTAGATTCATGTGCATAAAATTCAAAGCCATGATTGATTTTATTTGTTCGTCCGATAATCCAATAGGAAAGGTTATTCATTACTTCTGGCGACTGGAATATCAACGTAGAAGTATCCAGCACATGCATTGTATGATTTGGATAAAAGATGCTCCAGTATTAGGAAAATCGCCGGATGAAGAAGTTGCTACGTTTATTCAAAAATACGTAACGTGTGAAATTCCAGATGAAAATGTTTCGCCAACGTTGTACGATACGGTAATAAGTGATCAGAATCATAAACATAACTCGTATTGCATGCGTACGAAAAAAACGGAAACTAATATATACAGAAAGTGTCGGTTCGATTTTCCTCGGCCAGTTACTGAGAATTTCGTTTTAAGAGACGTTATCACTTCGATAGTCGGTAGAAAAAATTTACGCAGTAAGAGCAGATTGTACGATCTTCCTCGCAAGGAGTCGGAAAGGTTTATAAATGATTATAATCCGTCTATCAAATTAGCCTGGGAGGGAAATATGGACATACAATTTATTGGAGAAAAATCAGAGTTTTTAAACTCATATTTAACAAAATACACGACAAAGTCGGAAAAATGCAATACAGACTTTGAAGTGATAGATTCGAATAAGTTCTTGGCATCGAAACTGTGGAATTTTGCAATGCGTTCATTAAATAACAGAGAATGCGGTGCTTTAGAAACTGCGGATACACTATTAAGGAATCCCTTGTACGGTACGGATAATGATACCATGGTCAAATGGATCGATGTTAATGAGGTGAGAAATAGAAAAGTTAAAACATTTAATGAAATTTAAGCTCTTGATGAAAATTCTACGAATATTTACTGTTCGTCACTCATCGATGATTACTATCCAAATAGACCTCAGGAATTAGAATCATTGAATTTGTACGATTTTGCCAGATTCTGGGAAATTACGAAACAGATGTCAAATAATGACGAAGTCAAGTGTTACAAACTGGCATCGGGTTTATTTTTAAAAAAACGAAAAAAGGGTTATTTAATTAACCATTATCGATTTAATATAAAAACTGAGCCCGAAAAATACTTTTACTTCGCTGCTTTCTTCTGTTCAAACCATGGAGAGATTTGAGTGAATTCAAAGGTACATTCGAGACTTACACGGATGCCTATAAGAATTCAGAGTCTGTTTTAACGAAGGCAATGAAATATCACGAAAGGCTCGAAGAAATACAGAAAGCTTTTGAGAACGTTGCTGAATTAATCGAGAAGCGCGAAAATGATCTGAAAACAGCAGACAGAGACAAATCCGATGACAATGAACTGGATTGTAATCCGATAGAAGCTGACGACGCGATGAAAGATCTGGAAGATTTTGGTAAGATTGACGACCCGATTGATTTATCGCAAATGATGTCGCAATTGAACAAAGACCAGAAAAGAGTCGCAGGTTAACGTATACAGTTTTACCCTACTGATGACTAGTCATTGCGATAGTAATCCTGCTCAGTACGAGAGGAACCGCAGGTTCGGACATTTGGTTCACGCACTCGGTCGAGCGGCCGGTGGTGCGAAGCTACCATCCGTGGGATTATGCCTGAACGTCTCTAAGGCCGTATCCTCTCTAATCAAAGGTGGCAATGATATCTCTAGGAGTCTCGTGAGTCGAAAGGCTCAAAACAATGTGACACTACTAGGCGGCCGGTCCTCGGGCCGGTCGTCGCACGAGCCCGGTTTGCCGTACGGCGCCATCGCCCGTCGTCGGGATCTCACCGCTACGACGGCACGGCGTCTAACGGTCGATCATGGGTTTCGCAAGTTCGATGTCAAGACTCGGAATCGTCTGTAGACGACTTAGGTACCTGGCGGGGTGTTGTACTCGGTAGAGCAGTTACCACGCTGCGATCTGTTGAGACTCAGCCCTCGGCTTGGGGATTCGTCTTGTCGGTTAGACGAGACCCCACACGTTCGACGGCGAAAGCAACACGCCGCGAACGGACTTGGATGAATTTCTCGCTCGCCGGCGAAAGCAACACGCCGCGAACGGACTTGGAAAAATTTCTCGCTCGCCGGCGAAAGCAACACGCCGCGAACGGACTTGGATGAATTTCTCGCTCGCCGGCGAAAGCAACACGCCGCGAACGGACTTGGAAAAATTTCTCGCTTGCCGGCAAAAGCAACACGCCGCGAACGGACTTGGATGAATTTCTCACTCGCCGGCGAAAGCAACACGCCGCGAACGGACTTAGAAAAATTTCTCGCTCGCCCGGCGAAAGCAACACTCCGCGAACGGACTTGGAAGAATTTCTCGCTCGCCCGGCGAAAGCAACACGCCGCGAGCGAACTTGGAAGAATTTCTCGCTCGCCCGGCAAAAGCAACACGCCGCGAGCGAACTTGGAAAAAGCGGCTTGTGCGGCCGGAGGTGTCGCCCGCCAACGAAAGCAACACGCCGCGATCGGACTTGGGGTACGGGCGGCGCGTGCCGCCGGAGGTGTCGCCCGCCAACGAAAGCAACACGCCGCGAACGGACTTGGAAGAATTTGTCGCTCGCCCGGCGAAAGCAACACGCCGCGAACGGACTTGGATGAATTTCTCGCTCGCCCGGCGAAAGCAACACGCCGCGAACGGACTTGGAAGAATTTCTCGCTCGCCCGGCGAAAGCAACACGCCGCGAGCGAACATGGAAGAATTTGTCGCTCGCCCGGCGAAAGCAACACGCCGCGAACGGACTTGGATGAATTTCTCGCTCGCCCGGCGAAAGCAACACGCCGCGAACGGACTTGGAAGAATTTGTCGCTCGCCCGGCGAAAGCAACACGCCGCGAGCGAACTTGGAAAAAGCGGCTTGTGCGGCCGGAGGTGTCGCCCGCCTACGAAAGCAACACGCCGCGATCGGACTTGGGGTACGGGCGGCGCGTGCCGCCGGAGGTGTCGCCCGCCAACGAAAGGAACACGCCGCGATCGGACTTGGGTTACGGGCGGCGCGTGCCGCCGGAAGTGTCGCTCGCCAACGAAAGCAACACGCCGCGATCGGACTTGGAAGAATTTCTCGCTCGCCCGGCGAAAGCAACACGCCGCGAACGGACTTGGAAGAATTTTTCGCTCGCCGGCGAATGCAACACGCCGCGAACGGACTTGGATGAATTTCTCGCTCGCCCGGCGATAGCAACACGCCGCGAACGGACTTGGAAGAATTTCTCGCTCGCCCGGCGAAAGCAACACGCCGCGAGCGAACTTGGAAGAATTTGTCGCTCGCCCGGCGAAAGCAACACGCCGCGAGCGAACTTGGAAAAAGCGGCTTGTGCGGCCGGAGGTGTCGCCCGCCAACGAAAGCAACACGCCGCGATCGGACTTGGGTTACGGGCGGCGCGTGCCGCCGGAGGTGTCGCCCGCCAACGAATGCAACACGCCGCGATCGGACTTGGGTTACGAGCGGCGCGTGCCGCCGGAGGTGTCGCCCGCCAACGAAAGCAACACGCCGCGATCGTACTTGGGTTACGGGCGGCGCGTGCCGCCGGAGGTGTCGCCCGCTAATCAAGGCAACACAGCCGCTATCGGGCCTGGAAAAATTTCTCGCTCGCCGGCGAGAGCAACGCGCCGCGAGCGAACTTGCGCCTGTTCCCGAGTTCTCGCTTGTACCGCTAACGAGCGAGCTAAATGAGATTAATTAAATGAGGACGCATCGGAAAGTTTATTCGTGCAAACACTCCGGCTTCGCTTATCGGCATCCTGCCTGCATTCGTCCACGTATCGGTCGTAGAATCTCGAAGATTGTGCATCCGACGAGTGGTAGCCGGGAATTAGCAGATATCGTAATAATCGTGTCGCGCGGTCGTGCGGAGCGTTCGAAAAGTACGAAACCTTTGTCCGAAACGTATTTCCGTATCGTAGCATTATCTCCTCGTAGCGGCGCTACTCGCCGTCAAGTGCCCCGGAGGTACCGCCGGCGGGCGACGGACTTGGTGAAATCATTCGGTCGTCCGGAGGTGTCGCCCGTCCCGGAGGTGCCGTCCGTCCCTAAGTTGACGCCGGCCGTTATGTGGTGCCGCACGTATAATCACGCCCGTAACGAGCCGTCTCGGTTGCCGCGCGCGTGATTTCGCATCGGGCGAGTGTTCCGTACCGTAATCGCGGTCACCGCAGCTTGCGTGTTGCGTATCATCCGTAATAATTCGAAATATATGTCTCCGACACGTGGGTTTGAGAGACACGTTTCGAGTTAGTAATCGGACAGCGCCCTCATGTCGAGCGAGCGCCGAATAGTAAGTAACTTTCGTCCGAAACGTTTTTACGTAGCTCTCCTCGTTGCGGCGCCGTAAATCGTCGTTAAGTGTTCCGGAGGTACCGCCGGCGGTCGTCTGACTTCGAGAGATCATTCGGTCGTCCGGAGGTGCCGCCCGTCCCGGAGGTGTCGCCGGTCGGCCGTGGTTCCCGGAGGTGTCGCCCGGCCCGGAGGTGTCGCCCGGTCCGGAGGTGTCGCCGGTCGGCCGTGGTTCCCGGAGGTGTCGCCCGGCCCGGAGGTGCCGCCCGGCCCGGAGGTGCCGCCGGTCGGCCGTGGTTCCCGGAGGTGTCGCCCGGCCCGGAGGTGTCGCCGGTCGGCCGTGGTTCCCGGAGGTGTCGCCCGGCCCGGAGGTGCCGCCCGACCCGGAGGTGCCGCCCGGCCCGGAGGTGCCGCCCGGCCCGGAGGTACCGTCGGTGCTTATACCTTATTGTCCCGGCATTTTGTTTGTTTCCTTCTTAATTAATGCTAATTATCGTTGTTTGACATTCGCCACGCTATCGTGATAATATTTTATCGTACAATAGGACTTTTCGATCTTTCGCTCTCCGCGACAATGTCTCGATTGAACGCGCCTTTCGGCGCTCGCGCTCGCATACGGCCGTGCGTAGGACCGTGCGTCGCCGACCGCCTGGCCGGCCGGTTGGGTACTATAAGAGATACGTCGCGCTCGGCGCGTCGAACGAGTCGAGCGAGTCCGGACGAGTCGTAAACGTACTTTCTCGAGTCTCTCGCCACTCCGGCGTGTTTCGACCGCTCTCCGTACCGTCGCCGACCGCTTGGCCGGTCGGTTGGGTACTATAAGAGGTAGGAGAGATTAATATTGTACGTGTCGCGCTCTCGACGTTGACAAACGAAGAATCGCCCGAACGGGTCGAGAACGGAGTTTGTCGAGTCGCGACTCTGACACGGAGAGAACATTTATATAAAATGTTTGATTTGGAAACCACGAATATATAAAATAATATACGATCGTCGCAGAACGCGCCGCCGCCAAGTCTTCTCATGCTTGGAGGTTGCGTGTCTCGCGAGAACGTACGTTCGACTCTCGCGTCGTCTCGTATTCCTCTTCGCCGGGGATTACGGTGCGGCTCTTCTCGTTCGTCGCCGAACGCGCGCAAAATTAACGCACACTTATTTATTACGAGCACAGCATTGCCACGAGTCGGTGTCGCAAGACCGAATGGCTCTTATGTGGCGCGCACGCCTCTAGTGTGTTGGCCGCGCGGTTCCCTCTCGTTTCGTACGCAGCAGCGGAATCGTCGCGCTTACCGAGCATCTACTCCACGGATACGAGTTTGCGGGAAGAGTTGCTTCTTCCCGCTCGCTTTGTACGCCGTAGCGAAATCTTATTGCTGGTCGTGTGCGGTTAAACGCGTACGAACCAGACAGAACAGTCCTCGACGTCTAAGCATCGCCATCGTCGATCTAGCGTCAGGGTGAATCGCGCGGTCTCTCGAGACCGCGCATCATAACATTTGGGAGAATAAGAACACGAGTATTTTGATCTTGTGGATTTTTGAACGGAGAGGAGGAGGAAGAAGAGGAGAGGCGGCGGCGTCAGGGGTTTACTCTCGCCTCCGTCGTTCTCTCGTACGCTTTACATAATAGCGTTAAACACAGCAGAGTGTCGCCGACCGGCTGAGCAAGACCGGCGGCAAATAAAATGGCACATACGAGCGTGTCGCGCGCGCGTCGGTGTTTCGGCATCGAACGCGCGCGCGCGCGAAAAAGAGCTAGCGACGAGTCTTCGGGCTCGCTCGCGAGTTACTCCCTTGCGAGTAACCGAACACGAAGCTCCCTGGTTGATCCTGCCAGTAGTCATATGCTTGTCTCAAAGATTAAGCCATGCATGTCTCAGTGCATGCCGAATTAAGGTGAAACCGCGAATGGCTCATTAAATCAGTTATGGTTCATTAGATTGTACCCACATTTACTTGGATAACTGTGGTAATTCTAGAGCTAATACATGCAAAACAGAGTCCCGACCAGTGATGGAAGGGACGCTTTTATTAGATCAAAACCAATCGGTGGCGGGCGGCTTCGCCGTTCGTCCACCGTTTATTTTGGTGACTCTGAATAACTTTGTGCTGATCGCACGGTCCTAGCACCGGCGACGCATCTTTCAAATGTCTGCCTTATCAACTGTCGATGGTAGGTTCTGCGCCTACCATGGTTGTAACGGGTAACGGGGAATCAGGGTTCGATTCCGGAGAGGGAGCCTGAGAAACGGCTACCACATCCAAGGTAAGGCAGCAGGCGCGCAAATTACCCACTCCCGGCACGGGGAGGTAGTGACGAAAAATAACGATACGGGACTCATCCGAGGCCCCGTAATCGGAATGAGTACACTTTAAATCCTTTAACGAGGATCCATTGGAGGGCAAGTCTGGTGCCAGCAGCCGCGGTAATTCCAGCTCCAATAGCGTATATTAAAGTTGTTGCGGTTATAAAGCTCGTAGTTGAATCTCTGTCGCACACCGTCGGTTCACCGCTCGCAGTGTTTAACTGGCGTGATGTGGGACGTCCTACCGGTAGGCTTAGCATTTGAAATGCTTTTTTCACATTCATGACTTCAAAATTGTTTGGGTAAAAGTGCGCGTAGGTAATGTGATACAATAAATTTGAATATTTAATTTTCTGTAAATTTGCCATGTTGCAAATAAGTTATGAAAAGACATAATAATTTCGCCATTAACATAAATATACTTATGAGATCTTAACTGACTAATCAACTGCTTGATAAGATGAGATCAATCAAAAAAAGCAAAATAAGTTTCATTGTTTAATGAAAAAGACGGTTTATGTGGAGAAATTTGCCAAATATTAAAAGCTTTTCTATTTGCTCCACCTTGGTCACATGTAATTATCTGTACATTTGCCCCTACATCTTTTAATTTCTTTAAACATATCTCAGTGAGTTCAATAATCTCCTTATGTGTTAAACTTTTTCCAGACAAAAAGTATGTTACTATTTGCCGCCAAGGATTTTCCGCATTAATGCTATCAAGGCAAAATAGTAGAATATGTCCCGCTGGTTCATCGTGTCGTCCTAGGGATCCGAGATCTATTAATCCCTCGATGATATCATATTTTCGGCTGTATTCTTCAAATTGTTTTATTGACATCTCATCGAATTTTTAACAGCCAACTCTTTGAGGTGGTAGTTTGGACAAATTTTCTTGAATTTTATTAGGAGACGCGGTAGTGTCTCCGGCCATGTTCAAACCCTAAAAGACCTTAAAAGACACTACAAGTCTCCTTATCCTGCACCATCAAAGTCCATTTTTTGGGGGTGTAGAACTACTAAAATATAAAAAATTTTGAATTGCACGTAATATAACTTGAAAGGCGGCATCGCCACGAGTAATTTGAGCCAAGAAAAAATAAAATCGGTCAAGCCGTTCTGGAGATACAAGTGGTCAAAAAGTGACGTTTTTCATGAAAAATGAAGTAACGTCGTCTTCTCTGTCCGCTGACGTCATCAGGATTATATATATCCTAAAAAAATCATAAAAATGAAAAGGTCAGGCCATGTTCAAAAGAAGGTACTCAAAAATTTAAACGATCTAATAATAAATTATCACGAAAAGTAACTGATATGTTATTCAAGGTGCCAGTTCAAAGTGAACATACGTAAAGTGTATATTATCTAAATTTAGTAATAATATATTACCATGAAAAGTAACTGTGATATTTTATTCAAGGTGCAAGTTCACATTGAATATACATACATATAAGTAAAACTGATTACAATTTGATTCTAGAAAATAAGTGCGATATGTTATTCTTAGTGCACAAAATATAATAGTCGTTTATAGAGATTTGATTTGAAATTCATACTAGCCCGTACAATGAAAAATAATTGCTCGTAATTCCAGAGTACCAATTTGTTAATGACTCAGAAAAATAACATGGCGGCCTGCTCTCAAAAATATATTATACAGCGCCATTATTTAATCTGTTCTAAGAACAATATGTATGCCCCTTGTGCTCCTTTGGGCCATTTTTTCTTGAACACTTCCATATCATTAGAGTAATACCATTCCGATTTTGTGTCAGCTCTCAACATACACGTGTAGTGACCACGATTCATTTCTTCACCTTTGTGAAATATAGCGCTTATTACCTTGTACTTTTTTTCATTAATCGTGATATTACTCGTCGGCACGGCGGTAATCCGATTGTTGATAATTTTTTTAGAAGCACCGTTTACAAAAGTATATAAATTGAGCTGTATTACTACGACGGATAAAGTTGATTCGATTACGGTTTTCTTTTTCTACACGGTGCCCTTACATTCGTTACAATTGCCGTTTATCGTTTCCCATTTAGAAAATTCTACATTAATCAAACTTTGTAGAGTGACACCTTTTTTCCTTTTTAATGTCGAATGTATAGGTAATATTAACAAACTACTGCTTTCCAGCTTAGTTACATTGTAATTACATTTGACATTCGAGCAACATGTTACGTGCTTTAATTCAAGTTTTAATACATCATTGATGTCGGAATACGTCCGACATTAGAGCCGTAAAAAATTCCGAAACATCTTGTTGTGTTCGTTCTTCGAAGCGTTTTCCGACAGATCTTCTAACCGCTTGAATGTTGCAATATTTACGTTCACCATACGCGCAGATAGCATCAGTCAATGCATCGTTGCTCGTTGTTATTTTCACTATTCATTCTCGTTTGTTCACGTTTGTGCCACATTATTTCGGGGTACGTTCTCGTTCGTGCCACGTTGTTTCGAGGTTCGTTCTCGTTCGTGCCACGTTGTTTCGAGGTTGTTTCGGAGTTTTTTCGGGGTTCGTTCACGTTCGTGCCACGTTGTTTCGAGGTTCTTTCACGTTCGTGCCACGTTATTTCGGGTTCTTTCACATTCGTGCCACGTTGTTTCGAGGTTCGTTCTCGTTCGTGCCACGTTGTTTCGGAATTCTTTCGGGGTTCGTTCACGTTCGTGCCACGTTGTTTCGAAGTTCTTTCACGTTCGTGCCACGTTATTTCGGGTTCTTTCACGTTCGTGCCATGTTGTTTCGGGGTTCTTTCGGGTTAGGTAGTCGTTATAGCGTTGTTCACTCCCGTCCTTGACCCATTCGAAAATCGTCTTTGACTCGTTTGCAACCTTTTTCACAGTCGTTTCTGATCCGTTCGCAACCGCTTTTGAATCGATCGTAACCGTCCCTGACCTGTTCGCAACCCTTACTGAGTTGGTGATAGCCTTGTATGTAACCTTTAAGGACTTGTTCGTAGCCTCGTTCGCAACCCTGTTTGACATGATCGTAACCTCGATCGTAGCGGTCGCGTTCACCACCGTTTCCAGGTCGTTCACTGCTGCTTCCGGGTCGGTCACTGCTGCTTCCGGGTCGGTCACTGATACCACTCATTGTTGTTTGGTAACACGCTGATAATCCTTCGTGTTCGCTCGCAACCACTTCTTCTAGACGTTTGTTTGATAGACGTTTCTGAGCCAACCGCTCATTAGATGTCTGAGGTAGTGTTTGATGCACGCAAAAGTTCTTATATCGCAGTCTCCAACGCTCGTACATCCTTCTCTAACGCAGTCAGCTTCTCATCTAACTCTTTCTGTTGGACCATCAATGTTTTAAAGCACTCTTCCAGGTACAATTTGTTGACGGCATCGGTATCCGCCTCAGGTTGCGCTACACGGCGAATCTTGCGCGATCTCGCGTTATAATCTGTAGCGACGCGACATAGAGCGTTTTTACGCACACATCTTCTCATCAATGTGTGCCAATGATCGCCGGTTGTATCAATTCTCCTCTCGAATAATCCAAATTTATTGATAGACATTTTTTGCAATGCTTTGTAGAGTGTCACGCGATGGACTGAATAGATTGTCGGAACCCTTGTTTAATTTATAATAATGCCCGCTTCCCGCAATTCCTCGATGATCGACAGGATCTCGTTGTCATGCGCGTTGTGGCCAGCTTGGCGCGAAGCGTCGAGCAATCGTAGGTGATCCACTAGCTCGTTGGGGTCGTCCCAGTGCACGTAATCAATCTTATTGTCGGTTAGCGTCATAGCGCGAGGCATTCCAGTGCCAGATTTTGGGCTCTCCACCCGCGTCAACGGTGCGATTATATATTTGTACTTGTCCCCCTTGCTACCCTTCACACGACCTTGCGCATCAAAATTGCGTTTATGCACGTTTGTCGCCAATAATATGTGCTTGTATTTCTGCAAATCGTCCTCCTGGTAATCGGGTCTTTTCTTGAAGATCAACTCGTACAATCCGGGCGTTCCAATGTACCGCGTGTCGCCTATGATTATATTGTCATCTTTGTCAATCGCGAATTGCTTGCTGCCGAGCCGCATTTCATTCTCGCCGAAGTAGACTCCGTATACATTATCAATTTCTTTCTTCTCATCAGCACCGAGGAGAGCGTCCATGTACTTTTGTCCTAATGGCTCCCAATTCTTTCGCATCATTTGTCGACCTTCCGACGATCTTAACCAGTGTCGAAGGGATATTTCGGGCGGGTTACGCGTGGTTTCGAAAACATTTTCGTCTACGAGTGCTTTGGGTATCACAGGTAGTATGCTTATCGGTGTAGATGTTGTCGGCAGTGAAACGTCCAATGGCTTCGAAATATCATATTTTCTCTTTTTCAATGCCTTCTCCTCCTCTTTATATCGCTTGATAGTTTTATGTTTTCTCTTTTTTGGTGTCTTCCCCTCATACCGTGTCTCGATCTTCACACCGTCATCGTCGTCGTCGTCGGTGTTAGGCTCGTTCTTCACCGAAATCGTCGCGTTGTCGACAATCTTTTGTAGCGGCTCGATAATAGGTTTAAAGTGAGTCTTGACGGCGATATCATCATCGATCTTTCCGGTCTTCAGAGCGCGGTGTTTCTTGCGGATCGATTCAGCCGTCTCTGCAATCTCCTTGGCAACCTTTTCACGCTCGCGAATATTATCAGCCATCCTAAACTCTAGAGAGTGCTGTCGACGACTAATGGCTCTGCGGTATTGCGAACTCGTTAAATCCTTTCCTGTATCGCCCGTTCGTAAGCGAGCTGTCCTTGTCTATCACTAGAAATCCATACTTTTGTTGCCAACATGTACGACATAACTCACTGAAATCCTCATACGACATGTCGGTATTCACGTGATCGTTGTACACGTGCTTCAAATTGGTGGCGTCCTGTTTAAATAGGATTAGCAGGTTCGCGTTGTCGCGTATAAGATGTTTTGGTATTCTCGCGTATCTCTGACAGAGATAGAAGCAGTCGATGTTCGAGTGGCGCCCCATTGAGAAGTACTCTCTTATCGTATCTTGCTTGTCGCATGCCACGTCATCAAAGACAAAAATTGAATTTGGACATGCCTCGCTCGGTGGAATGACGTCACTGTTATTGGAGAATGTAAAGTAGCCGATTTCGTCAATTGGCGTCAATAAATCTTCCAAATAGCGATATTTCGGCTGTTGCAGTGATTTAGAGTACACGTACACGTTCTCGAAACGCACACCTTGCGGACTTTCCAGCAGGCTTATCAACACGTTGGTTTTACCGCAGTTTGAGGGGCCGCAAACGATCGGGCGTATAGTTGTCGGTAGCATCGTACCGTGTTTGCGCACACCTTCGTTCACGCTGCAGCGTACTCTGTCGTCGTAATTCATCACTCGTATCGTCAGAGGTTGTCGCACGAATTTCATTTTCTCACTCCCGATTTGACCTCCAACGTCCGCCTATTTATAGCTGCGCGGACTCGCGCTTTGCTCAGTATCGTCTAGAGATTGCGGCGGATGTCAACGAAAATAGACACAGGTCTATTAAATCGTGCGATAAACGCACTTCCGGTCAAACTTCATATCCCCGGCTATCAATTTTGCGGCCCGGGAACTCGTTTGGAAAAGCGATTGGCTAGAGGTGATCAAGGTGTCAACCCATTGGACGCGGCGTACCGTGAACACGATATAGCGTACTCTCGGAGCAGCGAACTCGCCGAGAGACACGCGGCTGATAAGGTACTCGCCGAGAAAGCGAAAACTCGCATCGTCGCGAAAAACTCGAGTCTCGGTGAGAGAGCCGCGGCCGCAGTTGTCTGGGCAGCGATGAAAGCCAAGACGAAGCTCGGCATGGGCTTGAAGAAGAAGAGAACGAAGAAAAGGAGGGTACTTTCGGCAGCGAAAACGAGGTAGATTTTTGCCGATTTTACCAATGCTGGGCGCGCTCGGATCCCTGGTCGGCGGAGCGGCTGGCGTAGCAAAAGCGGTAAACGACAATAAAGCTGCGCAACGTCAGTTGCAAGAGATACTACGCCACAATCGCGCCATGGAAGGCCGCGGACTGTATCTCGCCCCTTACAAATATGGACGAGGAGCGAGGAAAAAAAAACGTCAAAAAAACGTTAAAAATGCCGCAAGATGTAACTACAAATGTGCAATTGCTACAACTTGCAAAACGTATGCACATTCCATATTTTAAAGGTGTATTTATGCGCAATAATTTACCGATAAATGGCGCGCGAGAAAATGAGAGCGGTATCGTCAATCTGGACAGCACAGACGGTCCTGGCACTCATTGGGTGGCGTATGCAAAAAGGGAAAATCGCGCAATCTATTTCGACAGTTTTGGCAATCTTCGACCACCCGAGGAATTGGTGCAATATTTAAACGTGCCAAAATTGGAATACAATTACACCTCTTATCAAACGTATGATCAGAGTATCTGTGGACAATTGTGCTTGCAGTTTCTCCGAGAGATTGAATTTTAGTTCAACTTCCAGCGAATTTAAAGACTGACATTGCGCTATTTAACTCAGTTTTGTCAACATGTCGCTAACACTAACATTGACTGGGAAGAGTAGCGTCCTCGCGGCGACCTACTTTCCGCCCATAGATTTGAGCAACGCGGACTACGAGCTCGGTCTGACGGATTTTGAAACTTATCACACTATATCGAATGTGAATTTCTCGAATAATAAATTTTACTACGGCAAAGACGATGCGGAAATTACGATTCCCGAGGGATCGTACGAGCTGCAAGCGATACATGAATTTTTGAAACGTGCACTTTCCCGAAAACATAATGCTGTTAGCGATAAAGGTGTCGACGATGAAGATTATCCAATCGTGCTCCGCGCTAATTACAATACGATGAGAAGCGAGATCAAGTGTGCCTACAGAATAAACTTTAGCGTGCCCAACAACATTGGATCGCTGCTGGGATTTTCGAATTGTATACTGCAACCGCAAAAATGGCACAAATCGAACATGGCGATTAATATTATCAACGTGAACATTATCCGCATAGAGTGTAACGTGACCGCGGGTGCATACAGCAACGATAAACTCGTTCACACGATACACGAATTTTCACCGAGGGTACCACCAGGATATAAGATATCGGAAACGCCGGCGCAGATCATTTACCTGCCGGTCTTCGTACGGAGCATTACTGATTTAGTGTTACGCGTTACTGACCAGGAGGGACGATTGCTCGATTTTCGAGGTGAAGAGATAACAATTAGATTGCACGTACGACGGCGGGCCACCCTCGTGCAACGGGATGCTCGTGTTGAATAAAGATACGAAGAACACAATCAGGCCAGCAGCAACATCATCCGCTAATATCATATCAACTACGAAGAAGAGACTCACCTCGTCAAACGTTGCGTTTTTACAATTTTTGGGATTTGCGGTGCGCGCCATCTGAACAATGACTGAGATTCTCAACATCGAGGAAGAGCCAGTCTTTGACGATCGCATCGTCAAGATTGAGACTCACACATACAACCCGTTTGCCAACACAACATTTGAATACAGCGACGAGATAAGAATACCCATACAACAACAGGATTTATATACGTTGCCGTATGAGAGTTTCCTCTACATCGAGGGTGAACTGCGGATAACTCATCCAGTTGAGGGATCCAATGTGATGCTGGGAAATAATTGCGTCGCATTCATGTTTGACAAAATTCGCTATGAGCTCGATGGTGTGGAGATTGATTGCAACAGGAATGTGGGAATAACAAGTCTGCTGAAAAACTATGTAACAATGTCATCCGATAGAAGCGTGATTATGCGAAATGCAGGCTGGGATAGCCCGACTACTGTGAATGGATACTTTAATTTTTGCGTACCGCTGCACATGTTGCTGGGATTTTGCGAGGATTACAAACGCGTTGTTATTAATGCGCGTCATGAGTTGATCCTAATACGAGCGCGCAACGACAATAATTGTCTGTATGGAAATTCTGCACTGGAGCCTGTGATCAACATATTCAAGATACAATGGCGAATGCCACACGTGTTGTTGAGCGAGATTAAGAAGCTGTCGATGCTGCGCGCTCTGGAAAGCGGACATTACCTTAGCATGGGTTTCCGCTCGTGGGATCTATACGAATTTCCGCTATTGCAGCGTACGACCAAGCATTCTTGGGCCATTAAGACCGCGACTCAACTGGAGAAGCCGCGATATGTAATTTTTGCCCTGCAGACAGGGCGTAAAAATGTCATGTCCGAGGATACAAGTCGATTCGACAACTGTAAATTAACCAACGTGAAACTCTATCTGAACTCGGAATGTTATCCGTACGACGACATGAATCTGGATTTCGATAGAAACAGATGGTCGATTCTGTATGACACGTATGCGCGTTTCTGCAAAAATTATTACGAATACGAGTATCTCGAGCCGAGCCTCACCATCACACGGTTTTTACAAAACGGCCCGTTTGTGATTATCGATTGTTCTCGACAAAACGAATCGGTCAAGAGCGCAACGGTGGATGTGAGATTGGAATTTGAGTGTAAGGAAAACGTGCCTAATAATACCACTGCGTACTGCCTCATCATGCACGATCGCGTGATCCAGTACAACCCGTTGACCAACGTTGTGCGCAAAATCACCTAAAAATGTTTACACAACTACGCGTGCGAAAGAGGGGGAGGAGGATACATAATCATGATGATGCGAGATGTCTGATGTTAGTGAAGTAATACCTCTCGACTGACTCACATCGAAGAAATCATGTCCGCACCAACGTTTGTCGACCTGCAAGGATTTATCCTAAACAAGCGATTTATCGTGAAGGAAGCGGCAATCCTGAGAAGAGGATATATCCTGTCGCACTATTTCTTCGCATGCCCTGTGCCGTGGAGCGTGCTTATAAAGTCGGAAAGGCGCCAGGCCTCGTGGATAACTCAGCATCATCACAGCTTGCAATGGGAGGATGGAAATGTTCCATACTGCATGGCTCAGCGCTTGATCACGGCAGCTATCATTGGTATAAATGAACAAGACAAGGAGGAAGAAGAAGAAGAGTCCTTTCTCGTGTATGTAAAAGGACTCGAAAAGCGAGAATGGCTGGCCGAAATAGTGGACGATGTGTGCAGCGGTTTCATGATTGAGACCTTGGATGCCATATATGAAGATGTGCTTGCATTAAATAAATTAGATCCCACATATACTCTACGATGTAATAAACATGTAAAAAATTGCGCGTTACAAAATGTATTTAAATTATTCAATTGGTGGTCGGCTAATCGCGACGATCATCCGTTTTTTGAATAAACATATTATTTACATACTATTCTCTTTGTTATTTTTTCTAACCAGATATTTCTAAGAATTCCTTTTACCCCCACTACTTTTAAAAATTTCTCACGCAATCGTATTTCTAAGAATTTCTTTTACCCCCACTACTTTTAATAATTTGTCTTTCCTTCCAGATATATTTCTAAGAATCCCCCTCTCCTAATATTTTAAATATTTCTCTTTGTTCTTTCCCTCCAGATATATTTCTAAGAATCCCCCTCTCCTAATATTTTAAAAATGACCGTTACTCGATTATTAGTACCTTATTATACAATTAGTCTTTCGTCGACCGTTCTAACTGACGGTTCACTTTTTAATACCCTCGGTTCAAAGAAGCAGCAGCAGCATGAATTACTACATGCCGAGACATGAAGAAACGTGCGAGAAGAAATGCGATGAGTAAGTATAACTTTTTTGTATCTTTTATATATTTTATATTTTTTTAATTTTATTTTATCTTTTTTATCTAATTTTTACAGCGTTTCGCTGGAGCCTCGTGCGGTTCGCATACTTGGAAGACAATACGCATTGACGGCAACGGAATTCAAATTCCTCGAAATCGGCATCAGAGTGGATCCGCCGAGTTACGTGGAGATCGTCATAGGAGATCATCGGGGAAAACAGCTATTACTATCTTTTGAAACGTGGAAAGGACTCTACGAGCAACGCCACGCTATTCACAATTACCTGAACAATGACTCCTCCTCCAACAACGATGTGTATAATTGCATAAGTGTCGGGCCGCTAACAGTGCGATTTCACAAGATAAACGGCACCAAGCTCATAAGTCTCGAATCAGCAGACGTGCGCATGATGATGGTCGAATCGACGTTACATCGTATGTTCGAGCTCGATTCATGTATCGAAATAATGTTCGATCGTTTGACGAGGCTCGTCACAACGGTTGATATCAAATATACTCAATTCTCCAATATTGCATCCACTGTAACGAATGCGAGAGAATTGTCGAATGCAATACGCGCTAGCAATGCCTTCAACATGCACCAACTTGTCGATTGCGAGCTGGTGGTTTTAGTTTTTAATATGTAATAAAACTTTATATATAATTATGTATTAAATATAAGACGAATAAATACTTATATGTATATATCATGGTGTACTTTATTTGCGCGCCACCCGTTACATACTTTGCGAGATATAATTATTGTGTCAAGGACATTGCATTCAGCGAAAAAAAATTGATAATTTTATCTTACGAGGCGCACGCGACATTAAGAGACAGAGAGAAAGAGATCCAAGCTTGGATTCAGCACGCATTCGAGAGAAAAGACGCAGCGCGCGAGAGTAAGAGAGATGCACACATTTGAGAGAGAAGGAGGTAGCGCGCAGTCAGAGCAAGAGAGAGGTAGCGCGCGGCGGTATACGGGCTCTCCCGTCGGAGCGAGAGAGAGAGAGAGATGCTGTGGCGATAGAGTCGGCGGCTCGGGCGGCTTGGGCCTGCGGCGGCGAGAGAGATTCGGCGGCTCGGGCCTTTTTTTTTTTTTTTTTTGACGCAGTGGGAATCCTCATGGATACCACCGCTCTCCGGGAAGAGAGCGGATGGTTATGTGGGACTTCTTGTTCCCCTTGACCGATCCACTCGTGGATCGGTCAGGGGGCCCAAGACATACCTCACTAAACCCACTGCGGATACCTTCCCGGGCGTTAATGGGGGACGGCCAGGATGCTGGTTTCCCATGCCGACTGGCCGCCCCCCCGCCTAATCCCTCCTTGGGAGAGTGCCGCTGAGGGCGACACTCTCCCTCCCCCCGCGAATGTCATCGTGCGGGGGTCCTCGCGGTTGCGACGCAGGGCGGTATCGACCCTACGTCGCGCCCTCCCAAAGAGTTTGGGGGGCGGGGTCACGGCTCGAGTATCCCGCTCGAGCCGCCACCCCCCGCCTCCGAAGCGGTGCTCCCTCCCCCTCCCGAAGGGGGTGGGGATTCGGCATTCGCCCCGAAGGCCCTCTCCAGAGGGTTCCTCTCAGAAGGAGAGGAACCCCCTCCGTGGACGGTGTTGCCCTCCCACCGGTGCCTACGGCTCCCGGTGAGAGGGCCCCACACGTCACGTCTCCGTCCTCGAGAGGGACCCAGGCACCCCGGACGGGAGGGCAATGCCCGCCCGCCAGGGACACGTGGCCCCCCCTCCTGACCCCCCCGGTTGCGACCTCCCTCCGCCCCTAAGGGTCAGAGTTCACCCGCAACCGGTGGGGCCCCTCCCTCCCGGAGGGTGTGGAAGGGAGGGGAGCGCCTAAGCGCCCCCATGTCCCCCCCGACACCCTCATTTGGCGTCAACTAATGATGCCGGTATCAGGCGGGCCCCCCGACCTTCGCCGCGGACAGCCGCACCCGTGAGCACGACCGCCGACGACGGGGGACAGAGGGCCGCGCCCCCTCCTCTCGACTCTGCCAGGGGTGCTGTTAGGCATCCCGGGCCTCCGATTCGGTGCCTGGCCGGCCGTCGAAAGTCCACGCAAAGTGGACATCTAAGGCCGGACAGGCACCCAACCTCCTTGTGGCCAGGGGAGCCGCAGCGGTAGCAGCGGCTACCCCTGTCCACCGCCGAAGTGCACCGGCGCCACGTGTGCCCCACACACAGACACCGGTAACACCTCGGCGCTCCCATAATGTTGGCGACGGTTACCCCGCCGCCAACTCTCCTTTCCCGCCGACCGCCTCCACCAGCGGTCACCTTCTCCTTCTCCTCCCCTTTCATCTCCCCTCTCTCTCTCCTCCTTGCTCTCCTCCCCACCACTCTCGCCCACACCCCTGTGGCCTCCCCAACCCCCTTCGTCGTCTTCCCCTTGTCCGTCTTTGTCGTCGTCGTCGTGTCGTCCGTAGCCGTCCCCGTCGTCACCGTCTCGGCTTCGGTCTCGGTCCCGGTGCCAATCTCCATCACGCTCTCCTCTCCGGAGATCTCCCGGGCCACCCGAGTCTTCCTCCTAACACGACCGACCCCCATCCTCGCGAGGCGCCCCTCGAGCAGTCCCAGCCGGTCCGAGTTGGCGGCCAGCCCCGAGGATATCTCCTCGAGTCTGTCCGCCAACTCCCCCGGCAAAGGGGCCACTGTTGCAGGCGTCTCCTCGGTCTGGGTTCCAACTGGAACCCCCTTCTCCTCCTGGGTTTGGGTCCCTTGGTCTCTGCAGAGCCTTGCGTTCTCCTCCTCATCCTGCCCGAAGCGGATGCACTCTCTACGCGTGAGCTCTGCAGCGACCTCCGTCAGTTCGCGCGTCATGCGCCACATGCGTCCGGCGAAGCCCGTAGCTTCTCTCAGGATGGGGCTCATCTTCCCATCCGACCGGACCTCCTCCATGATGGATTCGTTGAATCCATCAATCTCCCTTTTTGCCATCTTCCAGATGCGCATAGACCTCCGGAAGAGGCTCGTCGTGGGGACATCAACGTCTCCCTTGATCCACCATGGGGCCAGGTCTTTTTCCCATGTGAGGCCTGGAAGTAAGTACTTCGGCCTCACCGCCCTGGGGTCTGTAACCCTCCCATTCGACACGGTCGACGAATCCGTCGACCACCCATCCTCACTCTCGCACCCGTCGCTCGTTGACGACGGAGTGGAGGCCGGGATGATACCCCCCTCTCCGCCGGGCCCTGGGGCATTCGATTCCCCTGGACCGGTAACGTTTTTCTTTTTGTTTTTCCTCCCCATGTTGATATTTGTTTGGCCTCTTTTAGCCTGGTGGCCGTCCAGGGGTGGTGGGCCGAAACCCTAAGGCCCCACCAGGCCTCTTGTACCTCTACAAGAGGTACCGATCGCTCTTGGCACCCTTCGCAAGGTTATTCCCCTGCGAAGGGTGAGCCCCCCCACCACGACAAGGTGGCGATCAACGGGGGGGGCGGCTCGGGCCTGCGGCGGCGAGAGAGATTCGGCGACTCGGGCGGCGAGAGATTCGGCGGCTCGGGCGGCGAGAGATTCGGCGGCGAGAGATGCGACGGTGAACGAGAGAGATCCAAGCCTGGATTTTGCGAGAGAGAGTCGGCGGCTCGGGCGGCGAGAGATGCTGCGGCTCGGGCCTGCGGCGAGAGAGAGGTGTTGCAGCGAGAGATGCGACGGTGAACGAGAGATTCGGCGGCTCGGGTGGCGAGGGATGTGAAGGAGAGGAAGGGGAAACATTTTTTTTTATTTTAATAAAATACATATTTTATTCATTACTTTTTTATTCATATTTTTTATATTTTTTTTTTTTTTTTTTTAAGTCAGGAAATTTGCCAACCAAACTTCGCGTCCTGACCCTTGAGGGAGGGCCAGGAGGCTTCGTGGCGGATTCCCGCCCGTAGTATCCCGAAGGACTAGCGGACGGGGTACCAGCCTAAAACCTGACTATAGCCCCTGGTCGTTGACGGGTATTGTCCACCGCGGAACCGCGATCGCATTACTTCACGGTAGACACCCATGACCTGGTCCTGTTAAGGACACATCCCCGGGCAACCGGAAGAGTTGACCCGTCCAATGCCCTCACCCCGAGAGGGTAAAGAGGAGTGAGCCGGGCTATCAGCCCACTCCCGACCATCCCGTGGTCGACGTGCAATGGAATTGGAGCCCCCACTCCTCTTCCTGCCAACCAGGGTGGCGAGATGACCGCAGTCATCCACCCAACATGAAATGACGTCACAGGACATCACAAATTCGACGTGTACATATACACAACCACATTGAAAACCAACTAGGGGCCACAGGCCCAGCTCCTAAAGAGCCCACATTGAGGCCAAAGGCCATCCACAGTAAAGGCACTATGGCCGACGACGAATAGAGGGAGGGGGGTGGACAGACGGACGTCCACCTCACATGTATACGAATACACAACACGGACATTTACTTGGCGGGAGCGAGGGGGCCACAGAGGCGCCTCTCGGCAACCTCCCCGGAACCCCCCGCAACCCACCGCTACCTACTAAACATAAAAACAGACTAAGGACAGAGGGCGTAACCGGGCCAAAGGTCCCTATTTTACTGGGGAGCAGTAAGGCCGCAGCCCTCATAACAACATTAGACAACATATTAATCCGACATTAACTCCGTCGGGGCACAAGGAGGACGCAACAGACGCACCCCTCGACACGCTCCGCCGCCCCCCCCGAAATCCCCGACGGACCCGCCACTGGACTGGGGACCCTTAACTCAGTCCCCCCGTCAGGGCGCCCTGGAGTCTGCCTGCGCCCAGAGGGAACAGACTCCCTGTCACCAACCAATCTGCGAGGAGGCACACATTTCTTCGCACAAGCGCTTGAACCTGCGCGATGATTCGCCGGCTTCCCGCTGATGCTGCAGGGCACACAGCGGGGTGGCGCCTCACATTTAGCCGCCTGATGTCCCTCTCTTCCACACCTAAAACAGCAATTGCTGCGCACAACCTCGGAGCCACACCTATTGGACGAGTGTCCAAAAGCATGGCACCTGTAGCACTGTATGGGCCGACGAGCCAACGGAATAACCCTCAGCTTCGTCCACTGCATATCAATGCTACCCAACACTCCGAGCCTGCGCGCAGCCGCGGCAGGACAACGGATCCAAAGAGATCCAACTTTGGATTTTGGAGATATACGAATCTCCCCAGCTTTCAAATCAGCGACGCCACACTTACCTGACGCCGCCACAGAGGTCAAAACTTCATCCCTCCGCATGTAGGCCAGAATTCCCCGAACTCGTACCTCCTCCATACGAGAGGGGCGGCCCACCTTCACACCACTGTCGGGCGGGAACAGTCTGCCAAGCTCGCCCAACAAAGCCTCCGCCTTACTACCGGAGTCCCTTTCAGGAATGGACACCAGTATGCTGCCCGTAACGCCCCGACGTAAGCGGGTGCCGGAAATCCCTAGGCTGGGCAGGTCCACCTCCTTCATGGCCCTCGATAGGACCGATGCGTACGTCTCCTCCCGCCCCTCCCCCTCAACTGTCAATGAGACCACCGACTTAGAGGGGAGCCTGGCGAGACGACGAGTCCGCTTTTCTTCCTGGGCTGAGTTGTCCACGGGAGCAGCTCCATCTTTAGAGGAGGCTCGTCTAGGCCCACGCCTACGACGTCGCCTCCCACCCCTTTTGGAGGACCCGGGACCAGGGACATCCGCCAAAACCTCCGCAGATGCGGAAGCAGTGGAGCCTCTAGCCACGGGACCAGACCCCGGAACACGAGCTCCACCACCTACGCTCGCTAAGGGCGCACTCATGGGAACCCCTCCAGTTGGAGAGGACCCAGACCGCCCCGCAAGCAAGGGCCGCAAACCGGCCAACACCGCCGATGCAACGTCGGCCCTCATGTCGGCAAGCCTCCTGTCGAGGATAGCCGAGAGGTCCGCAACCGTAAGAAGTGCGGTCCCGGCAGCACCTCCTCTCGTTCCACTTCAACCCTTGTGGATTCCGGGGAGGATTCCACGCGTTGCCTCTTCTTAGGGGCCTTCTCCAAAATCTTGTAGAAGGCAGCCTCCTCCAATTGTGGCATGACCGCACGGACGGCAGCCATCTCGCCAGCAACCCTGTCACGCTCTCGCTCAAGAGCCGAAATCCTTTCTCTAAGCCCCAGATTTTCGCTCCGGAGAGCTTCAATCTGGGTGTCCGACTAAAGGACAATTCGTCCCTTCATTTCTTGAAATATGCTTCCCAGTCTCACTGAAGAAATCCGAAGGTCCCTAGCCACGACCGAGTCGAGACCGGTAACCTCAGACGCCTTCTCAACTTGGGAAGCAGAAAGCTCCGCCAACCTCTCAAGTTCCCGGTTGGTAACCTTTCGCAAACTGGCCTGAAAAGCCGCGTCAGACGGGATATTCTCCACGCCAACCGCGGACAACTCGGGTCCCAGATCAGGGTCCAAGAGCCTACGGATGTCCGCCAACTCTAGCTCCCGCTCTACCGCTCTATTGAGACGCTCCTTTGGCTTGGCCAGATCAACGTAGTCCCCGGTCTTCTTGGGACGACCCCGTTTTTCGGCTTTAGGCTTTGACGTACCCGGCCTAGATCTTCTAGGGTACCGCTTGCGGCCAAACAGCAACCTCTTGTCCGAGGGTTGCCATTCCTCATCCGCCTCGGGAGACCCCGGCGAACTCGGCGAGGGGATGGTGACAAAGGAAGCCTCCGGAAGCTCCTCGTTGTCACTCCCTCCACGAACTATTTCTGGGGAACGGAGATGCTGGGAACAGTCACTCTCCGACCCCAACGACGAACACATTTGTTCACCCGACGCGCACGCAACGTCAATCGGGCTCACAACACTCACACACGCGTGGGAACCACAGAATTCCGTCTCACCGCGAGAGCACTCTCGGAAGTACTTCCTAACGTGGCCCGCTAGCCGGCGATACATCCCCAGCGAGCGGAACACTTTCACCTCACTATCCTGAAGAACTCGGTGAATACACCACACGAGCTCCCCAGGATCCACACTGGTGTCGCGATCCTCCCAGAGACCATCCAGGTCACAGAGCTGAGACTCGACCTCATCTATAACCTTCTTCGGCACTGTCGCATACAAGTCCTTGAACCCAGCCGACAAACTCAAGGACGACCCGTCGCTAGATGACGACGAGGAGAGAGCCAGGCCTACGCTCTCCCCCCGCCGGTTCCTGGTATCCGACTCCAGGAAGTCTTCTCTTTTCTTATTTGTCATACTCATCTGAAATAAGAAAATTGGTTTTTTCTGTCGGGGGTGTTTTCCTTCCCCTTAGGAGGTTGCCTTACTCAGCTAACGAGGCCTCCCCCCCGGGTGTTATCTTCGGTATTTTCCTTCACCTAGTGCAGTGGACAAGTCCTTTTTAGGGCCTGCACGCCCATCACACCCCATTCATCCTTCGCACGCACTCCAGCTCGGGTACCTCGGGATTGCGACACCCGTACACTGCAGGGATGAGTGCGCATTGCCCCTGAGGGAATAATTAAGAATAATAAAGGGAATAATATTTTTTATATTAGTTTTTACATAATTTTATACATTATTTTTTATACATATTTTTTCTATAAGGAAAGAAGAAGGAAAACATTTTTTAAATTAATAAACATTTTATTATATTATTAATATTTTTTTTATTTAATATATTACCGCCGGCATTGGCATTACCCGAGGTGTACCGCGTGGAGGTTGCCGGTCGGATTTACACCTCATATGTCAGAGTATGTGCATGTGTGTATGCGTGTGTGTACTTGTACATGTGTTGCAGTAGAGATGAGGACCCCGCGGTTCGTCACTTCCGCGGTATTTAACGACTCCAAACCCTCTCTACTGTGTGTGTAAATAAAAAATAAAAAATAATATATGTAAAATAAAAAAATATAAAAATATAAAAATATAAAAATATAAAATATAAAAAAATATAAAAATATAAAAACATAAAAAATAAAAAAATATAAAATATAAAATATAAAAAATATACGGTGACGGCGAGTGAGCAGCGAGAGAGAGAGAGATGTGGCGGCTCGAGGTAATGGCATCTACACATAGAAATATAATAATAATAATTTAATATTTTATAGATTTTTTTTTCTTTTTTTGGTATTTTAATATACTTACAGCCCTGACGGGACAGTGAGAGAGAGGGGGGGTCGCATCACCCATCGCTGTCATCAGACTCGACATCTGTGCATAGAAATATAATAATTTAATATTTTATATATATTTTTGACATATATTGCGACCGTCTCTCCGTCCTCTCTCGTCAAACGAGAGAGAGAGTGCGAGAGAGACTGCTGCGCAACCTCGTCGTGCCGCTCTCCGTTCTCTCAATACTTGCTCGGTATCACTAATTGCTCGGTATCGTATCTTTTGGGCGCCAGGTGCAATCAGGCCGCACCACTCAACAATATCTCGGTAAATAATCAGCGGACACGACGGCTCGGCCTCGGTAGCTCGGTATCAACAGGGGGTAGAGTGTCGTGGTTCTTTCCGTAAGGAGATTCGAAATCGCAGTCCCGGAGAGAGAGAGGAAATCTCGATATTGATTGTACTCAGAAATAAGATAAGATAAGAATATATTTTCAATTAGTAGCATATAAATAGAGTGAATGAAAATAACTATAACACTATTATCGAGCCGTAGGGAGATCGCTGGGTTTTCTCGAAATCTTTAGTTATCATTGCTCTCCTCCCTTTGTATCCGGCTCGGAATCGAATAGATCATACTCTAATCCAGCGTAACTTATTCTCAAGGATTGTTAATCAATGACTCGATACAATGCTAATATTACAATATATGGAATCACTAGAGTGCATGAAATAATATTCTTTTTTTGAAATGTATCCTTTTGTTAGCAAATTTTTGATAATGTAATTAAGTTCTCTTTCAATTTTTAAGATGGGATTCTTATTGACCACGCAGTAAGTGTTAACATCTGTAAGAAGTTCAGTTACTTTATTATTATAAAAATCCCTCTCCATTGCAACTGTCACATTCCCTTTGTCAGATCGCGTAAATATTATATTATTGTTTTTTCTGCAAAATTTTAATGTGGTATTGTACATATCAATAATTTTTTCATTTATTAAATTCTTTTTATGAAAATTATGTAGATAATAATTAAATTGAGGGATTGCAATATTCCTAATAGTTCTAAGGTTCTGTATATTATTTTTTTTCCTATTAGCTTCCAAATCTTTGATAAATTCATGTATGACAGTTTTTTTATTAGAGATAGGAAGGTTGAAATTACTACCCATTTGTAGAAGATTAGATATTTTTGGTGGGATTTCTGTGTTGGCTAAATTAATGAATCATTTATTATTAGTCTTGTTTAATGGGTCAATATCATTAATAATAGAGGACTTGGGATCAATATGGATGTCTATGATTGTTTCGTTAGAACTCTTAGTGGTTAAGTTTTTAGTATATTTAATATTCTCAACTAATAATGTGCAAAAGGATTGATGACGTGGAATGGACTGTCAACTTGATCTAATAACAACAGTGAGCTCGTTTGCATGTTTTTTGACATATTTAAAAGTTACCATCTCAGTTAAAAAATGGTTAGCCGATCAAAAACAATATCTATTTTTAATAAATGATATAAGCGTCACCCAATATAAATTTAATGACTCATCAAACCAAAGGTTCATTACAAAATAGACTCTAATGCGTAATATTTCTTAATTTTATTTTTTTTATATATTTACTGAAGAAGGCTGAGGTAACAGCCGAAACGTTTATTTTTTATTAATATCATTGTATATACTAACAAATAAAGTAATTATGTGTTGACATTACATCTCTAACTAATTTAATATGCTCGTTATGGTTGGCCTTGTCTTTCTAAATCTTATTTTTATAATAAAATATATGTTTTATTCATTTTTATTTTTACAATACCGCCGGCCTTAGCGTTACCCGAAGTGTACCACGTGGAGGTTGCCGGTCGAATTTACACCTCTTGTGTGTGTGTCTGTGTGTGTGTGTGTGTGTGTGTGTGTGTGTGTGTGTCACAGTGGAGATAAGGACCCCACGGTTCGTCACTTCCGCGGTATTTATAGACTGCAAACCCTCTCTTCTGTGTGTATGTAAATATAAAAAGTAAAAAATAAAATATGTAAAATAAAAAAATATAAAAATATAAAAAATATAAAAATAAAGATATAAAAAAATAAAAAATAAAACCTTAATGATAAAAGGAGTGATTACGGAGACAAGGGTTGTGGCAGTGACGGCGGCGGCGGCGACGGCGTCGGCTGAGGTCTTGTTACTGGAACGTCGAACGGTGGGTCTGTAAACAGAACAAATAATAATTTATCAATTTTACATTATAATAATTTATTATATTAAAAAAAATTTTTTTAAATTTATTCTTACCGTTCCAGTCCTCGCCCTCGAGTTCTCGTAGAATCGGGCCCCAATCGAACGGCTCTGGTGGTTCGAACAGTTCCACTAGGTCGAACGTATTGGCCATTACCTCCGGGCAGTGGTCCTCTAAATTGCGGAGCCACTGGACGTCGCCCTATAGGTGGTCTAATTCCTCCCGCTTTCGCGCCCTCTACCACCTGACTCATTCCCACGAAGTGGCCCCTTCCCTCCGCTCTATCTCCGGCTCAGGAACCGGCAGTACTTCCGATTCCTCGAGCATAATATCGATGAGCTGGAAAAATTAACATTAAATGAATATAATTATATTATAAATAATATATAATATTTTAAATCGGCTAATAGAGCCCAAGCGCGAAAAATTAATTCTTCAGAACTGTATCTCTTGGTTTGAGATTACTAAGTTCCATATATAAATTAATTTCGAACTTACATATGGAAAAAATAGGCAAGAAAAATATAGGTCCAAAATGTCGCTGAAGCGGTAAGAGCAGTCGCCCGGAAAGTGAAAGACGCGGGTTCGACATGACATGCCGGACACATGTTGGCCAAGAAGATTGTGAACAATCGTTCTTGGCAATGGTGATGCGGCACATCCCTGTACCGCATCGTCTCGTGCCTGTGAATGACGGAAATGATTGCAAATCTCTCCCTGTTTCTCATGAAACAGGGAATGCAGATTTTGATGGACCACGGTGCGACGTACGAATACATTACGCACACTTTCGTGTTCTCATCGAGGGATACAATGGCTCGATTCTCCAATGTATTTTCGCGAGACGACTCAATCACGCGATCACTTTTGTAGCCATCGTCTACTATTTGCTGATGTTCTTCTTCTTCTTCTTCTTGTCGGATAATGTCCGGCACGATTTCCATTTCTTCTATATCGTCCAGGACGATATTCACCTGCCTGTAGTACACAGGGTCGTATATGTCATATTCGTCGTCTTCTTCTTTTTCCTCGTCATCAGAGATCGTGATGACCTCCACTTCCATCTTGTCATCAGAGACGTCATTAGAGATGTTGATCACAATGTCTTCATCCACTGGTATGGGGCACATGTTTCCACAATTTTGACACACAATTTTAGAACACGAAATAAGTCAATGTTCTTACTTCTGCACTTTTGTTAACGTATAGCCACTAAACTTTTGCAGACCGGTCAGTGTGCTCTCGCGGTCATTGTACTATGATTTGAGAGTGCATAAGTTCTTATTATATATTCCACTCAGCCCTTTGTTCTTCATGTG
Organism: Nylanderia fulva; assembly: GCF_048542155.1. Lineage (NCBI taxonomy): Eukaryota > Metazoa > Arthropoda > Insecta > Hymenoptera > Formicidae > Nylanderia > Nylanderia fulva. Next base: position 29,799 of record NW_028189313.1, read on the forward strand.
TGATTGCAATTATCTCAGAAAGATGATCTTCGCCGAAATAAAAATAGCGGCTGCTCAGTAGCTGACCATTGTTATTGTGTGCGAACGCGTGAAGGAGAGCGTGAACTGGAGAGCCAAAAAAGCTAAGCCACTTTATTTGAATAACACAAAAGTTTAATTACTGACACAATTTACAATACATTAATCAACAAAAAGTTCAAATTAGATATCCAAAATCGTTTAACAATGGATAAGCGAATCAAGGACGGTCGTTAGCGGTTTTCACAAGCGGATTGACAGCAGTTTGCGTGTAAGAACTCGAAAGACTTCGATGCGCAATTTTTGGGTGCTTCTTTTATCATTGCGGTGCTGAAACCCCACTAATTTTAATGTACCAATTAATTTCTGTGAATTTAAAAAAGGCAAAGGTGATGCGAGGGCGTCTGTCGTAATTGGGTGCCCGTGATCTGCGCGAAATAAGTACGTTTCTGGCATGCGCGAAACGTTCGATAACGTGATTGATTGGCTTTCGGAAGCCACGTGATTGCGCGGCGCATGTCTCTTACGATGCTGATTAGGACGGTATCAGATATGTTCAGTTAAACTATGTTGTGATAGTTGACATATTTTTTATACTAATCTTAATTTATTGCCTACTTGTTTGTCTTAGGTGAACCTTTTTTAATCGGTTTTTTTTTGTATATTTATATACGCAAATGTCGATTTTTACACGACCGAAATAATTAACTTGAATTAATTATAATGATTTTCCTTTGCATCTTTGAACAGTTATGTTTACATTTCCCGCAAAGACATGTCTCTTACAAATATGATACAACGTTTCTCAGAAACGTTGATATATTTTTTGCATATGTTCAGTAATCACTTTTCTAATTAACATTAATGTAATCATTGGGATTATCGAGTTCTGTTATGTGTTGTTTCCATGGCTCTCGCCAATAACTCATTTTACATGAAGAATTATATAAAGTATTCTCAAAGAGGCTTCTGTACAGCTCTTTCGTGTTACGTTTTTTGAAACCTATTTCACGCGCATGTATTGCCTGCACGATTGAGTTTACATGAGTTTTGCTTGTAAGCACGGGCATACTGGTATCTTTGCTTAAGCATATTCTGCGTATCACTTTTCTTTTTTCTTCAAGTTCGGCGATGCGAGCTTTCCGTGATTTTTCATAAAAGAGAAATAATTTTCCAGGTCTTAAATTCCCATAATATCTATCTGGTGGTGGACATTGGTCTTTTAAAATGTCGATACATTTATCACAGTCTTTCAATCAATTGTAATAGGTATATTTATTTTTTTTTCCTACTTTTTAACCCTTTCCTTTCTATACATTGCACTATCATTTTCTTCCATTTTATCGAGACACTTGGACACATATTTTTCCATTAGATTGGCATTGACTATCACATCAACTTTCAATAATTCAAATGGCATCTCATGCAACGGCACCCCTTTGCGACGACTCGTTGGCTGCATATTTATTGTCTGTTACTTTTCACACGTATTACACTTGTGATCACTAACCTCAGTCTATTTTCGCTGACATTCGCTGCAATCCCTAATCATCGGTGCTGGACCGTCAATGTGCGTTCACATCCACGGTCGATTGTAATGCTCAAGACAGCGACGATATGTCTGAACCTCCGGATCCGCCTTGATGTGCTCCGGAAGCTTGTCCCACAAATGTTCTATGAAATAGCCACTTTTACAGTAAAACAATCTTCGGAATATATTGCAGCTGTTCAGCACTTAAACTGAGAATGTCGGAAGCACTTGATAGCATCACAAACATCTTGCACACCGAATGAGGAGAGCGTGCACTTTCGTGGTCACCGTACTATGACCCGGCAGCAGCATCAGCCCTGATTATATATCCCGATCAACCCTTTGTTCTTCAACGTGCAATGATGTAATTGTTAATTCGCAAGAAATAATTGCGATATCTCCCCGCTGATAATTCTCCAAAATTGATAACAATTATAAAGCCGCCGCTCGGCAGATTATCGTTACATCCCTGGTGTAAATTTCACCCCGTCGCAAGCGGCGAAGACATGTCGCAAGGTCGCAAGCGGCGACGTGTTCGCCCCCGATGACGCAAAATATTCTCGCTGATATTTCTTAGAAATAAACAGATAACGTATAGATCAGCAGCAACCGCGCTTGCAGCCACGTATGGGGAGGAAGAAACGCAACTCCCTTAATAATAGATATCTGATTGTCGGCGCTCGCCAAAGAAATGGCGGCAGCTCTTTTGTTTTTAATAATTCTTAGAATTTGATTAACCAGAATTTTTACCTTATCTTATCTTGTAATAGATATCGCTGTAATAAATATCTTATCTTGTAATAGATATCCGCTTATCTTATTTATAAACATATCAGATAACATGAACCGATAAAAGGCCCTTATCAGGTAACCTGAGCTGATAAGATAATCTTATCAGCTAATAAGGCTCTCTCCCCTGCGTGACGTCACTCTCCTCACCCCCGATTTCCCCCCGCCTTTCACCCCTCCTCATTGCCCTTAAGTTAGAACCCTCATAGTATACCTACTATGGACGAAGACAATTCCTCAATAAAATTAGACAGTAATGAGAGTTTAAATTTGTAAATACTTGTTTCGAACCACCCGTTGGCTGCTCGTTAACTCAATATGTACACGCTTCGCGAACGCGACGATCATCCAGCGGTCACATGTCAACAATAATAAGAAGTGGTATTATTTCCCCGCCATCGCGACCGTTGACCTTCTCAGTAGCGCGTTTGGGGAAAAGAGCTCAGATCGCTTCGAGAAGTCGTTCGAGGTACACAAACCAATTGTTCAGTTCCGTATCAGGTGAAACAAAAACGGCAGCGAGAGTTATTGCAAGATAAGGCGTTCAAATCCCCGCAGATTGAGCGAAAGGGGATTGTTGTTGATCATAGTTATTAAGGAAATTAAATTTTGAGTGTTAGTAAAATTTGGAGTTTGCCTTACAATTCCTTGACCACCGAGCCTTCCCGCCAAGGCTGTATCAGCCGCCGTGCTCACAAGCACACATTTGGTCCTTCGAGCCGGATCGGTGGCAAACTCGTATTGTGCAAACTATTCAACGTTCACCTTCGCTGTCGGCTTCACGGATCTCCAATAACTTCCATGGCTACCATCGAGGATCTGCTAGTCGAACAAATCCAAACGATATATTCCATCTCGAGAGTTCTGCCGAATTTTAAAAAACTTGGACAAGCCAAGATGACCCGCGCTGTATCTCAGGAACGACTTGCCGGTCTCAAGGAGTACTTCGCAAAGTGCCAGAGCCTCCACGCGAAGATTACGCGCCTAGCCAGTGCCAAGATGAAGTCGGAGCACGAATATTTCCAAACCGAGCAATTTTTGGCGTGTGAGGTCGTCTACAACCAAACCGCGGACTACATCGTGGAAGTATTAGCCGGATTCGAGATACCATTTCACCAAGCCACAGCAGCAGACGTAAGCGGTTTTTCTGATTCTTCTCGTCCGTCAACTCGTTTACCGAAGCTGAATCTACCTACGTTCGACGGGAGTATCGACAAGTGGGAGAACTTCCGCGACCGATTTACATCGCTTATTCGTTACGATCAAACGCTATCAAATGTAGATCGCATGCATTACCTTATCTCTTGTGTTAAGGGGGAAGCAAGTAACGCGCTAAGCAATCTCGCGGTAACGGATGCTAATTTTCCCGTAGCTTGGGATATTTTGATCGCGCGGTATGATAACAAACGCCGATTAATTAATTGCCATTTACAATCCTTATTAAATTTACCGTCAGCCTCCGCGAACACTTCCAAGGACCTTTGCGCACTCCGCGACCAAACCAACGCGGCAGTACACGCTCTCAAAAATCTCGAGCGACCAGTCGAACATTGGGGTGACATTTTAGTGTTTTTGGTTACGCAAAAACTCGATAAACATTCGCGAGAAGCCTGGGAATTAAAGCACGGCATTACAGTTCCGTATCCCACGTTTGACGAGCTCAATAAATTCTTGAACAATCGAATTCGAGCATTAGAGACAATGCTCCCGGTAAAGCCAAAAGAAAAGTTAACAGACGCGACTAAATCAACGAAAAATAACACTCTCGCATCACATGCGGCTTCGACCTTTACATTCGCTTGTCCTGTGTGTAAGGGCAATCACCTGTTGTACCAATGTTCGACCTTCTTAAACCAAACACCGTCTCAGCGTTTCGACTTTATTCGGAAAAATAACCGTTGCCTTAATTGCTTCAGTTCAAAGCATAACATGAAAGAATGTACAAGCTCGCGCGTATGCAAACAGTGCCATAAAAGGCATCATACGTTATTACACTTTAATGCCGCTACCAAACCGTCAAGTTCGGACCAAACCGTTGCGCCAGAGACAGCCCGCGATAATAGCGAAAGCGAAGTCGCAATTCATTTAGTTTCCGAATCCCTACCGTCGTCCTCGACAATTCTCCTCGCCGTCGCCCGAGTACGGATACATTCGCAACATGACCGCGTTGTTACAGTGCGCGCTCTTATTGACCCGGGATCCGTCGCGACTCTCATTACCGAGTCTGTCGTTCAATGCCTCAAACTTCCGAAAGTTAAAACCTTTGTACATGTCACCGGCGTTGGCGAAGCCGATTCGATTGTGCGTCACGCGACAAAGGTTACGATTACTCCTACGTCTGGCGACGGACCTGCCTACGCGACGAACGCGCTCATTCTCAAAAAATTAACCAAATACTTACCGTGCCAATACCCGTCGACGAGGCACTGGAGGCATGTTTCCGGGCTCAACTTCGCCGATAGCAATCCCATGAGTCGCGAACCGATTAACTTAATCATTGGAGCGGATCTCTACAAAAGATTACTTCGAGAGGGCATTCGTCAGGGTCCCGCAAATTAACCCGTTGCACAAAATACCGCGCTGGGCTGGATTCTATTTGGTCCAATCACTAGCTCATCCACCCATTCTCGAGCTTCCGTTCACGTTCATAACGGAGTCGCAGAGGATCTCGACTCCGCGCTCCGCAATTTCTGGGAGATTGAAGAGATCCCTCAGAAATCACACATGAGTCCTGAGGAAAGCCGTTGCGAGGCTCATTTTGTTGGGACTCACACCCGTACAAATCAAGGACGCTACGTCGTCAGACTACCGTTTCGAGGTGATCTTCCCGTCGCGTTGGGTGATTCACGCCTTACGGCCTTAGCAAGTTTACAACGCCTGGAAAAACGCCTCCACCGTGAGCCGAGTACGGCTTCAGAATACCGCGAGTTCCTATCCGAATATGTTAACCTCGGTCACATGGTCAAGGTAGCCGAGCCCTCGACGGTGGACATCAAGTCCCCGCGATATTATATACCGCACCACGCTGTAAGGCGAGCAACGAGCGAGACGACACGCTTACGCGTCGTATTTAACGCCTCAAACAAGACAACCAACGGCTTGTCGTTAAACGACCAGCTATTGGTCGGCCCAAAATTGCAAATCGACATTGCCACCGTTATTTTGCAATGGCGTTTACACCGATATGTGCTTACTGCCGACATTGCGAAAATGTATCGGCAAATCCTAGTCGATCATCGCGATATCGATTTTCAACGCATTCTATGGCGCGATTTACCTGACAAACCGGTCGACGACTATCGCTTGTTAACTGTCACGTATGGGACAGCTTCCGCGCCGTACCTCGCGCTTCGTGTTCTTAAACAATTAGGGCAAGACAAAGGCGCGCCTCTTCGTGGGTCGCGGCCTTGCCGTGGCGAAGGGGCTCACCCTTTGCAAGAGGATAGTCTTGCAAGGGGTGCCAACAGCGACCTGTACCTCCCGAGGTACACTGCCCCCGGTCCGGGGGGCATGCCCTCCGTCTCTGGGGGCTCTCCTTCGGCGGGTGGAAGATTTCCGCCCCCCTGGGGAGACGGGGCCCATTTCCCCGTTAGAGCTTCGGCTCGTATGTGGTAAGGGACGGCGACCCGGAATTCAAACGCCCGGTGGCATGGCACCGTTAGGAGAAGGGACTGCACGGCGCTTCGGCGCTTCCCTTCCCACAATGCTCTGTGGCCCGACACGCCTGTCGGGTAGGCGGCTTCGCCGCCCGGGGTTTTCTCCCCCCTCCGTCCTGGGGGGGGCTCGTTACGGTGTTTCCTCTGGGAGGTTGGGGGGTGGGCGTCGGCGGCGGGGGCCGCAGTGGAGGGTGCCGCGCGCGATTACCCGAGGGTCTCTGCCCGGAGGGTTTCCCGAGGGGCTTTTGCCCGGAGAGGGTCGCGCCGGCGGAGGGATCGACATGGTCACCCGAGGGGCTTTGCCCGGAGGGTTGTCCCAAGGGGCTTTGCCCGGAGGGGGCCATGTCGATCGGTCCGCGGGGCCCACTAGTGGAGTGGTCCCCGGAGACAGGGAGGTGCCTCAGGGTGCTGGTTGGGGGTCTCCAGGCTGAGTAGCCTGGGTCCCCGTCCCAGCGTCCCTGGGGTAGGCCGCACCCGGGCTGCTCGGACGTTTCCGAGGCGGGGCTGGGTCGGCGTAGACGGCCACGCGTGGTCACCCAAAGGGCATAGCCCGGAGGGATTACCCAAGGGGCATAACCCGGAGGGTGCCGCGGCCGCCTGCCGCCGGGGCCGCACGGACGTTTCTGAGGCGGGTCCCGGCGGCGATAGAGGTTATCCCCGGTCGGTCGGGACCGTTTCCTCTTCCGAACCGACCGACCGGAGAGGCGCTTGTCCCTCGTCGAAAGCCTTCGACGAGAGGGCGCCCACATATGCTGGTCGCCACGGCGTGTAGGGCAGGGCCGGGGAGCGGCGACCCTGTCCAAACCGTCCGTGGGGCCCCCCGGGTGGCGCCGCCCGTCACGGTGCCCGCGTTGTCAGAGGCGCGGGACCCCTGAAAGCCCGTGTGGGCGTCAAATCCCACACGGGTGTGTAAGGGGCTCGGGGTCAGGCCGGGGTGCGGTATCCCCCCGGCCAATGACGTACGTCCCCTCTCCGGGGGAACTCGGGGCCCGGCCTTAAGGTGTGGCCGGTCATGTTTTGGGGCACCCCTTGGTCGGTGGGGGTATACCCTGGGGGACAGGAGCCGTGACGGGAAAGTGGGATAATACAGAGATGAATATTTAAGAGACAACACAACCAACAAACAAGGATGGAGCGGAGACGCGCGCAGGGCATATGGTCCTGAGAGAGAGAAAGGATCCCTGCACCTCAACAGAGGTAGCTAAAGATCTCTGCACCTCAACAGAGGTAGCTAAGGAACATCTATGGACAGGCAAACTGCATAAGGAAGCAAGAATCCAATTATGCAGAGTAGACGGAGACAGCATTTCCTTCTCGAGAGAATCTAACAAAGGAAATAAGAAGAACTCTCCTGAACAGAGGCGCATAACAAGAGAAATAGCCCGAGTGAGAGAAAGGGCGGAAAATCTCTCTAAAAGAAGGGGAATAAAGGAAATGACGGGAACTGATTACGAAGCGGATACCGAAATAGACACCGTGAGCGAAATCAGCTCAATTAAAGATGTACAAGGAGAGTCTACAGTCACAGTGGACCTCCTAAAAGACGGATTCCCTGCTCTTCCTGAAAAAACTCCACAGGAACAGAAGCAAGCGGAAACGACAGAGGGAGAAGAAACTCTACCCTCACCGCTCACAAAGAGGAAGCGAAGCCACAAGGAAACAACTGGGGCGTATCGCAAACTCCTGCAAAAAAAGGAGAAAGAAGAACAAGAAGCGCGTCGCGAAAAAGAAATCCTAGATCCCCTATTCCAGCCCACACGGGGAAAATCGTACAAGGAATTTAAGGGAATGATCGAGGACAAGAATGAGGAATTTCAAAACGCTCCAGTTAGAGACTTGGAAGCGTTGACAGCGGAAAGAACCATGGACTTATACAAGGTAGCTACCCAATCGGGAACTTTGAAGGGCACCTTTGTAAGGCAGGTGAAGGAGGCGGCTGCTGACATGTGCGCAGCAGCCACAACATTGGCAGTGAGGGCTCAGATCCTAACAGGGGCATCGGTGGAAAAGCAAACGGAAGAAATGCAATACCAGATGCAACTACTAAGGCTGGAAAATCAGCAACTCAGACAGGAGATAGAGCTGCTGAAGAAAAGGAAAAGGAGAGAAACGCTCCATCCGACAGGGAACAAGGGGAATGAGAAAGAACCGCTTAGCACAGAGGAGGAAAACGCCGGAATGAGGACAAGAAGATGGGTCGAAGGAAACCCACTACCACCCAAAGATGGGGGGATCCCGTCGACCCGGGAAGAGACCGGGGAAATCTCGCTTCCGCCTTTCGGCGGGGAGACCTCCCCAATGGAAAGCACGGAGATGCGCGGAATCCCACTTCCACTACAAGGTAGGGGGATCCCGGGCACCTCCGGGGTCAAGAGAAGGGCAATGAAGGAATGGGAGGACGAGGAAATGAAGAGCGTGGAGGAATTCCTGGCATTCCCAAAAGCAGGTCCTCCCCCCCTCAGCTAAAGAGAGGAGGGAACATACTCCGACAGAGATGATCCACATTGCTAGAGGCGGAATGGAATTTACCATTCCGCAAGATAATAGTAACGAGGAAAGGAAGGAACGAGAGAAACAGATGGCTATGATCGCCATGTTTGAAGGCATCGTAGTCCGTCTATTGGATGAAAGGCTAGGCTGCCCGGTCCCCACTTACGCGGAAACCAAAAGGGCAGAAAAGATGAAGAAGATGCCGCAAGCAAAGTTACCGCCGCAGCAGCAACGGCCACAACAGCAGCAGAAACAGCGGCAGCAAACGACAGAAAAACCGTCACCAATAATGACAACTAAAAAAGCTACGGCCGGGGAGAAGGACCTAACGGCTAAAAACAAGCCGAGAATAAAAGAAGTTAGGATCCTGCGTGGTGCGGATAAAAAACCCGCTACCACGCTGAATCCACCCGCCAGGAAAGCGACGGAAAAAATCCCTAGCTCCAAAGCATCAGGAGCAAGAGAGGAGAAATCCCAACTCTCAATAAAGGAGAGGAAAGAGAAGGTGCCACTAAAGGCACAAAAGCAGAAAGGGGGAAATCCCCAGCTTCAAGAAGGAGGAAAGGAAGCAGGAAAGGACAGTACCACATGGGCAGAAGTACTGTCCAGGAAAGCTAAAAGGGCAAGCATCAAAGCGGCAGAGGCAGAAGCAAGAGAGGAGACCAACCTCAAGAAGGCCAATGCCAAGAAACAGATGCAAAACACCCCGCCCACCAAGAAACCAAACACCAGGAGGAGAGAACCGCGAACAGCCGCGGTCACGATCACGTGCCCCCCGGGAACTTACGAGAAGCATCTCTGGGAAGCACGACAAAAAGTTAAGGCCCAAGGGCTCCTGGAAGGAGCCAAGATTAAAAGAGGAGCTACGGGCTCGTATATTTTTGAAATCCCGGGGGCGAACTGTCAAGAAAGGGCGGACAGATTTGCTCTCGCGATGAGAGAAGCCCTCAAGGGATGCGAGGGCGTCAGCGTGCAACGCCCCGTAAAAATGGCGGAAATAAGACTCAGGGGGCTGGACAAATCCATACAGCCCTCTGAGATCATAAACGCAGTGGCAAATGCAGGCAACTGCGAGGAGGAAGAAATCCACCTGGGGGAGATACGTAAGACCCCAGGGGGAATGGGTATCGTATGGGTCCGCTGCCCCCTTAGGACAGCGAACATAATAATGCGAACGGCCCAAATTAAGATAGGGTGGGCACTCGTGCGCGTGGAGTTATTGGAGGCAAGACCTCTCCAATGCTTCAAGTGCTTGGAGGGGGGACATGTGCGCGCACGGTGCCCCAATAACATCGACCGCAGCGGTAAATGTTACCGTTGCGGCGAAGAGGGACATGCAGCTAAAAGCTGCACAGCGGCAGTTAAATGCCCGGTGTGCACAGATAAAGGGCTGCCTGCAAATCACAGAACAGGCAGCAAAGCGTGCACGCCAGTACACAAGGGGAAAAGGGGGGTCCCCCTAAATAAGGCGACAAACCCCCCCCTGCCTACAACCAAAGCATCTGCCAAACAGGCAGAAAAGAAGAAAAATCAACAGGAGAAGGAAGCCCCCCTCTCTGGAAACCTTATGGATGTTGAGGAACCCAAAGAGCAAAGGGCTCCTAAAACAAGAGGGGAAATGCTCCCAGCAGAAGGCGACGCCAAAAGAAAGCGTCTGAAAATAAATATTATGGACAAAGATCCCGCCGCCATGGAGGCGGAGGGACCTGAGGGAACATACACGGAAGAAGATGACGTGTAAAGTGCTCCAAGGCAATGTTAACCATTCAGTGCCGGCCCAGGACCTCTTCGTTCAGAATCTGATGGAGAGGGACTGCGGCTTGGGGATCGTGGCCGAGCCGCACCATATCCCAGACAACAACTGCGCAAGTAGCAGTAACGGCTTGGCCGCGATCGCCCACAGAGGCGCGTCAAACTCTCCCCCGATGGAACCATTAAAGTCGGGGAAGGGTATGGTCACGGTCAGATGGGGGTCCATCATCGTTATTGGCGTGTATCTCCCGCCGAGTCTCAGCAAGGGGGACTTCTGCGGGAGATTGCACGCCATTGAGGGACAGCTGAAAGAGTACCACCCCGCCCCGGTAGTCATCGCGGGGGAACTTCAACGCCAAATCGAGCGTTTGGGGTTCCCCGCGGGATGATTGGCGCGGTGGTCAGACATTAGACTGGGCGGCGCGGTGTGGCCTTCTCCCCTGTAACAGGGGAAAAATGGCCACATGCGTTAGGAGGCAGGGGGAGTCGATCGTCGACCTGACATGGGTCACTCCCTCTGCCTCGAGGCTGGTAAGCGGGTGGAGGGTACTGGCGGAGATCGAAACCATATCTGACCACAGATATGTGGAATTCTCCGTCGGTGCCTTCCCCCGCGAAGTGATCGAGCGCCGCCGAAACAGGGAGGCTGTCTCTCAAAGATGGGCCCTTAGGAAGCTAGACCAAGACGCGTTTCTGGCCGCAGTCGAGGCGGCCCTGATGGTTAGAGGAGAGGAAAGTAGGGGGGACCAGGAAGGAGAAAGGGCATGGCTGCACAAGACAATAATCAATGCTTGCGACGCGGCCATGCCCAGAATAAAGAGAAGGTCCCCCTGAAAGACATACTGGTTCCGGAGCGGGACTGGGTGTGGGACGAGGAGGCCATGGGGGTCACGGAGAGAGAGCTCCGGAACGCCATCAAAAAGATAAAATCTGGGAAAGCCCCCGGTCCTGATGGCGTTCACGGGAGAATCTGGGCTCTCGCCTATCGGGGTCTCGCAGAGCCCATGCGGAGGATGTACAACGAGTGCCTCCGCATGGGCTCCTTCCCACAAGAATGGAAGGAGGCAAATATAGTCCTCCTTCCAAAGGAGGGTAAGCCGAGGGATGTACCCTCGGCGTATAGGCCAATCTGCCTAATAGACAAGGCGGGCAAGATCCTAGAAAGGATCATAGCCGATCGCCTTGTCTATCATTTGTCCTGGGAAGGTCCAAACCTGAGCCAGGAGCAATACGGCTTTCGGGTCGGACGGTCCACGATAGATGCGATTCTTCGGGTCCGTTCAATTTCGGAAGCCGTAACGGAGGAGGGCGGGGTGTTGCTTGCTGTGTCCTTGGACATCTCGAATGCATTCAACACTCTGCCATGGCACCGGATTGGGGCGGCCCTGGAGTATCACCGGGTCCCCCCATATCTGGTGTCGATCCTGGCGGACTATTTCCGGGACAGGCGATTGGCCTATACCGATAGGAACGCCGAAGAACAGAAGCGTCAGATGACGTGCGGGGTTTCGCAGGGGTCGGTACTTGGCCCCCTGCTGTGGAACCTCGCATACGACGCTGTTCTTCGGCAAACCCTCCCCCCGGGCTGTCACACGGTGTGTTATGCTGACGACACACTGGTGATGGCCGGGGGCGACTCGTGGGAAGATGCGATCGCTCGGGCGAACATTGCAGTGCACCGCGTTGTGCGGCTCGTGAAGCGGATGGGGCTCAAAGTGGCGCCTCAAAAAACCGAGGCCATCTTTTTGCACGATGGCTCTCGTGGGGCGCCACCAAAAACCCACATCTGCGTGGAGGACACCTCGATAGAGGTGGGGGCCTGCCTAAAGTACCTGGGCCTCCACCTCGACAGTAAGTAGGCCTTTCGGGAACACTTCCGCCGTATTTCCCCCAGAGTAGAAAAGACAGCGATGGCGCTGCAGCGCCTGCTGCCCAACCTTGGGGGACCCGGCGGGAGTGTCCGAAAGCTGTACGCCGGAACCGTCCATGCCATGCTCCTGTACGGGGCACCGGTATGGGTAAAATGCCTGGAGGCCACCCGCGGCCCAAGAGATGCCTTGAGGCAGCTACAAAAGCGGGTGGCCAATAGGATATGCCGGGGCTACCGTACAGTGAGCTGGGTAGCCGTGGGGGTACTCTCCGGAGTGCCCCCTGTGGAGATGCTCGCCCGCATGTACACAGATGTGTACACGCGTACACGCGAATACCAGCGGGCGGGCATCATAGTAACAGACGGAGTCCGGCGTGCAGTGAGGGTCCACTCCCGACGGGCGCTGATCCAGAAATGGAGGAACAGCCTCGAAGATCCGAGGCTGCCAGGACAGCGCACCGTCGGGGCTATACGACCCTGTCTAGAGAACTGGCTAGACAGGGTCAAAGGAGGGGTGTCCTTCCACACGACGCAGGTACTCACCGGACATGGTTGCTTTGGTGAGTACCTGCACAGAATAGGAAAGGAGCGCACAACGCGGTGCTATCACTGCGGCCACGAGCGTGACACCGCCCAGCACACACTCGAAGAGTGTGTTGCCTGGGCGGGTGAGAGAGAGGGGCTCGTGGCCGCAGTGGGGAGGGATCTGTCATTGCCCTCAGTAGTGAGGGCAATGACGGATAATGAAGATGCTTGGAGGGCGTTCTCCTCCTTCTGCAGCAAAGTTATGCTGCAGAAGGAGGAGGCAGAGAGAGAGAGAGGGAGAGAGGAGAAACGGAGGACGAAGACGTGCCCCCTCTTTCCCCGGCATCGGCGGCTCTGGCCGTTCGTGGTGCCGGGGAATCGGGGGGGCGCGCCCCCGGTGTGAGGAGAAGAAGAAGAGGAGGAGACACGGAGGAGGATGAGGAGGGCGTGCCCCCCCTTCCCCCGCCGCCGTCGGTGGGCTTGCCCGCTGACGGGGGTGGGGGCCGGGGGGATACGCCCTCAGGAAAAGAAGGAGGGAAGAAGGAAGCAGCAGCACGGAGGACAGGGGGGGCCCTCTTTTTCCCCGCCGCCGGTGAGCTTGCTCACTAGTGGTGGTGGGGATCGGGGGGGGGGTTCACCCCACACTCTCCCGCAGTCTTCGATGCGGGATGAGGACACCGGGGGAGGGGCTGGGAACATTTAGGTCCCGCCCCCCCCCCCGGTGTCCTCATCCTGCATCGAAGACTGCGGGAGAGTGTGGGGTGAACCCCCCCCGATCCCCACCACCACTAGTGAGCAAGCTTACCGGCGGCGGGGAAAGAGAGGGCCCCCCCTGTCCTCCGTGCTGCTGCTTCCTTCTTCCCTCCTTCTTTTCCTGAGGGCGTATCCCCCCGGCCCCTACCCCCGTCAGCGGGCAAGCCCACCGACGGCGGCGGGGGAAGGGAGGGCACGCCCCCCTCCGGGGTGGGGCTGGGAACATTTAGGTCCCCCCCCCCGATGACTTCTCGAGAATCGGGGGCGCGGGCGTGCCGCCTCGCTTAGGCGGGGTTGGAGCGGTCGCGCCCCCGAAAGGGCAACCCCTCGGCTGCGGTCGAATCCCAACTCCCAAGGGAGCGGAGGAAACCGCAGCCGGGGCGTCGAGAGGGGGCCACGTGTCGCTGGCGGGTGGGCATCGCCCTTCCGCCGGAGGCGCCTGGGTCCCCCTCAAGGACGGAGACGTGACGCGTGGGGCCCTCTCACCGGGAGCCATATGGCACCGGGGGGAGGGCAACACCGTCCACGGAAGAGGGTTCCTCTCCTTCTGAGAGGTACCCCTTGGTGAGGGCTTCCCCAGTGGAACGCTGATCCGGATCACCCTTTAGGGGATCCGGGGGTCGCGACCACTGGGGGGGCGGGGGGCGATGGCTCGAGCGGGAGCTCTCGAGCCATGGCCCCGCCCCTCAAACTCTTTGGGAGGGCGCGGCGTGGGGCAGGTGTTCGCCCCGCGCCGCAACCGCGAGGGAACGGCACAGTCATTGACTGTGCGGTCGGGGAGAGGTCTCGGCCGCAAGGTCGAGGCAGCTCCCCGGAGACGGCTTGGCGGGGGGACGGCGAGACGGCATGGGATCCAGCATCCTCGCCGTCCCCTATCCAACGCCCGGGAAGAACACCCGCTGGGGTTTTAGTGAGGTAGGTCTTGGGCCCCCTGGTTGAACCATTCGTGGCTCGATCAAGGGGAACAAGGAGTCCCACATAACCTGCACCCCTATCCGAGAGTGCGCGGTACCATGACGGTTTCCCCAGCGTTACAAAAAAAAAAAAAAAGACAAAGGCGCGCGGTTTCCACTTGCCGTTCCAATGTTAAATTCACAGATCTACGTAGACGATTGCGTTTTCGGAGCCGACAATAAAAATGCAGCTCGTGAGATGCGCAACCAATTAATTGCACTATTAGATAAAGGCGGTTTTCGGCTGCGGAAGTGGGCAAGCAATTGTACCGATTTAGTAGCTGATATCGACCCGTCGGATCACGGTCTCGCTCAGCAAAAATTATTAACCGGAGACGAGCAACTTAAAGTTCTCGGAATAGCATGGAATCCTACGCCGGACGTGTTTTATTTCCACGTGTCTCTCGGCCAGAGCCTCGATAAGACAAAACGCTCGATTCTATCGACAATCGCAAAACTGTTTGATCCGTTAGGCTGGGTGGCACTCGTCATTATCACTGCCAAAATATTTATGCAGCAATTGTGGCTGCTTAAATGCCAATGGGACGACGAGATACCAGCCGATTACCTCTCGCAGTGGCGACATTATCATGAGAGACTCCAGTCTCTCAACCGTCTGGAAATTTCTCGCTGGACGGCGCATGGAGCTAACACGATACATCGCGAACTGCACGGCTTTTCGGACGCTTTGACTAAAGCGTACGCCGCGTCGGTCTATCTTCGCACACTTTCCGCCGACGGGTCCGTCACTATTACGCTTCTCATGGCAAAAGCGAAAGTAGCTCCGCTAAAAACCATAAGCGTGCCGCGCCTCGAACTATCAGCCGCGCTATTGCTCGCTCGACTGCTAAAATTCGTGCAATTGACGCTTAATTTTGCCAATGTTGATTGTGTTTGTTGGACAGATTCAACAATCACTTTGACGTGGATTAGTCAATCTCCAGCACGCTGGAAAACTTTTGTCGCGAATCGCGTCTCCGCAGTTCAATCATTACTGCCCTGTGCAAAGTGGCGGTATGTCCCGACCAAAGCTAACCCTGCCGATTGTGCGTCTCGCGGCTTAGCACCCGATGAAATCGAACAGCATCCGCTATGGTGGACCGGGCCATCTTGGCTCTCACAATCGCCTGATCATTGGCCTTCCATGCCGTCCTCCCTCAATCATGCCGATACATCCGTCGAGGAGCGTAATCTTCAATCAATTTGTATCGCCGGTGTCGTGGAACAGTGGGATCTCGCGACTCGCTTTTCGTCCTGGCACACCCTCGTGCGCGTTACTGCTTACGTGCTCCGTTTTGTTAAAGCAGCGCGGCAGCCTAATCGCTTATTGCAACGCGACAACCCTTTATCGGTCGTTCTCGACGCAGACGAAATCCGAGCCGCGAAGCAGTATTGGATCAAAACATTACAAGCCAAAATGTTCCCGGAACAGGCAACGCGCTTAACTAATCAACGCCCAGTATCAAAATCCAGCTCTCTTTCCGGACTCAATTCATATGTCGATGCCACCGGAATTATTCGAGTCGGTGGTCGATTGCGGCATTCCAGCCTTCCCGAAACAAGAAAACACCCAATCATTTTCCGGTCCCATCCCGTCCTATCGCTTATAATCGATCACCATCACGTGCGAACAATGCACGGGGGTCCTCAACTAACGCTCGCGTCCCTGCGGCAACAGTACTGGATCCTGCGTGCTCGCACGACAGTCCGCGCGGTACTCTACCGATGTGTTCGCTGTGCTCGCGAAGCCGCTAAAATACCAAACGAACTCATGGGGGATTTACCGGAACCACGTGTCAATTGCGTCCCTCGCGCCTTCATTAATAGCGGCGTCGATTACGTGGGTCCGATCGCCTTACGAACTAACCCCGGCCGCGGGCATAAATCTCACAAGGCATATATCGCGCTTTTCATCTGCCTAACGACCAAAGCGATACACCTAGAACTTGTAAGCGATTACTCCTCGGCGACATTTCGCGCGGCCTACCATCGCTTCATTTTGCGACGCGGTTTGCCAAAACACATGTACTCGGATAATGGTACAACATTCCGAGGCGCCGAACGCGAGATGTCAGAGGCGTATTCGCAGGCCATACGTGATCCAAACTTTCTAAACCGATTAAGTAGCGACAATACCTCGTGGCATTTCTTGCCTCCCGCTGCCCCGCACTTCGGCGGGCTTTGGGAAGCCGCGGTGAAGAGCGTTAAATATCATCTAACACGATGCGTGGGAAATCATACTCTGACGTATGAGGAGTTAACCACAGTGCTTTGTCGCATTGAAGCGTGCCTGAATTCTCGCCCGATCGCCGCTTCGTCCAATAATCTGGACGATTATACCGCCTTAACGCCAGGGCACTTTTTGATCGGGACACCTCATATAGCGCTACCTGAGCCGAACGTACTCGAATTAAACGAACAGCAACTGTCCCGATGGCAGGTAACCCAGCGCATCGCCTGCGATATGTGTCGCATTTGTCCTGATCAATACCGTAACCAGATCACACCAGCTATCGATCGACTTGGATCGATTCACTCTCTGCCGCCTAATTACGCGAGCCGTGTCTTTTTCCTTTTTGGAGACGAATTGGCGAGCTCTTGCTTCTTTTTTTGCTCCCGTGTCCTCTCTTGTAATTCGGGATCGAATCTGTCTTGATCCCGAAAAGACTTACGTTTTCTCTTGTGAAAGTGCAAGTTAATTGTGCCAGAACAGTGTCATTAATAAAGAACTTATTGTCATCAATGAACAGGAGAGTTTTCTTTTCCGCGTGTTCCGATATTATTTATTACGCAAGACTTGCCTCTAAGCTCCACATCGTGTTCGCTGCTCTGGGGTCAGTGGAGCCGAGCAAATCGCGGAACAGGGCACATTATTATATTTTAGTTATTTTTCTTTTTATTTTATTGCACTTAATATTATTATATTGTGATATCTATTGTAAAATGTTATTTTTATAAATATATAAAAATGCGATTTTAGAAAATAAGCGATTTGTTTTATGTATTTATAAAACAAATTGTTTAATTAAAAAAATCACATTTTTATATATTTGTAAAACTAACATTTAACAATACCTATTAAAATAAAATAATAAGTACAATAAAATAATAAAATAAAATAACTAAAATAGTCAGTCTTTTAAATATTACAATATTATAATATAAAATAAAAATTAAACTTTTAGTACATTT
Source organism: Nylanderia fulva (assembly GCF_048542155.1). NCBI lineage: Eukaryota > Metazoa > Arthropoda > Insecta > Hymenoptera > Formicidae > Nylanderia > Nylanderia fulva. Next base: position 47,328 of record NW_028189313.1, read on the forward strand.
TATATTTATATTTTAAAACTTTTTATGTTTTAATATATTAGATACATATTATAGAATTTATAAAAACATTTTTGTTAATTATAGCGTTTTAGAGACTTAAGGCACAATTTACACACAGTTAATGATCTCTCAATGTATATCTTTTCTTTTTCCATTATATATTGATAAAATTATTTATTAATAAAATATTATTTATTAATAAATTCTATATATCTGTGTAGGATTAAATAAAAGAGTTCATACAGGAAAAAGAAAAACATTGGCTTGAATGTCAGCGCACTACTCGAAAGTTACCAGAAATTCAACAATACAATGCGCAACAGGGGAATTTAAAATACAAGAAAGAGCTACAAAGAAAGCAATTTCCGATGCTACTGCAACATGTTCAAAAATAGATACGACAAGGTTGGCATTATAAAATAACAATGTAATATTTAAAAAATTTAAATTATTTTTCTTATTTATGCAATTTTTCTATGTATTTATACTGATATACATTGCTCCAATTTTACCTTTTAAAGATCGATAAATTAAATTAAAGCTACACGAAATGATTTGCAAGACAAAATTCGCGAAGTAGAGCATCAATATGGCTTTATAGATGATTTGCGACAACAATTGGAAGAAAAGGAGCAAAATTATGGGCAAAATATTGAATCTGTGTCTTGTTTGAAACATAGTTGGGAAGTGAGTAAATAATCTTTATAATTCTTATCGATTATCCAATCATTATTATATCAAAGATAATTTTATAATAATATCAGGAGACGCGGTAGTGTCTCCGGCCATGTTCAAACCCTAAAAGACCTTAAAAGACACTACAAGTCTCCTTATCCTGCACCATCAAAGTCCATTTTTTGGGGGTGTAGAACTACTAAAATATAAAAAATTTTGAATTGCACGTAATATAACCTGAAAGGCGGCATCGCCACGAGTAATTTGAGCCGAGAAAAAATAAAATTGGTCAAGCCGTTCTGGAGATACAAGCGGTCAAAAGTGACGTTTTTCATGAAAAATGCAGTAACGTCGTCTTCTTCTTCTTCTTCTTCTTCTCTGTCCGCGTATAAATCTCTTCTCACCTTTCACTCACACCTCCCTCAACTTCCACCCACCCTTTTCCCTCCCACATCCCGCCTCCACCCCACCCTTACACCCACCCCCACCCCCACTTCCACCACCACTCCCACCCCTCTTTCGCCTCTTTCACCCTCTTTCGTCCTCTCTCACCCTCTTTCGTCCTCTCTCACCCTCTTTTACCCTCTTTCGCCCTCTCTCACCCTCTTTCGTCCTCTTTCACTCTCTTTCATTCTCTCTCACCCTCTTTCATTCCCTCTCACCCCCTTTCGTCCTCTTTCACCCTCTTTCGTCCTCTTTCACCTTCTTTCGTCCTCTTTCACCCTCTTTCGTCCTACCTCACCCTCTTTCGTCCTCTCTCACCCTCTTTCACCCTCTTTCGTCCTCTTTCACCCTCTTTCATTCCCTCTCACCCTCTTTCGTCCTCTTTCACCCTCTTTCGTCCTCTTTCACCCTCTTTCATTCTCTCTCACCCTCTTTCGTCCTCTCCTCACCCTCTTTCATTCTCTCTCACCCTCTTTCACCCTGTTTCGTCTTCTTTCACCCTCTTTCATTCCCTCTCACCCTCTTTCGTCCTCTTTCACCCTCTTTCGTCCTCTTTCACTCTCTTTCGTCTTCTCTCACCCTCTTTCATTCTTTCTCACCCTCTTTTACCCTCTTTCGTCCTCTTTCACCTTCTTTCACTCTCTTTCGTCCTCTCTCACCCTCTTTCATTCTTTCTCACCCTCTTTCGCCCTCTCTCATCCTCTTTCGACATCTTTCACACTCTTTCGTCCTCTCTCACCCTCTTTCGTCCTCTTTCACCCTCTTTCGTTCTCTCTCACCCTCTTTCGACCTCTTTCGTCCTCTTTCACCCTCTTTCGTCCTCCCTCACCCTCTCTCACCTCTTTCACCCTCGTACGTCCTTTCTCACACTCTTTCGTTCTCTTTCACCCTCTTTCGCCTATCTCGTCTTCTCTTACCCTCATTCGTCCTCTCTCACCCTATCTCCAAAAAATCATAAAAATGAAAAAGTCAAGCCATGTTCAAAAGAAGGTCCTCAAAAATTTAAACCTAGTCTGTACAATGAAAAATAATTACTCGTAATTCCAGAGTTCCAATTTGTTAATATCGAATAATGTATTTGTTTCAAGTAATGGCAGTAGAGTCAAATACATACCTACGTATATGCAGTTTTTGCTGTTAATTGTACTTGAACGAAAAAAATAATTAAATGATTTAAATATAGCACATTTTAAATCAAAAAACTTATATAATCGAACTCTGTTTAGGAAAAGGTAGAACATTTCATTTGCCTCTGCCTTTACAAGAAACATTGGATAAGGTATGTCCTCCGGAAGATCCTATAAATTTGAATCACGAGTTGCACATTCTCGTTCGAGGTATACCCAAGAAATCTAAAGTGGTTTGGGAAAATTTGGTAGATATTAATAAAATGTATAAGGCTTTACAATGGTTGAAAGAAAATAATTTTCATTACTCAAAAATTCGTCTTCCAGCGTCATCTGATGATCTATTAAAGGATAAGTTGCAGGAAACAGAACATAGGATTGTCGATGAGGAAAGCGACAATGACGAAATAAATGAGGTGGTTGAGGAATTACCAGCATTGAATTTGTACAATGTACAGCAAAACAAAAATAATAATGATCAAACCGTTTTAAAACGTACGGCTTTTCTCACACAAATCACTGAACATTCGGATATTAACGATCAGTATACAATATACCCAATACACGCGAAAAGAATCGATAACGAATCTGCATTGAAGCTTTATCAAATGGTGAAAATTGAAGATTTTCCAATGGATAATCGTTATAAATATCTGGATGTCATGTGTTTCCCTGATTTATATCCTGATGGTGTCAATGGACAACGATAAGATAGAAACTTTGCATTGCCGGAATATTTATTTATTAGAACACGATTGATGTCGAAACATAGTAGATTCAGGTTGAATCTGCAGTATCTGTTTTTCCTTCTCAATGATGCTAACTACCGACAGTTGAAAAGTGGTATCTATTATACGATGATGGTTACTAACCCACGAGAGAGATACACTGCTGGTAGATACTTGAATGAATTGAAAGGTTACGAATTAGAATCGAATTTAATGAGTATTTTCGCAAAATTGAGAAATACGGATCAATTTTGGCGACAACCGTCCAATAATGTAAAATGCATGACTTTGCATTACGGTCCAGCGACGTGGTTTTTGACTTTGAGTCCTAGTGAATGGAAATGGTCCGATTTGGGTGAATATTTACGAGATATGAATCCCGATAAAGAGAAGTTAGGCATCAGCGAACTAATCGCATACGATCCTGTAAGTACTTCTAAATTCGTGTGCATAAAACTCAAAGCCATGATTGATTTTATTTGTTCGTCCGATAATCCAATAGGAAAGGTTATTCATTACTTCTGGCGACTGGAATATCAACGTAGAAGTATCCAGCACATGCATTGTATGATTTGGATAAAAGATGCTCCAGTATTAGGAAAATCGCCGGATGAAGAAGTTGCTACGTTTATTCAAAAATACGTAACGTGTGAAATTCCAGATGAAAATGTTTCGCCAACGTTGTACGATACGGTAATAAGTGATCAGAATCATAAACATAACTCGTATTGCATGCGTACGAAAAAAACGGAAACTAATATATACAGAAAGTGTCGGTTCGATTTTCCTCGGCCAGTTACTGAGAATTTCGTTTTAAGAGACGTTATCACTTCGATAGTCGGTAGAAAAAATTTACGCAGTAAGAGCAGATTGTACGATCTTCCTCGCAAGGAGTCGAAAAGGTTTATAAATGATTATAATCCGTCTATCAAATTAGCCTGGGAGGGAAATATGGACATACAATTTATTAGAGAAAAATCAGAGTTTTTAAACTCATATTTAACAAAATACACGACAAAGTCGGAAAAACGCAATACAGACTTTGAAGTGATAGATTCGAATAAGTCCTTGGCATCGAAACTGTGGAATTTTGCAATGCGTTCATTAAATAACAGAGAATGCGGTGCTTTAGAAGCTGCGGATACACTATTAGGGAATCCCTTGTACGGTACGGATAATGATACCATGGTCAAATGGATCGATGTTAATGAGGTGAGAAATAGAAAAGTTAAAACATTTAATGAAATTTAAGCTCTTGATGAAAATTCTACGAATATATACTGTTCGTCACTCATCGATGATTACTATCCAAATAGACCTCAGGAATTAGAATCATTGAATTTGTACGATTTTGCCAGATTCTGGGAAATTACGAAACAGATGTCAAATAATGACGAAGTCAAGTGTTACAAACTGGCATCGGGTTTATTTTTAAAAAAACGAAAAAAGGGTTATTTAATTAACCATTATCGATTTAATATAAAAACTGAGCCCGAAAAATACTTTTACTCGCTGCTTCTTCTGTTCAAACCATGGAGAGATTTGAGTGAACTCAAAGGTACATTCGAGACTTACACGGATGCCTTTAAGAATTCAGAGTCTGTTTTAACGAAGGCAATGAAATATCACGAAAGGCTCGAAGAAATACAGAAAGCTTTTGAGAACGTTGCTGAATTAATCGAGAAGCGCGAAAATGATCTGAAAACAGCAGACAGAGACAAATCCGATGACGATGAACTGGATTGTAATCCGATAGAAGCTGACGACGCGATGAAAGATCTGGAAGATTTTGGTAAGATTGACGACCCGATTGATTTATCGCAAATGATGTCGCAATTGAACAAAGACCAGAAAAGAGTCTTTGATGGAGTATGCCAAGTTTTACAAGATAAGAATCAGATTCTGCGACTGTACGTAAGTGGCGAGGGTGGTACAGGGAAAAGTTTTCTAATTGAAACGATTAAACATTAAATCAGAATAAATTTGGAAAAAACGACTGCCATATCTGCTCCCACGGGTATCGCAGCATTCAATATCGATGGCTTGACAATCCATAGAATGTTTCAACTACCGGTTAGTCATGAATCTACACCAAAATATACGCAATTGTCAGACATGGTCTTGAAAACTTTGAGAGACAAATTAAAGAATGTCGAATTATTTATAATCGAAGGAATTACATGTAACAATGCAATGATGGATTTAGGAACGACTGTATTCAGTGATGGTCAAGCCTATGTAGGTTTGTCACGAGTAAGTAAATTGGAAGGCCTACATTTGATAAATTTCAATCCAGCATCAGTTAAAGCAAACTCGAGAGCCATTGTAGAATATAATCGACTGAGATCTATATTCAAATCTGAACTGCCACAAATCAATCCGTCCGAGAAAAAGGTTGTGAAAATGTACGATCGTCGATGGGATATCCCTAATATCATTGATGATATGCAGAATTATGATTGTGAGGAACCAGAAAGTATAGTTACGTGGAAAATATATGGCCTTTGCAATAACGATGCTGTTTCGTGTTACGCTAATGTAATATTACAATGTGCGTTTCATTGCGTACGTATTAGGCAACAAATACTGAAAAATAAAGCATCGAATGCATTGATTGATGCTATCTGCGCGTATGGTAAACGTAAATATTGCAACATTCAAGCGGTTAGAAGATCTGTCGGAAAACGCTTCGAAGAACGAACACAACAAGATGTTTCGGAATTTTTTACGGCTCTAATGTCGACGTATTCCGACATCAATGATGTATTAAAACTCGAATTAAAGCACGTAACATGTTGCTCGAATGTCAAATGTAATTACAATGTAACTAAGCTGGAAAGCAGTAGTTTGTTAATATTACCTATACATTCGACATTAAAAGGAAAAAAGGTGTCACTCTACAAAGTTTGATTAATGTAGAATTTTCTAAATGGGAAACGATAAACGGCAATTGTAACGAATGTAAGGGCACCGTGTTGAAAAAGAAAACCGTAATCGAATCAACTTTATCCGTCGTAGTAATACAGCTCAATTTATATACTTTTGTAAACGGTGCTTCTAAAAAAATTATCAACAATCGGATTACCGCCGTGCCGACGAGTAATATCACGATTAATAAAAAAAAGTACAAGCTAATAAGCGCTATATTTCACGAAGGTGAAGAAATGAATCGTGGTCACTACACGTGTCGGATATACCTAGACTGGATCAGAATTTTGGCTCGGATGACGACAGGCGCTAGCCAGCCCATCGGATCGAATAGTCGAGCTGTCTCGGCCAAGACTCGTCTCTTCGTGAGGTCGGTGGTTGAACGTGGACGTATGGTGAAGGAGAACCAATCCCCTTGAGGATGCCAACGAAGACCCAGGGTGGCGTGGCTCTCTCCTTCCCACGAGCGCGGTCCACGTTGAAGCCGATGTTCCGGTGGAATTCCGGTGAGCACCTGCTGATTGTTGGCAGCCCACTTTCGCAAAGGAAATCCGCCCGCCATGCAGAGACTCTGTAGTTCCTGTTGGAGTTTGATAGCATCCGCCAGGCTGTCAGCACCGGTGACCACGTCGTCGACGTAACAGTCGTGTCGCAGCGCCCTGACTCCGCGTGGATATCGTGCCTTTTGGTCTGCAGCAAGTTGGTGAAGCGTTCTGATGGCGAGGAAGGGTGCGCACGCCAGTCCGTAGGTCACGGTCTTCAACTCGTACTCGCGGATGTTGTCTGAGTTGTTGTGGCGCCACAGGATGGTTTGCAGGCGACAATCCTCCGGATGCACAAGAATTTGTCGGTACATTTTCTCGATGTCCGTGACGAAAACGTACCGATGCCAACGCCAACGGAGTAAGACGTCAGCGAGTGCTGGCAAGAGGTTAGCTCCAGTGAGGAGGTGCGAGTTCAGCGACTCTCCGGACCGTGTGCGTTGGGAGCCGTTGAACACAACCCTGAGCTTCGTGGTCGTGCTCGACTCCTTGAGGACCCCGTGATGCGGTAAGTAGCACCTGGGGCCAGAACCTGTCGTAAACGTACTAACCTTCTCCATGTGTTGCAGGTTTTCGTATTCATCCATGAAGTCTCGATAGAGATCACCGAACCGAGCATCACGGGCTCCCTTCCGCTCCATTGCTTCCAGGAGGCGCTCTGCAGGTCGACGAGTCTCGCTGAGTGATGTCGGCGGTGAGGCAAATGGCAGCCTTACCACGTATCTTCCACTGGATGTGCGTGTGACTGTGCGCACATAGAGGTCCTCGCATCTGGCTTCGTCGGCGGTGAGCACGATCCCAGCTGCTGGCTCCCGTTCCTGCTCCCAGAATCGTCGCACCAGGTCAGCGAGGTCGTTGTCGGCGGTGCACTGAAACGTGCGGCGATGTCCGTCAGTGACTGCTGAGTCGTAGCCTCCGGACAGGATCCATCCCAGGCTGGTCTGCTGGGCGATCGGCATGCGTGAGTCGCCCTTGCGAAGGCCTTCCTCAAGAATTAACGAGTAGACCTCTGCACCAAGAAGTAGCTCCGCAGGGTCGTCATCCAGGTACCGCGGGTCGGCCAACCGGAGTCCCTGGATGTGAGGCCAGCTGCAATTCTCGCGTTGAGCGGTGCCTTGTTGTAGTGAGATGCGAGGCAACACAAAGGCGACCACGCGAAGCTCGGCGTTGGTCACGTCGGATGTGATGTCCAGGGTGACTTTGCCACGAGCCGATCCAGAGCGAGTCCCTCCGATGCCAAAGATGGACAGATTCGTCGAAGCTCGAGGAAGACGAAGACGTTGAGCCAGCGCTTCAGAGATGATGGACACCTCGGAGCACTGGTCGATCAAGACTCGAACCTCGTGTGGTGATTCGTAGCGGTCCGCGACCTTGACGCGGGCAGTTGCAAGAAGGACGGCCTTGTGACTCTCACACTGCCGTGAGGTGGCCAGTGTGGTGGCAAGTGAAGTAGCCTCAGCGGACGGTGGTGACGTGGATGCCCCGTGCAGCATGGTGTGGTGTCGTGCGTTGCAAGTGAGGCAATTCTTTTTTGATTGACACCGTGACAAGAAATGGTTGCCCAGACAATTGTAACACAGTCGGTTGGTCTCCACGAACGTTTTCCGGTCGACCGCAGTCTTGGCCTTGAACTCCTTGAAGGCCATCAGTGTATGTTTTTCACGACACAGTGCACACTGAGGTGAATCTGTGCCTTGATGTCTGGTGACGTGCGCTTTGGCGAATCGTGATGCCTCTCCAGTTCCCTTTGTGACACTCCTCGGTCGTGCGGCGTTGAGGGTCAATACCCGTCGACTAATGAAGTCCAGAAGTGCCTCGTTCTGTGGTGGTTCGGTGGAGTCTGACGTGGCTGAACCCCATTCGAGACGAGTGCGTGCGTCGAACGATTCGATGACCAGGTGATTGAACAGGTCCATCCCGTGCGAGTTGATAGGACGTCCAATACTCTCCTGTGCATTGATGGCGGCGGTGACAGCGTTGTGGATGCGGCTCAGTTCCTCGGCGGTATCTCCCTTCATCTTTGGCACGGCGGTAAACGTGGCAAAGTTGGAGCGGATTAATTCTCTTTTGTTGTCGTAATGCTTGTTCAAGATTGCCCAAGCGCAATCGTAATTGTCACTTGTGACAGGTAGTGATCTTATCAATTTTTCAGCCTGACCTGTCAAACATGAGCGGAGGTGGTGAAGGCGCTCGATGTTCGAAATGGAATTGCTGCTCACAACGGACAGGAAGAGATCACGAAATGACGGCCAATCAGCGTAGGCGCCGGAAAACGGCGGCAACTTGATGCGCGGCAGCGACGACTTTGACGCGACGTCGACGGATGGAGATACGTTTGGCTTCCGGAAATGTTCAGCGTAGCCATCCAGGATACTGCGTTGTGCCACGTAAAGATTTTCAGTATCTCCATGCAACTCCGACTTGAAGTATTCGCTGTCACTAAACTTCTCTTTCAGAGCCGCGCGAATGAGATCATGCTGGGCCTCAAATTTCGTCCACAGCTGATCTAGGATCCTGATGCGTGTAGATACGGCACTGGCGGTGATGTTGGTCGTGCCCAGCTTCTTCAAGTATTCCACGGAGCGTGAAATACGGACTTGGACTTCACGTTGGCAATCGATCAAGGTGTTCACATCCATGTCGAACTACGAGCTCACTGACCGCACCAAGAGACACGTTCACAAACTTGCGGATGCCGGCACGATGAATCCGGTTCGAAAGACCAGAAATATGTTCGCGAACACGCTGCGTGAGAGAGGATCGCGCGACACAATAGGATAAGTCACCCTTTCTTTTGTATTAAAAAAGTTTAATTTCAATACACATTTAATTACAAAATACTTGAACAAGACTTATAACATTTAAATATTTCAGTGAAAATCTAATCGAGAACAAAGTGCGGAATAAGCGGCGGTCGTCAACGAGATTTTAGCGGATCAAAATAATATGCGGTTTTGCGTTATGCGGTCACTGCGGAAAGCGATAAGGCGCGGATTTCGGGTGCGAGCTCTCTTTTATGGGTTTCCGAAGAAAACCCACTTTTTCGGGAAGCGCCAATTATTGCGAGCAATTTTAAGTGTGCTCGAGGTGACTCGAGGGCACAGCTCATTATTGGCCGCTGTCAAAATTAACGGAAGACGGCTGGCAGAAAGCATGCGCGCGCGGGCGATCGCGATAATTATTGGTGAAAAGAGGCGCCCGTGGTAAGCCGCGCATGCTCACTGAAAATAATTATTCGGCGGAACGGTTGTGATACCGTTAATTACCCCGGGTACTCCCGGGGAGCCGGCTTATGCCACAGGTCGGGGGGAATACGCGCACCCCGACACTGGGCTCCGAGTCCCTTACTGGGCCCTGGGAGGTTTAACTCTCCCAGGGCTTTTCGGGGGTCCCCTGGCTCCGACCCCAGGGGCACCTCCGCGGGTGACGCCACTCGGGGGGCCCCACGGACGGTTGGGGTGAGGACGCCGCTCCCCGTCCACACCTTGCCCGCCGTGGCGACCAGCACGTCCCCTCACCGGGATGTCCGGTGGAAGGGACTCACCTCTCCCGGTCGGCCGGTTCGCAACTGGAAACGGTCCCGACCGGCCAGGAGTACATACTCTCGCCGCCGGGCCCTGCCTCGGAATAAGTCTGAGCGGCCCCGGCGGCAGGCCCGCGCGGCACCCTCCGGGCGATGCCCCTTGAGTAGTCGCGCGTGGCTCCGCACCCGACCCGAGCTCGGAACATGTCCGAGTGGCCCGGGTGCGGGAACCGTCCAGAGACGCTGGGACTGAGACCCAGGCTACCCAGCCTGGGGACTCCCGACCAGCACTCTGGACCATCCTTGTCTCCGGGCCCCGCCTCGGAATATGTCCGAGCGGCCCCGGAGACCAACCGACACAGCCCCCTCCGGGCAAAGCCCCTTGGGACAACCCTCCGGGCAAAGCCCCTCGGGTGACTGTGTCGGTTCCTCCGCCGGCGTGACCCCCTCCGGGCGATGCCCCTCGGGTGATCACGCGCGGCTCACACACCTCCCTAGCCCGGCGGCCCCCACCGCCAAAAGAACCCACCCCAGACCCCGAGGGAGACTCCCCCAGGAAACCCCAGAAAAAATCCCCCCCGGGACAGAAGGCGAGAACCCCGAGCGGCAGAAGCCGCCTACCCGGTAGGCTTACCGGGCCACAGAGCATGGTGGGAGGGGAAGCGCCGAAACGCCGTGCAATCCCCTCTCCTAACGGTGCCATGCCACCGGGCGTTTGAATTCCGGGTCGCTATCCCTTACCACATACGAGCCGAAGCTCTAACGGGGAAGTGGGCCCCGTCTCTCCGGGGGGTGGGATTCTTCCACCGCCCGAAGAGAGCCCCCATAAGCGGAGGGCGTGCCCCCCAGGCCGGGGGCAGTGTACCTCGTAAGGTACTGGTCGCTGTTAGCACCCTTTGCAAGACTATCCTCTTGCAGAGGGTGAGCCCCTTCGCCACGGCAAGGCCGCGACCCACGAAGGGGTCAACCAACTCAACCTGACCAGAGCTGACCTGACCAGAGCTGATCTGACCTGATAATTGATGGGAAAAAAAAAAAAAGTGGGTTCCAGAGTGCTTTTCTCTCCCTCAGGGGCACTACGGACTCATCCCCGTAGTGTACGGGTGTCGCAAGCCCGAGGTACCCGAGCTGGAGTGCGTGCGAAGGATGAATGGGGCGTGATGGGCGTGCAGGCCCTAAAAAGGACTTGTCCACTGCACTAGGTGAAGGAAAACACCGAAGATAACACCCGGGGGGGAGGCCCCGTTAGCTGAGTAAGGCAACCTCCTAAGGGGAAGGAAAACCCCTGACAGATAAAACCAATTTTCTTTTTTCAGATGGGAATGAGCACAGAGAAAAGAGACGACTTCCCAGAGTCGGATACTGGGAACCGGCGTGGGGGAGGGGGGGGTGTAGGCCTGGCTCCCTCCATGTTGTCATCACACGACAGGTCGTCTGTGGCTTTGCCGGCTGGGGCTACAGATAAGGAAGCGACAGTGCCGAAGGACACTAGGAGGATCCGTAGGGCTCATGAGGGCCTTATGGTCCGGGATGATGGAATCGATCCCAAGTATGTCGGGAGACTGCTTGCGCGGGTCGATTTCAGGTGTCATGTGTTGGAGGAGTACCGTGTGCTCCTCGAATACAGCGAGAAGCACACCATTAAGTGTTGGTGTTCGCGGGCGCGCTGGGACTTTGTCCCAAAGTGTCCCGCGTGCGGAACCGAGGAGTGCTCGGACGAGCCTGAAGGCAGCGGCGAGGGACCTTTCCCGTCTCCGGAGAGGATACGTGGGGCGAGTGACGACGAGGAAGCTGGGGGAGACCTCTCCTTCGTGTCGCTCCCTTTGCCGTTTTCAGAGGACGAGGCAGAGGAGAGAGATCCGACGTGGAGGGTCCATGACGTTAGGATCCTCACGGGCAGAAAGCAGTACCCTCCTAAGGAGAGTGCTGCTAATCAAACAGGTAAGCGCGGCGCGCGCGGTAGGGGTCGCCCTAAGACTACGGGCGACTATGCTGGTCTTGCGAAAGCCAAAGAACGGCTGAACGAGGCTACGCGTAGGGAGCTCCTCCTTGCGGATCTGCGGAGGGTTCTGGATCCATCTTTGGATCCGGTGCTCACTGCGGTCGGGCGAGATAATGCGCCTTCGGACGAGGCGTTTAGGACGGGGCTCAGGGGTAAGACCGCTCCTAAGCTGGAGAAACTTGCGGGGGTTTTCACTGCCCAAGTGGAGAGATTGGCCGGGGTCCATGGCATTGAGGATCTTTTTGCCAGGGAGCTTCGGACTTCCTCGATGAAGCTGGGTGGTGTGCTCGAGGAGTTGGCGGTAAGGGCCTCAATAGATGCCGACCCTGGTATGGACGCGCTTCGTAGTGCAAACCAGGGTCTGAGGACCAGGATCTCGGCTCTTGAGAGGCAACTCGAGAGCACGAGAGAGGAACTGGTTTTTCTTCGGGCTGTATTGCCCGAAGTGGAGGCCCGATACTTCCCGAATACCGGGAAGAAGAGGAAGAGGACGCGGCGGGACCGTCCCTCTCCGGACCAGGCTGGCGGATCCCCATTGCTGGCTGCTGACGAGCAGCGGGATGATTGTCCGGTCACGGTGGCGGCGGTGTCGTCCCTTATTGATCGTCGTATTAGCGACTTGAGGGGCGACATTGCGTCAATTGTCGTGGCCTCTTTGAGGTCGGAGCTTGCGGGGCGGGCTGGGCCCGCTCTCTTTGGAACAACGCCCATGCGTGCGCCCACGCAGTGTGGTGTTGGTGGTGCGGCTGCACCGGTGCGGTTTCCCGCTCCTGGGGGCTCCGCGGCTTCCGTTTCTGCGGAGGTCTCGGCGGATGTCTCTGGGCGCGGGGCTGCTGTTGGCAGTGGCAGTCGTCGACGTCGTCGTCGTCGTCGATCGGGGCCCTCTACTGATGATGCTGCGGCCGGTACCCCAGCTCGTGGAAAAAAGAAGAGACGGGTGCCTCCCTCTCTCCCATTATCGTCGGCGGTCTCGCTGACGGTCGGGACGGTGAGGGAGGAGGAACGCGAGAGGACTTACGCCTCGGTTCTCCGAGAAGCGAGGCAGCAGGTGGATTTGCCCAAACTGGGCATTCACTCAATGCGTCTTTGCCGGGGAGCGATGGGCAGCATTTTGCTGTCCATCCGTGGTGGGGACTCTACAAGGCAGGCAGATGAGTTAGCGTCCAAGCTCCGGGGAGTGGACTTTTCCACCCAGGACGGAGTCAGGGTGGGCCGTCCCTCCCGTATGGAAGAGGTCCGGTTGAGAGGGCTGATGGCCTTCATCTCAAAGGAGGACATTCATGCGGAAGTCGTGTCTGTAACTGGATGCAGCGCGGGCGAGGTACAGATGGGGGACATCCGATTGTTCCCCAATTCTGACGTTGGGACACTGTGGGTCCGTTGTCCGGCCGGGGCCGCGCGCAGGCTAATCAAGGCCGGGAGCATCGCGTTGAGCGGGGGGTGGTGGAAGCTGACGGTTACGTCACTTCCCCGCCGCCCCTTGCAGTGCTTTAGGTGCCATGCCTTTGGCCACACGGCGAATAGGTGCGGGTCTGAGGCCGATCACAGCGGTTGTTGTTATCGCTGTGGTCAGAGGGGGCATTTGGCAGCCAAATGCGTGGCGCCGCCCCTCTGTCTCGCGTGTAAAGGGGCTGGTAAGCCCTCGCAGCACAGAGCAGGCTCTGGCGCTTGTGCGAGGAGGATTATTCCCCCCAAGGGGTTATGGAGGACTGGCGTGCGTTCCTCCCCCCAGGGTCGTCAGCGCCCCGAGGGGCCCTCCCCTGTGGGTGGGTCTCCGGAGGCGATGCGTGTTTCGGAGGGCGAGGGATCGCCGGGGGCGCCGCTAGGTGACCCCGCGGTTTCCTCGACCTCCTCAATGTCTATACGTTAGTTACGTCTAATGTTGTTATGGGAGCTGCGGCCTGCACTCGTCCTTCTTTGCGGGAGGCAAGCAGGTCCGGTTACGCTCTCTGTCCTAGTCTTTGTCCTCGCACACTGTGGTTTATGGGAGCTGCGGCCTGCAATTTGTTCCTTAATCGGAACTGGCGGGCTCGGTTACGCTCTCTGTCTGTGATCTCTTTAGTGTTGTCATTAGTCAACCTCGTCGTCTTTTGTCGTGGGTGAAATACCATCCTTTCACCCACTCAATGTGGTTCAGCCTCTGCGCCTTTTATGTTAGCCCTCTGCGGGCTGGGCCTGTGGCCCTTACTCAGTTTGGTCACGCTTGTGATTGTGTACATGTTTCGTGCACCGTGTTCTAGTTTTGTGATGTCCTTGTGACGTCTCAGTCTTGTGATGTCCATGTGACGTCTTGTTGTTTATCGTCGGGCGGTTTTCACCGCTTCCGTCGGGGACGGCACGAGTGAGGAGTGAGGGCTCCAATCTCATTGCACGCTGTCCCTGGGACGAAGAGAGGGGGTTCGGAACCCGGCTCCCTCTTGTTGCCCTCTCCCAGGTAGGGAGAGTGAGCACGGGAAGAGTGTTACCTGGAGGAAACACCACATTCTTCCAGGGGGAAGAGCCCCAAAAGGGGTCATGGCCGAGGGTGTCCACTGGAAGTTTATGCGAAAGCGGTTCCCGGTGGACAATACCCGTCAAGGCAAGGGTTTCAGTGAGGTTTTAGGTTTGGGTCAGGCCACCTCCTTCAGAGGTGGAGAATCCCCCACACGCCTTCTGCGCCCTCCCTTAGGGCCCAGTTGGTACGGTTTGTTGGTTAAAGCAAATTTCCTTACTATAAAAAAAAATAAAAAAAAATAAAAAAAGAGTGCTTTTCTCTCCCTCAGGGGCACTACAGATTCATCCCTGTAGTGTACGGGTGTCGCAATCCCGAGGTACCCGAGCTGGAGTGCGTGCGAAGGATGAATGGGGCGTGATGGGCGTGCAGGCCCTAAAAAGGACTTGTCCACTGCACTAGGTGAAGGAAAACACCGAAGATAACACCCGGGGGGGAGGCCCCGTTAGCTGAATAAGGCAACCTCCTAAGGGGAAGGAAAACCCCTGACAGAAAAAACCAATTTTCTTGTTACAGATAAATATGTCCGACGAGAAAAGTGAAGACTTCCTGAGGTCGGTAACCAGGAACCGGCGTGGGGGGGTGTAGGCCTGGCTCCCTCTATGTCGTCATCGAGCAACGGGTCGTCCTCGGATTTGCCGGCTGGGTCCGAGGATGGGAATGCTACAGTGCCGAGGAGTGAGCAAATAGCCTTATTAGAGGGGCGGCTTGCTGAGGTTGGTACAAGACTCGCGGAACTGGACAATATACTACATTTGTCCAGAGAGGAGGCGAGGATTAACGACCAAAGGCGTCGGATGGAGGACCTGGAGCATTGCTCCTTGTACCTCCGCTCTCCGGAGAGGGTCCGTGGCGGGAGCAATGATGGGGAACCTGATATGGAGGTCTCCTTCGTTACCGTTCCTTCACTTAGTACGCCGGAGTCGACTGGAAGAGATGAAGAATGGCAGCCCTCGGATAAGAGACTGCTGACTGGCCGTAGGCGGAACCTTAAGGTCAAGCCAGGTAGGTCAAAAGCGAAGGCTGAGACGCGGGGTCGCCCTAAAAAGACTGGTGACTACGCGGGTTTGGCTGAGGCTAAGGAGCGCCTCAATCGGGCTGTAGAGCGGGAGCTGCAATTGGCGGACATCCGCAGGCTCCTGGATCCTGACCTTGGTCCTGAGCTGACTGCTGTTGGTCGGGAAAATATCCCATCAGACGAGGCTTTTCGAGCTAAGTTACATAGCGTAACCAATTTGGAACTCGAGAGGCTGGCGGAGCTATCTGCCTCACAGGTGGAAAAAGCGTCCGAGGTTGGTGGCCTTGACTCTATCGTGGCCAGAGATCTTCGGATCTCCTTAATGAGGCTGGGGTGCATCTTCCATGAGATGAAGGGTAGAATTCTTCTCGAGGCGGACCCCCAGATTGAAGCTCTTCGGAGCGAAAATCTGGGGCTCAGGGAGAGGATCTCGGTCCTTGAGCGGGAGCGAGACAGAGTGGCCGGCGAAATGGCTGCCTTTCGGGCCGCTCTTCCGGAGCTGGAGGAGAAGTACTTCTTTGGCGGGGCTTCGAAGAAGGCTCCAAAAAAGAAGAGGCAGCGCGTGGAGTCCTCTCCAGAGTCCACAGGAGACGTGGCAGAGCGAGAGGAAGTGTTGCCGGGGTCGCACCCTCTCACGATTGATGACCTCTCGGCCATCCTGGACAGGAGGTTTGCCGACCTAAGGGTCGACATTACATCGGCGGTTCTGGCCAGGTTGGGCCCATTGCTTGCGGGGCGGCCTGGGGCCCTTCCACCTGGAGGGGCTTCCATGGACGAGCCCCCTATAGGCTTGGGTGGTGGAGCTGGTGCTTCAGGATTTGGTCCCGTGGTTGGGGGCTCCGCTGCTTCCGCACGCGCGGAGGTTCCGGCGGATGCCTCTGGCCCCGGGCTCTCCAAAAAGAGGAAGAGGCGTCGTCGTGCGCGTTGGCCCAAGCGAATCTCTGAGAGGGATGTGTCTGCTCCTCTGGGCACTTCTGCCCAGAAGGAGAGACGGGTTTCTCCTCCTGCCAGACCCCCCTCTAAGTCGGTGGTTTCTCTGACGGTCGAGGGGGAGGGGCATGAGGAGTCTTATGCGGTGGTCCTTTCCAGGGCCATGAAGGCGATTGATCTGCCCAGTCTGGGCATCACTAACTCCCGTCTACGTCGGGGCGTGACGGGGAGCATTTTGGTCTCTATTCCGGGGAAGGACTCGGCTGGCAAGGCGGACGCTCTGTCGGGCGAGCTCCGCAGGCTGTTCTCGCCTGGGGGCGAAGTTAAGATTGGCCGTCCCTCTCGTACGGAGGAAATACGGGTCCGTGGCGTGCTGGCCTATATGAGGAGAGAGGATATCTTGGCGTCAGTGGCTGAGTCTGGCGGATGCGGTGTTGCCGACCTGAAGGCGGGGGAGATCCGTGTATCTCCCAAATCCAATATTGGGTCTCTTTGGGTCCGTTGCCCTGTTGAAGCTGCGCGCAAGTTGGGCGCTCTGGGTAGTGTTTGTATGGGGTGGACGAGGCTGACGATTACCCCGTTGGCCCGCCGCCCCATACAGTGTTTCAGATGCCACGCCTTTGGACACTCGTCTAACAGGTGTGGCTCTGAGGTCGTTCGCAGCGGTTGCTGTTTTCGGTGTGGGGAGGAAGGGCACTTGGCGGCCGGCTGCGAGGCGCGGCCCCATTGTGTCCCCTGTGCCATCAGTGGGAAGCATGCGGATCACCGTGCGGGCTCGAAAGCGTGTGCCAGGAAAGGTGTACCCCCTCGCAGGACGAATAAGGGAAGTGTCCCTCTAAAACGTGGACAGGCTCCGGGGCGCCCTGATGGGGAGGCTTCAGTGAGCCTAGGTTTGGTGGGGGTGGACTGTTGCCTGAGGCGGGGGAGGTCGTCGAGGGATGACTCTCCTGTCCCGGGTTGCAGTTCTGCCCCTGACGTCTAATGTCTGTTCTTGTCCCCTTTTGTTTGTCGTAGTGGGTAGCGGTGGAGTGCGGGGAGTTCCGGGGAGGTCGCCGAAAGGTGGCTCCGTGGTCTCCCCCCCCCGCCAAGTTTATGTAGTAGGTAGCGGTGATGGGTGATTGAGTGCCGGGGAGGTTGCCGAGAGGTGACTCCGCGGCCTCTTCACCTACGCCAAGTTCATGTTGTCTTAGTTCTTGTCCTGCGTCAATGGGTGGTGTGAACATCCTTCACCGCCCCATACATGTGGCTGGCCATTGGGCCTTCGACGTTGGCCCTTAAGGGCTGGGCCTGTGGCCCTTATTTTGTATCTATCTACTGTGGTTGTGTATACATGTAGTGTACACGTCGAGTTCGTGATGTCCTGTGACGTCATTTCATGTGGGGCTGATGACTGCGGTCATCTCGCCAACCAGGTCGGCAGGGAGAGGAGTGGGGGCTCCAATTCCATTGCACGTTGGCCTCGGGATGGTCGGGGGTGAGCTGATAGCCCGGCTCACTCCTCTTTGCCCTCTCTGGGTGAGGGCATTGGACGGGCAACTTAGTTGTCCGGGGATGTATCCTTAACAGGATCAGGTCATGGGTGTCCACCGTGAAGTTATGCATTCGCGGTTCCGCGGTGGACAATACCCGTTAACGACCAGGGGCTATAGTCAGGTTTTAGGTCGGTACCCCGTCCGATACTCCTTCGGGATACTACGGGCGGGAATCCACCACAAAGCCTCCTGGCCCTCCCTCAAGGGTCAGGACGCGAAGTTTGGTTTAGGCAAATTTCCTGACTTAAAAAAAAAAAAAAAAAGTAGTAAAAATTTACCCTTTGCAAACCCATGTAGAATCCTATAAAAAATTAACCATTGCAAACCCATGTAGAATTTGTAGTACAAAAGTAATAATATAAAGAAATTACGCCAAGTGAGAGAGATGTAGTATTGCATATCACATATATGTATGTATAGTAATCCCTCGTACATTACTGATATATGTAGTATTGTGCACATGTATGTATAGTAATCCCTTGTATGTACATCACTGATATATGTAGTATTGTGTATCACATGTATGTATAGTAATCCCTTGTATGTACATCACTGATATATGTAGTATTGTGTATCACATGTATATGTATAGTATACATTGTAAAATGTAGATCCTTCTATTTCTTTCTTTAATACATATTTATATAATGATATTTCCAATTATATTTTCTTGTTACGTTACTATTTTATTATTATTTCTTTCATAATAAAAACTACTTTCTTATTACGCTATCATTTTACTATTTCTTTCATAAGTACATAATTATTGATGTAAAATAAGGAAAATATTTAATTTAATAACTAAATTAAGAGTTTAACAAGGCTCTGTAATATAAATTTAAAGATATAAGACAGGCAGTAAGAGCCAACTCGCGGATGACAGTGCGTTATCCTAACGAAACTAAATTTTTTCGTTAGGATTAAGTATCTGTGCACAAGGCACCAAATATTTTACTTGGTCACGGCCAAGATTTAAAATATGAAATAATCTCATATTTGAGATTTAATTTCAATAACCCTTTCACCCCCCCTACGGAAATAAGTAAATGCAAGAGAAAAATATAGATCCGAAAGTCGCTGAATCGGGAATCGAACCCGAGACCTTTCGCTTGCCGGGCGACTGCTCTTCCAACTGAGCTATTCAGATCCTTTCGATTTTATACTTTTCTCTGCTATATGTAATAATGTTGATAAACAAACGCGTTTTTAAGCCAGCGTGTATAAATTAAGAGTTTAACAAGGCTCTGTAATATAAATATAAATTTAGAGATATAAGACAGGCAGTAAGAGCCAAGTCGCCGATGACAGTGCGTTATCCTAACGAAACTAAATTTTTTCGTTAGGATTAAGTATCTGTGCACAAGGCACCAAATATTTTACTTGGTCACGGCCAAGATTTAAAATATGAAATAATCTCATATTTGAGATTATTTCATATTTTAAATCTTGGCCGTGACCAAGTAAAATATTTGGTGCCTTGTGCACAGATACTTAATCCTAACGAAAAAATTTAGTTTTGTTAGGATAACGCACTGTCATCCGCGAGTTGGCTTTTACTGCCTGTCTTATATCTTTAAATTTAATAACTAATATAATGAATATGATATAAAATAAAAATATCATAATACTTATTATGTTTAATTTATTAATGCATCGCTTCTAGGGAATTAGCTTCGTCTATACTAGGCGCGAGATACTACTGTATTTCTTGATTAATAACTACTTAATAATAATGAAATAATGATGATAAATAATCATCGGGTCTAATCACGGCGTTATTTACTAACATCTACTAAAAGGCAAATGAAAAATATAGAATCGAGAGGGTCTGAATAGCTTAGTTGGTAAGAGCAATCACCCGAAAAGTGAAAGATGCGGGTTCGATTTCCGCTTCAGCGACTTTTTTTTTTATTGCTCCCCGTAGGGTTACAATCTAAAATACAAAAACGCGTACATTTCCAACTTAACCTAACTTAATCTACTTAATCTACTCAACCTAATATTTCTAGGGGGTTGAGCTTCCACCTCGGCTCGCCCTTGTGGCCTTCTCCCCTTAGCTTTTGCTCCACCCCCCAGTACACGCACACACACATCTTGCCGCTTGGGACTTCCGTTTCCTCTTGCTTTTCCGCTCTTTTTGCGTTTCTTTTCCCTCTCTCATTCTCTCATCCCATTTATCCCATTCGTCTCTCCTTCCCTCTCTCTCTCTTCCTCTATCTCCATCATCCATCTTTCTCCCTCTCCTCCCTCTTCTAGAATTTCCTTGACTACTTTCTGCCAACTCCTCTCCCTTTCACTACTTATTCTACATCTTTCCCAAATATGTTCCCAAGATTCCTCCTCTCCCCCACATAACCTGCATTTTTTCTTCTCCTCTTCCCAGTATCTACTTTCTAGCATCTCGTTTCCCAGTCTAAACCTCGCCACTCTCCTCCATCTACTCTCCTCCCAACCTTTTCTTAAATACTCCGGAACTCCTTCCCCTCTAATCTCCTTATACTATTTATTATACTCTGACTTTTCTATTCTTTCCTCCCTCCCTTTCCTCTGATCTTCCCAATCCTTCCTTAACAATTCTCCGTACCATCCCTCTTCCTCCCCTCTCCTCTTTTCTACTTCTTTTATCCTTTTTCCTCTTTTCCTAAAGTATTCTTTTCTTTCCCTTTCCCACTCTGAACCCACCTTTCCTTCCTTCGCCCTTTCTCTCATTTCTTTTCAGCATTTTCTTGCTAACTCGCTTCCTCTTCCTTCCTCCATTCTTTTTTCAAAGTTCCACGCTTTCTTCTCCGCTCTTGTTCTCAGTTTTTTTCTGCTTAACTCCTCTCTCACCATGTATCCTGGTGTCCTCCTTTCTACCCCCAATGTCCATCTCAGGTACCTTTCCTCCAACCTTTCCATCTCCTCTTTCTCCTTCCACTCCCATAGCTCAGCACTGTCCACACCAGCTTGTCAGACAGCCAAAGCCTTCTTCCCCAGTCTTTTCCGAATCTTCTTTTCCCTATCCCCCATACTTGACCCATAATCGATGCTGCTCTCCTCATCCTTTCCCCTTACCTGTCCTTCTTGTCCTCCGCTCCTCTGTAGCCTATATCCCAAATACGTAACTTCTTTTACTTCGTCCATTCTCTCTCCTTTCCATTTCCATTCCTTTTTTTTCCACCTTCCCCCCTTTCTTCTAAATCTCATTACTTTCGACTTCTTCACATTCAATTCTAGCCTTTTATGATTTAAGTACTCTTCTAATCTTTCTATCATGCTCCTTAATTCGTCCTCCTCCTCTAGCAGCAACACCATATCATCTGCGTATGCTAGCATGTATATTCTTTTCTCCCTAGCCTCACTCCTCTCCTTTTCACCTTCCCCATCTTCTCCTCTAAGTCCGCTATCAAGATATTGAATAACAGCGGACTCAATGGACACCCCTGCCTTACTCCTTTCTCTATCCAGAATTTCTCCCCTATTTTCTCCCCTACCTTTATTCTACATACCGTTTCCCTTATCAGTTCCTCTACCCTTTTTCTCAATCCCTTCCGTATTTCACTCTCTTCCATTGCCTCCATCACTTTCCTCCTGTCTACTGAGTCGAACGCTGCCTTCAAATCTACGAACAGTGCCGTCATCCTTCCACCTTTTCTTTCTAATTGTCTATTAATCAGGTAATTCATCACATAAATGTTGTCCATCGTACCCATTTCTCTTCTAAATTCCATCTGATTTTCTTTTATTATCCTTTTTTCCTCCACCTCCTTCCTCAATCTTTTCATTAAGATCATTGTATACACTTTATACAATGTTGGCATCAATGTTACTCCCCTGTAATCTTTTACCACCTTTCCTTCTCCTTTCTTCCTTATCGGCACTATCACTCCCTTCTTCCATTTCTCCGGCCAGCCTTCCCCTCTTCAAATCCTGTTACAAAAATCCAATGCCCAATTTTCCAAGTTCCCTCCTCCGTATTTCCAGACCTCATTCGGGATCTCATCTATCCCCGACGCTTTTCCTTCTTTCAGTTTCTTTATTGCCTCTAGCAACAATTCTGTCCTACTTATTTCCTCTTCCTCCTCCTCTTCTTCTTTATCTCTCCTGTCCTTTCTCTTCTTTCTTATTCTCCTCTCCTCCACTCCTCCTAGCAGCTTTATAAAGTAATCTCTCCACTCTCTCATCTCAATTTCTTCATTTATTCCCTTCTCTCTCCTTCTCTCCTTGTTAACTATTTCCCACACTTCTGATTCTTTTTTCACCTTCGCTGCCCTTCTTTCCCAATTCTCGTTTTCTTCCTTTTTCTTCCTCTCACATAACCTCTTGTATTCTCCTTTTTTCCTCCTGTATTCTTCTCTCTCTCCTCCTTCCCTCCTCCACTTCCTCAGCTCCCTCCTTACCTTCCTTTTTTCTTCTCTACACTTCTGGTCCCACAAACCACTCCTCTCCTTCTTCATTTTCCTCTCTTCCTCCTCTGTTACACTTATTGCTTCCTTCAACTTCTCTTCTATTTTCTTCCATTCTCCATCTATCTCTTCCTCTCTTTCTTCTAATTCTCCCTTCTAATTCTTTTTCCTTAAACCTCCTGCGCTTTTCCTCATTTCAAGTTCCTCCTCTTCTCCCTCCTCGATTCTTTCTCCTCCCCTCTTTCTGCTTTCCTTCTATCTCCACCTCCATTGGATAATGATCTGAATTCACTTTATCTCTTACCTTTAACTTTTTTACTTTCTCTCTACTATCTTTGTCTCCCAGTACGTAATCTATTACTGTGTTCCCTCTTCCTCCTGTAAAAGTCCATTCCCCCTCCTCATCTCCTTTTGTGTTCCCATTCAATATGCTCCATCCTCTTTTTTCCAAAAATTCTAATAATTTTCTTCCTTCTGCGTTGATTACTCTGTCCTTTGACTTCCTTTTACTTTTCCCTATTCTCTCTTCTCCTGCATTTTCTTCTCCCCTCACTCTTCCCCCTTCCTTTCCCGTCCTCGCATTAAAATCTCCTCCTATTATTGTGTAAACCCCCTTCTCCTTCTCCTCTGTTCACTGCTCCTATTCTTTACATACCTTCTCTATTTCTTCTCTTGCATATATTCCTATCACCTTCCATTTTCTCCCCCCACCTTTACTCTTTCTACCACAAAACCTTCCTTTTCCATTTCCATCTTCCTTCCTTTCTCTGCTATCTCCTTTCTTATCCCCATAATCATGCCTCCTATCGCTCTTCCCCTCTTGTTCTTTCTGCTAGCTCCTTGTACTCCCCACACGTATCCTTTCGGCAAAATTCCTCTGACTTTTTTCCAATTCTTCTCTTCCATCCATGTTTCTGTCAACACTATCACATCCCATTCCTCTAATCCCTTCCAAAAATCCTTATCCTTGTTCCCTACTCTCGCTACATTCCAAAACCCTACCTTCCATCCTTTCTCACCCGTCCCCCTCTTCCTTTCCTCCCTCTCTATCTCTTTGAATTTTTTTTCCTCATCTCTTCTTCCCCTATTACTTCTTTTCTTACGTTTCCTTTCTCATCCTTCAAGACCTCTTTTACCTCATCCCATCTCCACCATTTTTCTCCTATTATTATTCTGCCATTGTTTATCTATGTCCTTTCCCCTTTTTTCTCTTTTCTCCATGCTATTTCTTCCAATTTCCATCTTACCTCCCTTTCTTTCCACGTTAGGTCCATGCCTATCCTTTCTTTTCTACCTTTCAGTTTCTTTTTCTTCTCCATCATCTCCCATTTCTGTTCTTCCTTCTCTCTCCCTTTCTCTCTGTCTTCTCCTATCTTTCTTATTTTCATTATTTTCACTTTTGCCTCAATCATCTCCTCTATCAAACTTTTCTCCACTCCCTCTCTTCTTTTCCCCTCCTTGACCTCCAGACCTCTTATTACTATATTTTTCTTCTTTTCCTCTTTTTCTAGCATCTCCCATTTCCTTTCCATCTCCCCTACTCTTTTTTGTATTTCATCTCTTATAAACTCCCCCTTTTCTCTCTATCTCACCCCCCCCCTTTCTCCATCCTCCTTTCCAGTCCCTCTATCTTCCTCTTCATACCTTTCATGCTCTCTTTTATTTCTTCCTTCTCTTCTCTCCATTTTTCAATCTGTTCCTTGTAATCTTTTTTTATCTTCTCCATCTCCCCTCTTATCTTCTCTCCCTGCTCCTTTATTTCCTCTCTCATCTCCCTCATCTCCTGCCACATCTCTTGTAACATTTTTTAAATTTCTCTCTTCTCCCCTTTCTCCTTGCCTTCTCTCTCCGGTGATCTCGTTATTTTGGTGCTTCTCTTAAAAATTTCTACTCCCTTCTCTCCGTTCTTTTCCTTTAGATCCCTTTTTTTTCTTTTCAATAATTCCTCTATATTTCCTAAGCTGCCACTTCTTTCCTTTCCTTTTTTACCCATCACTCCTATTAATCCTCCTCCCTCAGCCCCCTTAATTCCTTCCTTCTTTCCGCTCATCCTGCTTTCCCAGCTTTTATGCTCCTTTTCCTAACCACTTTCCTCTCTATATTCTCCTTTTCCCTTGTTTTTTTTTCTACCTACTTATTTACCCCACTACGTTTTCCCTACTCCTTGCTTCTTACTTTCTGAATTTCCTAGATATTTCTTAGCACCTGCTCTCTTTTCTTTCTTTACCCTGTTTCCTCTCTATGCTTTCTATACTTCCTGCCCACAATCAGCTGTCATCCAGCCTCCTATTTCTCTCTTTCCTATCTCCTCCTTCCAGCTATTTTCTCCTCCACTATTCTCACACCCTCTCACTTTTCCCCCGCTTCCTTCTCACACTATCCTCCTCTCTCACTTGCACTCTATACTCTCTAATCCCCTTCAAATATCAACACTCGCACTCCACGTGTACAACGTGTTTGCACCGGAAACGGAAGTCCCCTCGTCAGCGACTTTTCAGACCTATAGTTTTCTCGCCTATTTCTCCATATGTAAGTTCGAGATTAATTTATATATGAAACTTGTAATCTCAAAGTCATCAATCATCATCTCTCAGTTCAGTATTTAATCTACATAATCAAATATAATACTTAACCTACTACTGTCAATCATCACATCAAAACCAACAGTAGCACAATCTAGTGTTGATTGCTCCAAGTGTATAACTTTTTAGACATGCGCACTAAAGACTTAAGCGGTGACGACAGATACGTTTCTTAATCAAAAATTTTATCATTGAGACTTTGCGATTGTATATCTCTGTTTATAAGAAACGCAGAGCAAAAATGAAGACATTTTTATAATATGATTCAAACTCGATTTATCGATTAAGTCTAGTATAAACTTGATTGCTTTAGCCGTTATTGAGCATTCGAAAATAATAGACTCAACTGTTCGATTCGTGTAAAGATATACGGTACCTCGCTTCTTAAAGCAGAAGTCGGCTACGCTCTAATTAGGAGCGAGATACTATCGTGTTTCTTGATATTTGATATTCTCTTTAAACCTTACTTGATAACAGCAAACTTTCCATTAGTCGAAACTTAGAATTCTAAACAAAAACCCTAACCAATCCCAGTAATTTTTGAAATTAAAAAGACGCCTCTGGGACCTAAAGGACGTCATTTAAAATTTTCCTATTCGTTGGAAAAATTTGACAAACTAGTGGAGAGGAGGAGCAAGGAGGTTTATATACGCGCGATATTGCTCGAGCGAGCAGATAGTTTTACGCATAGAGTTTTACTCAGAATTCTATTCACAGTATTACGAAGAGTTTATCCAGAATTGTATTTGGAGTTTACGCAAAGTTTTACTCAGAGTTCTTGCTGAGCGCGTATCCTATCTCGGGCTTGTATTTAAACATTGTAATAGTGACCACAATACATCCAGTGATGACTAACACTAGCGTATTAATGCTATTCGGAATTAATGTTGTGCAATCTCACGGCTATGCGGAGCGAAGTGCAGTGCGCGAGCGTGTGCGACAGGAAAAACAGAGCACGGCACAAGAAAAGAGGACAGCACGGCACAGAGAAACACAAGAAAAGAAGAAGAAAGTGTTAGCGTGATAACAGTGTATTTTTCACAGTCAATGGGTGCGTTGCGTTTCACGCATAAATTGCATGAAACGCAGCGCATGAGCGCATTGGTTCGTACCTTTTTTCCAATTACTCTTCTGCGCATAGAGAAACGGAACAGACTCATGCGCGCTTGTGCCGTTTGTAAATAGACATGGCAGATAAGATGTCGGCTGATGATGTGCTTTCTGAGGTATTTATTTGTAGCTAAGTTGATGTTGATGGAGATTATGATAATGACGAAGTCTCTTTGTTATCTAGCAGCAGTGAAGATAATTCCAGTAACAAAGAAAGTGAAATGCGTATCTTATATGCCATATTAATGGTGAATGTGACGCGGGGTGAAACTCTTCAAAGTAAACCTCAGGGAACGTCAGACGCCGATTTTTTTCAAATTTTTTCCAGTTGTTTTACATGTCAAAGTATGAAGAAATCTGTCAACATTTTTAGCTCAAATTGATTTTTTCATTTTTTTTACAATTTTTTAATTTTATGCAAATAAGCGATTTTTACATATGTTTAAAGTATTATACTTTTCAAAAATATCCGTTTTTTTTAACTTGGCATACATATATAACACCAAAATAATAATTTAAACTTAAAAACCTAAATGTCAGATAGGCAGGGAGAAGCGAATTTGCTTTTCAAATCAGAATTTGTATCTATATCAGACTAATCTAAAAATTATCAAAGAATTTTTAATTAAATTGTTGTTACGATATAAAAACTAATTTAACTTGTTTTTTTTTGTTATATTTAAAGTTTTTTATTTTTTTTTGTATATTTAAAAATTTTTTAAATATTTTTTTCTATTTTTACATATTTTTATTTTTCATATTTTTAATCTTGTTTTCTTATAAACATATTACTTTTATAAAATGCATTAATTATTTAAAAATACAAAAATATATTATTCTTGTCTTAAAAAAATCTTAAAACATAAAAAATAAGTTTATTATTCAACACATTTATAAATCCATCCCTGTTGGAAATAAAAAAGTTAAAGAATATATAAAATCTCGTTTTTAAATATAAGTAATGTAGACAATATCTCTGACACAAACCATGAACGAAAATATTTAGTTGAAATTACTTTGTGTAGCCTGCAATATATACTCCTGCGTATTAAATTTTGCTATCAAGAAAGGGAAAGCTGCGCCACCTATCGGACTATTGATAACTTGATAGAACGTGCGTGCGAGAAATAAATTTTATAAAAGTTCTTTTAATTGTCAATAATCCGATAGAGGGTGCAACTTTCCCAGTTTCTCGATATCAAATTTCAATACGCAGTAGGACATAACTCTAAAAAAATTACCTTTAAAAAAGGTAAAAAAAAAGGTGCTAAGTTTGCGTTAAAAACTATATATCTCCAAAATCCTACAAAAAAGTAATAATATCAAAAAAATCAAGCTAAGTAAAAATAAAAATTTATAAAAGTAAAAATATTTAAAAATATTTTTATTTTATTTAATTATTCAAAGACGTTATACAAAATAGTAGTTTTAATTTTATAAGTTATATATCCTACAAAAATAATAATATAAAAAATTTGCGCTAATTAAAAATAAACTCAAAAATAAAAAAAATAAGAATTTGAAAAAAATTTTTAAAGAAATAAAAATATATATATAAATTTAAAAAAAAAAATTTTTTTAATTTTTTAATTGAACAATTTTAAATAAAAAACTACTTAGCACTGCGTAATTAAACAATTTGCTAAAATTAATGTATTCTTTAAAATTAAAATTTAGCAGTGCTAAGTAGTTTTTTATTTAAAATTTTTTAATTAAAAAATTTAAAAAAATATATTTTTTTATTTCTTTAAAAATTTTTTTCAAATTCTTATTTATTTATTTTTGAATTTATTTTTAATTAGCGCAAATTTTTTATATTATTATTTTTGTAGGATATATAACTTATAAAATTAAAACTACTATTTTGTATAACGTCTTTGATTAATTAAATAAAATAAAAATATTTTAAAAAGTTTTTAGTTTTATAAATTTTTATTTTTACTTGGTTCAATTTTTTTGATATTATTACTTTTTTGTAGGAATTTGAAGAATATATAGTTTTTAACGCAAACTTAGCACCTTTTTTTTTACCTTTTTTTAAAGATAATTTTTTTAGAAATATCACTCTTTTTTGTACTATAATAATATACTCCGCAATTTAATTTTAATTACAGCAATCATCATAAAAACATTATCAAAAATGATCAGATGCTTTCTTTGTTAGAGCACCATTTTTTTCCTGCCATGCAGGATATTTCTTCTCTCACATTAATATAAATGTAAATTACATATTTATAACATACATATAATGTAATAGAAGAAAGAGATATATACATATACCTTTCTTTATTCGTCTCTCCTATCTCTTTCTTTTTTCTTCGTATTCTTCAATAAAATTTTTCTTTATTTATTCCTCCTTTTCTCTATTTTCTTTTTCTTAAATTTTTTTAAATTTAATTATTTTTTTTAAATTATTATTTGTCTTAAATTATTTGACAGTCACAAGTGAAGCAAGTCATAATGCACTTGACAGCGAAACAGCCAAACAACATATCGGAAAAAAGGCATCAATATCCAATCAATCCCTCTCTAAAGCCGGTATTCATAATCAATCTAATGTTATATTTGAGATCGTCTTAAGATCTCATTCAACCAATGAAATGGTCGTATAGCATCATTTCATTGGTTGAATGGGATCTTAAGATAATCTCAATTATAACATCTAATATAAATAATACAATATAAATAATATCAATCTTATATTATCTTAAGATTTTATTGAACCAATAAAATAGTCGCATATCAACATTTTATTCATCAATTGAAAGAGATATTAAAACAATCTTAAATATAAGATTAAACTATAAATACAATACACTATACAATAAAAAATTAAAATAAATAATTTAAAAAAAAATAAAATAAACTTTTGAGATAAACACGAATAAAATAAACTTTTGAGATAAACACGAATAAAGGAATGCGGAACCCTCTCTACTCCCCCTCCCCTATAGATTAATAGACGAGAAAAATTTATACATTATATTATACATCAGTGCTCGGAATTAGTTGCTCTTTTCGAGCCGATTTTGCGAGCGACGTCACGGGTCCCCCCACTACTGTTGAGGCTCGACGGCCGAGTCGTCGTCACTCCGGGCAATGCTATAGCTCAGGAGCATCGCTAAACATGAGATTGTACCTTCCGCCAAATCGTCATTATTATTACATAATTTATATTTTTGTTAAATAATAATCAACAAATAATAACAATCTTATGTTTAGCGACGCTCCTGAGATGTAGCGTTGCCCGGAGTGACGATGACTCGGCCGTCGAGCCTCGACGGTAGTAGGGGGACCCGTGACGTCGCTCGCGAAATCGGCTGGAAAAGAGCAACTAATTTCGAACACTGTTATACATTATACAGGCGGCAGATGGCCGTGCACGCTGCGTCACCGAAACTCGCCTGAGGCAAAGAATAGGTGGAACGCAGGTTCGAGTCCACCCAGACTCCGGAAGAAAAAGATATAGACATCTAGGGTCCACATTCATGGAACCAGATGAGCTGTATAAACAAAGGATAAACAACTTGTGCAATCTGGCGAAAAACGCCGGATTGGGTTTACAGGGATAATCCTTAGCGAGGTGTCGCAAAGGAACTTTTAGATCTAGGTGACCTTTAGGGATTTATATACAATAGTCCCACCTGCTCTTCCTACTACTACTACTACTTATACATTATACATTAATATTATACATATATTTTATATAAATTTTTAATTTTTATTTTGACTTCTCCAGTTCCTTGGCCCTCCAGATTCGTGGCCCTTAATAACGGTAAAAACATTTAATATATAATAGTACAGAAATGTAATTTCCAAGAGGAAATATATAAGGTAAATGTCCCTATTTTGTGACCATGACCCTATTTGTGACCACTCGCAGATTTTTTATTAAATTAATTAGATTTGATTAATTTTTATAAACAATTTTTTGGCACTCCTATGGGGTCTATCACCCATATTGGCAGATTTAGTCTTACAAGACATTGAAAATAAAGCTTTGTATAAAATAAGAAAAAAATTACCTCTATATGTTAGATATGTTAATGATATTTTATTAATAACATCGAAAGAAAATTGTGACAATATTATAAAAATGTTTAATTTGTTTCATGATAAGATTCAATTTACTTATGAGAAAGAGATAAACCGTACATTAAATTATTTGGAATTAAGCATTTCAGCATTAATAACAATAATCAATTAATTATCAATTGGTTTCATAAAAACACTTTTTGTGGCAGGTATTTATCCTTTTATTCAACTCATCCTCTATGCCATAAAATTGGTACTATTTATAGTTTAATAGACAGGGCTATATTACTTTCCAATCCTATTTTTCATAAAAAGAATATTATTTTTTGCATTGATAATTTAATGGAGAACGGTTTTCCTCTTCCTCTTATTTTCAAGTACACCGAAAGTAGAATAAAAAAACTTATCACCACAAAGCAGAATAATAATATAAATTTGAGGGGAACAATTGATTCTAATAATAATAATAATAAGAAGTTTATCTGTGTTTCATATATAAAGGGGTTATCTGAACATGTTGGCAAGGCATTACGTACTACTAATATTTCGGCAGGATACAAATGTTTTAATCGCTTAAACAAATTTATTAAGACCCATAAAGATATTACTCCTAGTTTGAATAATAATAATGTTATATATGGAATCAACTGTAAAGATTGCGATGCTAGTTATGTGGGGCAAACGAAACGACAGCTAAAAACAAGAATTAAAAAACATAAAGGAATTTAAAACAACATCAATCTAAATTAACAGTGATTTCTCAACACATTTTGAATTGTGGCCATGAGATGGATTGGGAAAATGTACAAATTCTTGACCATGAATCCAATTATTTAAAAAAAATTATCTCAGAAACTATCTTTATTAGTTACAAAAAATGGCTTAAATGTTGTTGAGGACACTGAATCATTGGACGAAATGTATTTTTCGTTGCTTGAATCCTTAACGTAATATTTAAAAAAAAATTTTTTTGTTGACAAGTTTGATGTATTTATTTATAGGCTCACCTTTAACATAGACACGTCAGTTATCAAGCGTTTTCGGTTCGGTTAACATGTGAACCACTTATATTCAAAGAACTTTTCAATTCTCTGAATATTAATATAACTATTTTGAGAGTGATATTTTTCAGTTAAATAAATTATTAACATATCTGATAGTGTAACGGTGAGTTTATGAGTTGGATGAATTTATTATTTTGTCATGGGAGTTGGACGAATTAATTATTTGTGTGTTTTAATGATTGATTGAATAGTGTTTTATTTTACTTTATAGATCACAAATACTGTATAATGATAATTTGATGTAAGAAGGAGTGTTTATTCAGTGGATGAAGAAGCACAAGTATGTGCCGAAACGTTCCGTATTAAATTGTATATAAGAGACAGAAAGACTAATAATTTTTACCATCTTAACTTTCGCAGTTCGTATTAGCCGTTGTTTATAGTGTTTATTTTTAAATATAAATATGTTCTTAATGAACGTGCTTTGTATAGATAAGAATATCAAATAAATAATGTGGATTACGGATAGATAAATTAAATACAATTTAGAATTTTGTATTAAAAAAATTTAAAACTCAAAGAGCAGCCAAAAGAATATTTTACGATTTTGATATTAAAAAATGGGCATTAAGTAAAGCTAGAGAAATTGGACTAACTTCCTTTACAGCATCTGATGCATGGATACTAACTTTTAAAAAAGAAATGAAAATAGTAAGTCGGAAAATTCTAAAATACGTTTCTCTAAAATTTTCACAAAATGAAAAAGATATTATTCAAAAATATTTAACTACTGTTGAAGAATCAATATCAGCTAATAATGTTTTTGATATTTTTGTTTTTAATGCTGATCAAAATGGGATTCAAAAAAAATTTCATTCAGGGAGATCATTAACTCAAGATGAAAAATATATTCAAGCTATATCACAGTCCTTACATTCCATGACTCATTCTTATACGGTTATGCCAATCATAAATAAGAATGGCGATATTTTGAAACCAATTTTTATAGTTTTGCAAGAACCTATCTGGCCATTAAGTGAGAGAGTCTTAAACAATTTATATTCTCTTAAAGCTTTATATTTTACTGCAACAAAATCTGGAAAAATGGGAAAATCGGAGCTTGTATTATTTTTAAAAAATTGTTACTATTCTAATTTAGAGCCTGATACTAAATCAATATTATTGGTCGATTCGTGGTCAACTTATAATAATAAAGACACTATTAGAGCTGGCACTCCAACAGACAAAATTCCAGCGTTCATTTATCAAATCCCTCCAAAATGTACTGCATTTTATCAACCTTTGGATGTATTTTTCTTCTGATTATTTTAAAAATTATTTGCGAAAACTTAAAGATACCATCATTGTGGATGAGTTAAATTTTGATTTATATACTCGTAACGGTATCCTTATATTAAATGACTTTGTTTGGAATCAAATATCTTCACCACGCTTCAGACCTTTCAGAATTTACGAATGGTATAAAGCTGGTTATATAAAACAAAAGCCATTGACCGATTATAACTTTCAAACATTTTCATAATTTTGTCTTAATTTTAAGACTTATACTTGTGAAATTTATAATTGTGAAAATGCTTTATTCAATAGATGTAGTTTTTGTAAGCTTCACTTATGTGCTAATCACAGTATTATTCAAACTGTTCACATTTGTGAAAATTATATTAAATAATAAATATATCCTTTATTGTTTAAAATATTTTTAAGACAAGAATAATATTTCTTTTGTATTTTTAAATAATTAATGCATTTTATAAAAGTAATATGTTTATAAGAAAACAAGATTAAAAATATGAAAAATAAAAATATGTAAAAATAGAAAAAAAATATTTAAAAAATTTTTAAATATACAAAAAAAATAAAAAACTTTAAATATAACAAAAAAAAACAAGTTAAATTAGTTTTTATATCGTAACAACAATTTAATTAAAAATTCTTTGATAATTTTTAGATTAGTCTGATATAGATACAAATTCTGATTTGAAAAGCAAATTCGCTTCTTCCTGCTTATCTGATATTTAGGTTTTTAAGTTTAAACTATTATTTTTTGGTGTTATATATGTATGCCAAGTTAAAAAAACGGATATTTTTGAAAAGTATAATACTTTAAACATATGTAAAAATCGCTTATTTGCGTAAAATTAAAAAATGAAAAAATCAATTTGAGCTAAAAATGTTGACAGATTTCTTCATACTTTGACATGTAAAACAACTGGAAAAAAATTTGAAAAAAATCGGCGTCTGACGTTCCCTGAGATTTACTTGTCAGATAGAAAAGTTGACTGATTACGTGGATCGAGTTGTCTCAGGATACTCCAGATTAACTTTTAAAGAACATTTTAGGTTTGTAAATGTATTTCCCGTTAATGACTAATAAATGCAGATCTGTTATATGTTTGATTTTGGCTATGTTGCAGAATGTTTCCAGAGACTTTTCAAATGGTTTTGAGTTTATGAGACTTCTAACGCCAGCTTTGAATGCTACAAATGCTCGTGGAAGGAAACAACTATCTTTAGAGAAGCAGCTTATGATAACAATATGGTTCATGGCTACTCCAGATTCATATCGGTATTATTTGGTTATGTTGAGACCATTAAAAAAACAGTATAGTTGTATATTATAAGTGTAACCCTATTGTTCTGTGTACACGGTCTGTATGTGTCAAGTTTGGTGTGGGAAAGGCTACTGCATTGCGCGCTATTAGACATGTGACTTATGCCCTTCACTGTCTAGCACAACGTTTTATCAAATGGCCAAGAAGAGAAGAGGCTACTCATATAATTGAAGAATTTAAAAGAGCAAAGAATTTCCCAAACGTCATTGGGACTGTTGATGATTGTTTTATACAGATACGAGCTCCTAAAGAAGATGCAGTTTCTTATATTTGTAGAAAAAAATATCCTGCCATTCACCTTTGTGCGCGACGGATAGCGGGAAAGGAAGGTCGGAAGCGAGACGATAGAGAAGCACTGCACTCGACACACGCGTATCGTTAACACAAATATATTTAAAACTAAATACAAAAAAAGATACAATTTTTTAACCGCATAGATTTCACCAAAAGATAGCCGAGTTGTACGTAATAGAGATGATTGCAATAACTGATAAAAAAGCCGAGTCAAAATAAATTACTGAATGTCCGCAAGCAACGGTAATTACACGAGAGCAACGAAAAAGACAAGCGATCTTTTTCTTTAAGTATAAGCACACTCTTGACGCGACAAGCAATCGGAAAAGAGCGCCGGGGTCACGAGAGAGGAGGTTTATATAGGCCTTATTTTCTGGAATATTCGAGAACATTTTTATTACTCTATCTGTAGGTTGAGGGCGAAAGAACATTCGCTGTAATTATTTACGTTCCCGCAATTCGTAGTTTTGTTATTATTGGGAACTAAATTGTATCTCCTCTCGCGCGACCGCGGTGTTTACAATTATATGTAATTTGACGTAAGCGCTTCCTTTTCGCAGGCGCGGGGTATACGTATACCTGTGCGGCCGAGCGCTATTTGAAAATAATATTAATATAAAATGAAGCATGATGCATGTTGCATGTGAATGAAAAGACT
The DNA here is from genome assembly GCF_048542155.1 of Nylanderia fulva. Classification (NCBI taxonomy): domain Eukaryota; kingdom Metazoa; phylum Arthropoda; class Insecta; order Hymenoptera; family Formicidae; genus Nylanderia; species Nylanderia fulva. Next base: position 81,969 of record NW_028189313.1, read on the forward strand.
GCATGAATTTTAATGCAATAATGTTTTAAGACTTTTCAGCTTTCGTTAGACGTTCGATTTTCGAACAACCTTCAAGCTGTGTGTGATGCTCGCAGCCTATTCACTCATTGCTATGCCAAGCATGCAGGGTCTATGCATGATGTACGAGTTTTTAGGAATTCTCCTTTAGCTGAGTTCATCCAGAGGCCAAATGAGTATTTTCCTTCGAATTCTCACCTTCTTGGAGATGCAGCATATACAGTTCACCCGCATGTATGGTACCATTTAGAGATAACGGACATCTTACTGCAAGGCAAAAAAATTTTAATTATTGTTTGTCATCTACTCGCATGGCCATTGAAAGAGCCTTTAGGCTTTTGAAAGTGAGATTTCGAATTTTACTCGACTGACTGTCTCTCACTAATATCACTAAGATACCACAATTTATTATTGCATGCTGTGTCATGCATAATATATGCGTACTGCAGAATGACAATGTTGATATTGTTGTTTGTCTCAACAATGAGGATATCCCTGATGTCATAGCAGCAGATTTAGGTAACCAAAAGAGAGTGAGGATCATGAATGAATTGCGAATGAGACTGAGATATGAAAATAATTAAGTGTATATGTAAGGGTTTGAAAAAATAATTAAGTGTATATGTGAAAATAAAGAAAATTACATTAATGTTATTTTGTAAATTATAAAGAAAATAAAGAAAATAAAGAAAATATCTAAATATATATATTTTATAAATTAAACTTCGGCTCGTATACAATTAAAATATGTGATATAATAAAAGGCCAACTTAACGAGCTTATATGCTATTAATTGAAAAAATTTTTTTTTATTATTAATTTACGTCATAATATACAAAAGTTAAGATAAACGTTTCGACTGTACGACAGTCTTTTTCAATATCCTAATAATATGTCAAAAAATTAATTTAGTCATATCGACCTTATTATAAATACAACATTTATGAGATTATATGACAAACGCAGTACAAAATTCATGTTTGTTGGCATGAGTTAGAGCGTCAGATGCTGTTATATTATGTAACGATACTGTGAACAAATTAATATATCCGCTCAAATATTACATTTAGATTTTTAATAAATAGTATTAACTTACTTTTTTGTCACGAACATAACACTTTTTTTAAAAAAATTATTTCTTTTTACTTAACATAATCACAATGTGTACTTTTTTAAAAACAAATCGATATCTGTATCTTACAATGTCGGCGCGCTGTATATATACCCAATTTTTAAGATGACGTAGACAATTTTTTTAGAATATCAAAATAAGAACCGTCAAGACGCTCGGTGTCCTTTTTTAGGTTAATACTGTTGTTTTCTTCTTTAATATATATCATTTCTGATATCAACCTTTTATAATAATTCTTTTCATAATCTAGGATTTTTGTGTCGTTCCAATTGAAATTGTGTGTAAATTTTACAATATGATCAGAAACCACCGAGTGCCTTGCTGAATCTAATCTAATATTATTTTTATGTTCATTTACTCTTGTACCTAATTGTCTTTTCGTCTGTCCTACATATGTAGCATCACAATTATTACACGAAATCTTATATATGACCCCCGAATTATTTTGGAGCTTATCTCTGTCTTTTTGCGTTTTTATGACTCTGTTTAATTTCTTTAGACATCTGTATCCTACTATTATATTTGATTTCTTTAATTCTGATGCTACTAGTTCCGAGATTCTTTCAATATAAGGTATCGCTATGAATTTTTTATTATTGTCATTATTTATGATTTCGTTATTTATATCATGAGTCATTTCTTTGTTTAATCTATTAAATCTATTAAGATACAGATATCGATTTGTTTTTAAAAAAGTACACATTGTGATTATGTTAAGTAAAAAGAAATAATTTTTTTAAAAAAAGTGTTATGTTCGTGACAAAAAAGTAAGTTAATACTATTTATTAAAAATCTAAATGTAATATTTGAGCGGATATATTAATTTGTTCACAGTGTCGTTACATAATATAACAGCATCTGACGCTCTAACTCATGCCAACAAACATGAATTTTGTACTGCGTTTGTCATATAATCTCATAAATGTTGTATTTATAATAAGGTCGATATGACTAAATTAATTTTTTGACATATTATTAGGATATTGAAAAAGACTGTCGTACAGTCGAAACGTTTATCTTAACTTTTGTATATTATGACGTAAATTAATAAAAAAAAATTTTTTCAATTAATAGCATATAAGCTCGTTAAGTTGGCCTTTTATTATATCACATATTTTAAAATATCTAAAATCAATGTTTAATTATTTATTGAACAGTTATTTGCAATACTCTCATTTTTTACAGATGTACTCGATATCACCTGTGTAGTTGCACATCAATCATAACAAACCTTTCGCACGCGCTACTAGTAAAACTTAAATAAATAATAGCAAAACTATTTTAAAAATTATCAATGCAAAAGGTTTCCGGATGGATGCCGCGTAGTTGAACAGCGTAATGCCGACGTTTTGCAAACGTTGCAGTTTGCATCTTCAGGGCTGCGAGCTCCGATATCGAGCCTTGTTGGGTTGTGGTCCTTATATATATTATGGGAGGTTCTTCATCTATGAAAAAGTATTCATTTATAACGCCGCCTAGTGGTGTGAGTGTTGTAACCGTTAATTAATTTTATACAGTCGGATAGATAATGATCCGAGAAATAGGGCCGATGTAAGTGGCCGACGGCACACCTTCGGCGCGGAAAGCGGGAGAGTCGCAAAGACACCATAAAATTGTGTTTGCTTGGGCGCCAGGCGCGAGATTCGCGCCACTCTGAAAATTCACAAATCGGCAGAGAACCTTCATAAATCGTAAAACATCCCGAAAATTTCTGCGACGGCAATACTCGACTCGCTCAGAGCGTCAGGGGGTAGAAGGGGGAGTTCAGACGGGAGAGAGAACGGAGTTCGAGAGTGGCTATTGAGAATCACGCAACTGTAATGTTCATTAAATATATATTAACACTGAGGTGAACAAATAACCAACTAAATATACGTGTGAGTAATATGTGGTACAAAAAAAAATTTAATATAATATCATGTAGATACGGTACTAATGAAAATCCGCACACCCGTTCGTGGCGGGTGGAGAGTGTTATACGACGTCGGAACGCAAAGAAATCGAAATCGGATGTTACATTTGTCAAGATAAGGTACGACGAAAGTACGGACGAAACGCGGCGCGTTGTTATGGTCTCGTGACTTTGTGACGACCCAACGTGGAGATATCACGTTACACACGGAACACGGGAGTACTGGTCCGTATGCGTAGCGAATGATTCTTCACGCACGAGACTTCATATGGTCCGTGCGAAATAAGGAATTCTAATAACCGCGGCCCTACGAAATCTCCCGTAAACTATAGTAGGTTCCGCGCGATTTTCATCTGATATCTATTACGCGGGACGTCCTCCGCGCAAGTACACAAAGTAACTAAACTACCCGAATAATCGTAAGCGCGAGAAAGAATACGCTATCTTTCATATGCGACTGTAGAGACGAGTACTTAATAAGATGGATAAGTTCTAACAGACTGGAGATGGCACAATAATTACAAGACACGAATTTATTTCCAGATAACGGTATAAAGAAATTACGGCGACTGTCGGCGTATCCGCGGGAGAGAGAGCCTCTCTTAATGTGCGCGCGGGAGAGAACACGCGGTCGGCCGGGCGCCGGGACAAAATTCTACGCGTAATACTTTGGAATTTTCTTTTAATCTCTCGAAACGACGAAGACTACTAATGATTAACCGGCCGCGGACGCGACACGTGTCTCTCCCGAATAATCTACGCGAAAATTAACGGCTTTACAAGTCTAGGGCCGTTCATCTCACCGGTTTCTGCGTGTTCGTCGATGTTTCGGCATCCGCAGTCAAGAACCTCTACTCTCGGCCACGTTCCGCCAGACAGTGACGAGCGAGAGGCCTGCTGGGATTACGCCGATAAGAAATTGGGCATTTTCCACCCGTGGCGCTCCTTATCTTGGCAAGGCCGCCGGGCGTCTCTCGAGGCCCCGCGAATTCGCTCGGTGATAATTCTCTTCGCCGTTCTTCTGTCCTTCCGCCTAGAGTTCCAATGTTCCTCTATACATCTCGTCGGAAAGAATCCTACGAGCGCACCATCTCTGCGGTCTCTTTCAAAAATTCGCCCGATCGATTGATTGATCGATCCCGAATTTTTATATATCCGGATAGGCTGAAGCTCGAGGCAATGTATCTCCCGCGTCTTTCGCGTCCGGGGCTCTCTCGCCTCTCGCGAGAGAGTGGCCATCCCCGTCTCTTGCCGGAATCTCTGCGGAAGGAGGCGTATTTTATCCAGGTTCTTAAAGGGAGGAGCAATCAAGAAAATTGGTGTGTGAAAAATATTTACCGGGCGTGATCCGGACGTGGTGGCCTCTGCTCGGTCCGTAATCGTCCTCTTCGTCCTCTCACTCTCTTCCTCTTTCGGCTTCTCCGGTTGAGACACGTACCCTATGCAAAGTCGCTCGCCAAAACGCAAAAATCGCTAAAAACAATATAAATAAAAGTAATACGCGGAACGGATGCGCGGGGCGCATCTTCCAACGCGGCAGAAAACGCAAAAATTATTTTTCGGGTGCTTTCTCTCTCTCCCAAGGGTTGGCGAGAGAGCAAAGGTTCCCGAATTTCTCGCTTTTCCGGTCGGGCCTTCGGCCCTTGTGACGGACAAAAAAAAATGTCACGTCACAGTGTATATTAAGAGCAGTGTGCCAAATAGGGTTTGTTTGATAATTTTTGTCGCGGTTGAGGTTGTTGGGATGTTTCAGAATTTCTAGGGCTTCACGATGTTTCCTGACAAAATAGTTTTGCGAGGAGGCTAGTCTGGTTGCTTTGTCGTATTGTACCGAGTGTCCCGTCTCCATCCAATGTTTTGCTAAAGCTGATTGACTAAAATGACATTTTAAATATTTTAAAAATTAAATAAACATTTCAAATATAAAAAAAAACTACATTAGAATATATAAAACAACATAAGCACATCTGGAAACTTTCGTTAAGTTTCCTCCAAGAGTGCTTTCCAATAAACGCATGATACGTGAATCGCATGATACGCATGATACGCATACGTGAATCAGAAAGCACCCTTAGAGGAAACCCGCAACGAAAGTTTTCAGATGTGTTTATGTTGTCACCTAAACACATATTACAGAACATCATAATACTCTATTTGAGCTATCCTTAAATTAAGACTCTTTGCGTTCTAAAAATTTAGCGAGTAGTTCAATCATAGACTGCTGGAGCTGCATTTTGTCTTTATGCATTTTCAACCTCTCTTCTCTAATCTGCTCCCACTTATTTTCCTTTTCTGCTATTTTTTCAACTCTTCGTTTTTTCTTTGTCCTTCTTTTCCTTCTGCTTATCTTCTTTAATTTGTACACAAAATGATTCCAAAATTGATTTGACTCGTCTTTTTTTTGTTTTGATTCATCTGCTAACTTCTCTGATAAAATAAATGCTAAAGAGCCTGGAGAGAGTAGACCATCGCTGCTGGCTATTGATAGAGACGTTATTCATGCTTTTTCTCCAAATATCGATTACATAACAGAGTAAAAGGCCCAAGAACTTGAATGATTGCTTAACTTCTTGTTGCTGTCACTTATATTTTTATATGTTCTTTTTAGATTGTTCTATGTTCCAGACATTTTATTTTGACATTGGGCAGCAGTAATATTATACTTTGCCTTCTTTATTTCATCCGCAATTTCCATCCATATTTTATTATTTCGTTTCAGATCTAAGGTAAAATCAGGCTTTTTATCTCGATAGATTTCCAAAAACAAAAGAAATTGCCTGATCAGGCCAAACGAAGGACTCCTTCCTGCCTTCGGTTGCTTGAGATGCATCTATAGGCTCTTCTTGTTCAAAAGTTTGTAATTCATTAATTACCGTCATACTCCGTCTCTCATTTTCTCGGGCCACCACAAACTTGATGACTTCCTCATCTGTCAGAGTAAAATAAGACGTTATTTATTTAGGGTGCAAAGGCATTCTACAAAGAGTGAGTGCTATACCACATAAACAATATTTTGATTGGATTTCAACGTTCTAGATATGAAATCTGTCCTACATAAAAAGAAAACACAATCTTTAATGAGCATATTAAATACGAGAATATTACATTACTATCTTTTAAGGACTCTTGAAGTTTGAGGTTAAAATTAAAATTTCTTACAATATTATAACTTACCGCCGCTTATTGCCGCCTGAAATTCAGTATTGGACATGTCGAATGTCCACAATTCATCATTAATATAAATTTCTAATTTTTGTAAGACCATTTCTTATAAATTTTAAAATAACAAATTTCTATATACTTTAGCAAATATGTAAAAAGTCTCCTTCCCACTTCTTCCCGCCTCGCGCATGTACCACGCATGGGCTACATCACCTTGGGAGCTGAGGCAGCTCATGCACTCTCATGCGCCGTGCAATATGACGCGACGTTATGGTGGGAGACCGTTTTCATGCGCGCATGAACTGCGCATGGATTGAAACGGAACGATCTCGTGCGTTCCTATGTGCATCATGCGAGAAACGGATGCACTGAATATATACACTATATGCAAATTGCATGCGCGATGTAATTCTTATACGACACCGATTGATGCAGCGGTTGCAAGAAGTGCAAGAACAAGGCACATCGACTGTGCGCGTGAAGTACAAACAATGCAAACTCTTCGAAAAAAAAAGGGAAAGAAGATCTCGGTCTGTGCGCGCGAATGTCAACAAGACGAGTAAGTAAAAAGGCACAGGACAAACGACTTTATCCTGCCGATCTTCAAGAAGATTCTGAAACAAAATCACCAAATTTGTGATTTTGTTACACAAAGATATAGAATCTTCTCGAGTGCCGGAGGACAAAACTGTTTGTTTTCATCATTTTGATTTTTCCCACGGAACGGTGGTCCATGAGCGTGCAAACGGCGGCGATATGTTACGCGCGAACGCGCGCTGCAGTGCAAAGTAGCAAGGCACGCCGACGTGCGATTGGCGTACAGATGAACGGTGCGAACCGTCGCGCCAAATATAAGCGTGATAATTGCCTGTGGTGAGGCATACACTTATTATAACGCTATTGTGCATCCGCGGTGCACTCTTGCTCTTTCTTTCTCTCTCTTTCTCAATTTGAAAATAAATGATGAACATTATGCACTTGATCCGCAATATCCGATTTTCAAGAAGGCGATATAAAATGAAAAGAAGAGGGCCGGGAGAAAGCTAAATAGCAACTACAGAAGAAAACGGAATTAATACTATATACAAATACGCAGTTTGATGGCGCATAAGGACGATGCAGCATCAGATTATGAAGAAAATAAACCCTGCGTTCATAGCGTTATCAGAAACCAGAGTGACTCTTGAAATTGAAGACTTTGAAGTGAACGTACCAGGGTATAGTATAATTAGATGTGATGCTAAAAACAGAAATACAGAAGGGGTTATTTTATATATAAGAAATGATATTAAATATGAGATAGTATTAATAAAAAAGTTAGAAGCAAATTGTTGGTGTGGTGCAATTGAGATAAATAATTAAACAATTAAAATAAATTGTATAAGGGAATGATAACAGTAATATATCATTCACCAAGTTCATCGCATGCTGATTTTGTGAGATTTCTAAAGGATATAATAGAAGAATTAATAATACGAGGAAAATATATAGTAGAATAGGAGACTTTAACATATATTATGTTGGATTTGTTTTATATAAATTGCAAACAACAATGTTGAACTTAGGCATGAAACAATATGTAAACTAACGAGAATTACGAAAGATAGTAGAATAATTATAGATTTAATTTACGCTAATAATAAAATAGGAATGCAAGTAATTCATGAACCTAAAATAATGGACCATGCGTGGTTAAAAGGTGATCTTAGTGCGAATAAAATTAGTAATAAATACTGTGACGTGGCTCTTGGCGCCTGTCACAAGGGCGGACGCGCCTGGGAAAAGTCGAAGAGCGCTTCGAATTTTTGTGTATTCTTGCGGGCGAACGGCGAATTCTCCGCCGACTCGCCATCACTCGGTAACGGGAGTCATGGGGGTAGGCCAAGAAAACCCGATTGTTTTAGGGAGAAGAGGACCCCGAGGAATTAAGGAAGGAAGAAAGCGGCACATACGGAGCGGAGGTTGCGCGCCCGGCCCGGTGAGTAAACTCCATAATAAAGTTACGTACGACACCGAGTCGCGCAAGGGTAAATACTGCCGGAACGATCTTTGCAGCCTTGGAGAGTCCAGATCTAGCAGTCCGAAAAAGGGAAGAATAAAGGCGCCTGCATCCCCTCCACGAGGATAACTACCCCTGAGAGGCCCGCCATCGCATCTCAAAAGAACTCCGGGATCGTCCGGGACTGATCACCCCGGGACAATACCCTCGGCAAAGCAAGGCCGTAACGAAGCCATCCTGCGGCCGTAGGAGATGAAAACGGATCCGCCGAGGATAAAACTGCGGCGACGAGACTCCCGAAGACAGCATTCAAAGTTGGCGGCAGGAGACCCGCGACGAGCCAGGCTAAGGAAAATCGATTCGAGAATCGATCGAAGGCTCGACGCAACGGGCAACGTCGCGGAAAAGCATGGCGACCGGGCCGGGGTGGCGCGCGCAGCCCTCCCCCTTCCCCGGCGTAGCTATCAAAGTACCGCCGGCCCGAAGCGGAATCACTGTATGACAAGCCAGTGTTCCCTGCGGAACCAAGAGCATCGACCTACATCCTGCGGCGACCAGAGTATTGTAAGGCCACCTCCTCGACTCCACGGTAAGCGCGGAATCGGCCGGGACCCGTGTGCTGATAAAGATTTGTCGCGTTACCGAGCAACGAGCTTGCTGCGAAGTAATTACTTATAGCTACCAAGAATTTCGCTAAATACGCACGGGACTCGCGTCAACATGCGCGTAATTAGTTAATCGAGTAATTCTTTGCCTCTCCGAGGGGCGCCGAAACGAGTCGACAGTCACAGTAAAATCGTACAGTCATTGTAACTTTGTAAGTTCATCATAATTATCGAGTCTTTATGTAACAAATATTCAAACTGTTATCGCCGGTTTAGATTTGTGAGAGGACCACATCCGATAATGTACTGTATTACCGATACCGAGCTAATAAGGAGAAAAGGAGGGCTTCGAGATTAACTCTGATAGAAATCCGCGAGACCCTCCTAGCTCGACGTTTATATTACACCTGCACTTTAATTGTTCTCTTTGCATTACCACTGTGAAAATACATTGTCATACTTTTATCATATTAAACCAGTGGTCTGATTAATATTTCCTTTCTCTCCGAGACTGCGATTCCGACTCTCCTAGCGTAGAAGAACCCCGCCCCTCTACCCTATGTCGACACGAAGCTACCAAGGTTAAGCCGTTGTGCGTGCTGCTTAATTATCGCGACATTAACGAGTGGTGCGGCCTGACCGTACCTGGCGCCCAATCTTTTGTCAAGAGTAGAGGTAGAGTGAACAAAGGAGCAGCACAACGAAGTTGCGCGTCAACCTCTCTCTCATACGGAGAGACCGGAGAGGCGGTTGCAATACAGAGAATTTAGTGCTAAGAATTTAAAAAAAAAATTATAGATGAATTTATTAATTTAGTGGAAAATAAATTAGAAAAAAACCAGGATATGAATGTTAGTGCAAAAGCGAAAAAACTTGTTGATAATATAGTAGATGCGTTAGACGCTACAGCACCTAGGAAAAAATTTAGAATACCAAAAATGGGAAGGGAAAAAATGGTTTTCGGATGAAATAAGGGAAGCGGCTATAAGGGATGAGGCATACAGTAAAGCATTGTATAATGATACAGAAGAAAATTTTTTATAATTTAAAATGGAAAGGAATGCAGTGGTTAACTAATCAAGACAAAGAAAAAAGAATATTATAAAAATATGATAGATCATAACAAGGGAAATCCGACATCTATATGGAAAACCTTGAAAGAAATAGTAAGAGGCAAACCTAAGAGTACAAAAGAAATAGAAAATATAAATTTTGAAATATTAGATAATACTGAAGGAGGCGTGAGGAAAGTCAATGTGCTGTGTACTCCGGAAAAATAGTGAAGTTATACGGATATGGTGGAGAAGAAAAGAGAGTGATGTGGGTGGAAAGTAACAAGTAAAGGAAAGGGAAGAAAGAAGATGGAAAAGAGGCCAAAAGAAGGAGAATGAAGACAAGAAAGGATGACGGACAAAAGGACGGGAAAAATACGCTGTGGAACAGCTGACTCGTGGCAAATGACACGAGGGAAGCACACGGCGAAAGATGGAAAAATAGACAAGAAAAAGAGGAGAGATTTTTATAGGATTATAAGGCTATATGGTCAGAAGGCTATAAGGCCAAAAGAGCAAGAAAAGGGTGAAAGAGAAAACGGAAAAAGGACGTGGAAATGTCGGACACGTGGCAGATGGCACGAGTAGACGCACGGACAAGGAGGAAGAAGAAGCGGAATAAAGCAAGGAAAGAGGAGAAAGAGGAGGCTGGAAAAGGGAAAAAAGGAAGGGAAAGCGGCACAAGGACACGAGGTAGAGTAATAAGGTGAAAAACCGAAGAATCATAGAAATATAGAGGAGGAGTAAAGGAGCAAGAAATATGAGAGTGAAGGGAGAGGGAAGATAAGACAGGAAGGAGCGTCAGTAGGAAAGAAAGCATGATAACAACAGTTGGCAAGAGATGGCGCTAACAATGAGAACAGGAAGAGCACGTGCTCGGAAAGAATTATTCACGCAGGAAGCACACGGTGGCACATGGTAGCACGTACGTAGTCAGACGCAGTTATACGCAGGAAGCGGAGGTGTAATATAGGAAGGTGCAAAGGTGAGGAAGACTGAAGGAAGGAAAAGAGGGAAGGAGAGGAAAGAACAGGTGATAGGAGAGAAAAGGAAGAAGATAGAGAATGAAAATGCAGTGGCAGTTTTTGAGAGGTTACGCACGCAATCATACGCAGTTATACGCAGGAAGCGGAAGTGTAATGTAAGGAGGTGTTCAGAGGAAAGAAGAGAGAGGTGAAGTGAGAGAGAAGTGAAGCGAATAAGAAGTAAGTCAAGGTGTGAATAAAAGATGGCGAAAGAAAGGAAGTGTGAATGCAAGGAGGAGGCGAAGGAAATGAACAGGCTATTAAGGAGTTGATGAAAGAGATGGTGAGAGGGAATGAGAGAGGAGAGAGAATGGAGAAGAAAAGAAGAGGAAAGTAGCATAAAAAGAGGAAAAGAGAGAAAGAGGAGAGAGGGAAGTGAGTAAAGAAAGAGTGAATAACCGGGCATGAAATAAGAGGGAAAGAAACGAACAGTGTAACAAAGGAGCAAGAAAGAAGGAAAGAGGAGAAAACGGAGAGAAGAAAAAAGAAAAGGAGATAAAGAGGAAGAGAGAGGAGAAGGAAAAGAAGCTGTGGACGTGGATTAGAGGGAGAATGGATGAAGAGAGAAGAGAAAGAGGAGAGAAAAAGTAATGAAGAAGGGAAAAAGTCGGAGAAGAAAGAAGAGTGGAAGGAGGAGAAGAGTGAAGGAACGAGGAAGATAGGAGAGAAGGAAAAGAAGGAAATAGGGAGATGAGAGAAAAAGGTGTGGAGAAGAGAAAGTGAAAGAGAAGAGAGGAGAAGTAATAGCAATAAGGGAGCGAAAGGAGATACGGAAGAGGAGAGGGAGAACAAGGAGAAAAGATCTGAAGATGGTGAAAACTGGTGAAGAGTAGTGATGGAAGAGAAGAAGAAGGAACAGAGAAGAGGAGAGGATATAGAGAAAAGGGAGGCGAGAGACGTTCTGAAGGTGCCAGAAGAGAAGCGAAAAGAGGAAGAGAAGGAACAGGAAGGAAGAGAGGAGTCAGGGGAGGGGGAGACGTGGAGGAAGATAGAGGGCAGGAAGACAAGAATTGATAAGAAGGAAATAAGAGAGAGAGAGAGAATGGAGAAAGAGAAGGAGAGGAGAGAAAGGAAGGAGAAGTTGAACAGAAGATGTAGGAGAAGAAACGTGGTATGGAGGGGGGTGAACGGAGAGGACAGAGAAGAAAGAAGAATATTAATAGAAATGTACATAGAAAAAGTGTTCGGCAAAGAAGTTGATGTAAGGGAAGTAGCGGAGATTAGATGAGAAGACGGAAGGACGATAGTAATAGTGGAGATGGAGAATGAAAAGGAAAGGAAGGAGCTGCTGGAGATGGGTAGAGAGATATAGAGGAGATGGAAAGTAGGAATGGAGGAGGACCTAACATTAAAGAAAAGAAGAATTAGATGGAGGATGATGGAGAGAGCAAAGATGGAAAGGGGAAAAGGGAGGCACGCAGTGATAAGCGGCAAGAGGATGTAGGTAGAAGGGAGAGAAGAGTTTTGGGATGAAAGTAGGGGGGAGTTAAGAGAGAAAAATAAAAGGACGAGAGAGTGGAAATCTAAATTGGAGACCGGAATAAACTTACTACTACTACTACTACTACTACTAGATAATACTGAAGGGTGCAATATAACTGATAAATTTAATTTATATTATATACAGACTATTGATGACATAGTAAAATCTATAGGTAGAGATAAGTTAGAAAATCCAGGTAAAAGAAGTATTTTTGTTATTGAAAACGAAGGAATAATGCAAAATTTTGAGACAGTTAGAATAGAGCAGTTAGAAAAAATTGTTATGAAACTACCAAAAAAGAAAGGTACGGAAGAGGGAATAACTAGTGATATACTTAAAGTAGTATTTTATGTAATAAAAAAGGAATTTATTGATATAATAAATAACTCTTTGAGAGAAGGTTGCTGTTCAAAAGATTGGAAAATTTCTACGATAATACCGATTCCAAAAATAGAAAAAGCCAGAACAGCAAGTAAATTTAAGTCTATTAATATGTTACCGGTATTTGAGAAAGTATTAGAATCAGTAGTTAAAAAGCAAATTAAAACGTATTTGGAAAATAATTGTATTATAACAGAGCATCAGTTAGATTTTAGAAAACAGTATTCCTGTAAAACAACGATTTAAACAGTCATTGACAAATGAAAATTATTAGTTAGCAAAGTAAAAATGATGGGGGTAATTTTCATGGATCTCAAGCGAGCATTTGAAACGATAGATAAAGAAAGATTATTAGAAAAATTATATCAATATGAAATTAAAGGAACAGTTTTAAAATGGTTAAGATCATATTTAAAGAGAATAGAATACAGCAGGTACGATTTAATGGTCCACATTAATGGCCACAGAATATGGAGTACCACAGGGATCTGTACTAACAAGTAACACTACCCAAATGTAAATCGCCGATTTTGATCATTTTTGAATATGTTATATGGTAGTAGACGTAAAAATAAGACATACGTATTTTTTCATCGACAATGAAACATATTTAGGGTGTGAAATACTCCTTTCAATTTAGAGGTATCTGGGGTCGAATTAATTGTTTCGTATATAAAAATTTAGTATTTTCGGCCCGAACCAAATAAAATAGTTGCATCACCAAAAGATGTAAAAAAATAAAAATTTTCCATTCAATTCGATTATTTTTAAAGGGTAAACCGCCTTTGTATTTAAAACAGAAATGTAAAAAATGTTCGAAAAATTGCAAATTTTATCCAAAAAATATATGTTACACTTACATCCAAAACAAAATTGACTTGTTTGAGGATTTTTTTTAGAAAATTAGTTTTAAAGGATAAACTACCCTTTCATCAAATTTCTTACGTAACATTTAAAATTATCCCGAAGTAATGGTAAACAGTTTCATTTATCGGCAAATTAATTAATATTTACAAGTTAGTCTGATCAACCCTTCAATTCTATAAGGGAAAACCTATTCTTAAGAAGAGCAATAAACCAGAACCGCGGTCCTTAGCATTACTCAGGATCACGACGGGGACGTAGCCGCGTGGATCCCATTTTTTTTTATTTTTTGTTTTGTTTTTGTGGTGTTTTTTTATTGTTTTTTAAAAATATTTTTCTGTTTTAAAAAATTTTTTTGTTTATATTTGTTTTTTTGTTTATATTTTAACAATTAAAAAAAATTTTAATTAATAAAATATTACAATATGACCGACTTTAATAATGTTAATTAATGACTATTCTTTATAGTCTTTACAATAATGAGGGCCGCTTTCATTGCTTGGATCAAAAAAGTGAATAAGACGTATATAATGTGTACACCAAGCGCACCTAATGAATGCATTATCTTCACAATACTTGTAGGACGTATCACAATTTTCAAAACAGTATTGGACAGGAGTCTCTAATTCCGACCGTTGTTACAGATGTTCCGATCATTCGCTAAAGTGTTTGTGCATTTTATATATTAGTCATTTATTCATCTAATTCTGCAATCGGTTATTTAAAAAAATATTTATAAAATTGAGTAAATATTGTATCATATTTATACTCATTCACATTCACATTTACATTCACATCCTGCAGTCCATATTTCAAAGAAGAAAGTTTGATCTCTAATCTTGATTAAATTAATTTAAAAATCAGTGAACATCTTAAGCTCACGAATTACGTCTTTTTGCCGATTACGTATACACAAAAATGGCGATAAATGTAAGAAACATTTTACGTTTGTTACAAGAAGTTTTTAATCATCCACAATATAATATTGATTCAGCTATTGTGGGAGATTATTATATTCGAATTAATAACTCCCTTGATCACGAACGGTATGTCAGGAAGGCCACGTGAAATAATATAACTCTGTGTCAGGTGCGAAAAGCTTTAATGTGGAATGGTCTATATTATATAGAACAGGTAGAGACTCGCGGTTATGTTTCACAGGTATTATTTCGGCTGATCCCAAGCAACTGACTGTATCGAGCTGTCGCGCAAGGAGATCACTCTCTGCGTAATCGATCCGCGCATCGCCAAATCACGCACGTCTCGCATGTTTATCATTCTTATTGTCTACAGTTCGGCCAGCCTGACAATATGGCCGTCTCGGCCATGCACAAAATAAAATATATCATGAAGTCAATACTCGTCAAAATTTAAATGTACGCATGCATGTTACTTAAATACGAAATATAATATGACTCATGCTCTAACCCTTACTGTACATTTTCATATAGTCTGCGCTTACAGTTCCCGTGTACGGCATTTGAGTTACTTGAAAACTCTCAATATCAGATACAATATAACGATTATTGTCTAATACGGTTTTACAACATATGGGCCTTTAAATTTCGGGATCAATTTCTTATTTACTCCCGGCGTTGTATCGGTATTGGTGATTACCACATAGTCCCCCACTTTATAGATAGTAGCACGCTTCCGTTTGCTATCATAATGAATTTCGTTTGCTCGCTGACACTTTTCAGTAACGCTCGCCGCGCGATCTCAAATAGCCCCCAAATCTCTATCATCATCAGAATATTGGTCGAGTAGAACACGAATTTCGTCTCTTACAACTCCTACCTGATCAACTCCAAATAACAACTGACTAGGAGTGTCATCTATGCTTCAGCAGCGCGTGTTGTTTAGAGCAAACTCGACGTTTTCTAGTGCCCTATCCGAGACTTCCGTTTCCGGTTGCGTGTGAGAAGGTTGAGGTGCTGTCAGTGTGTGTATTTGAGTGGAATATTAGAGGTGTGTGGAAGAGAAAGGGGGAGAGAGAGTGAGAGAGTGAGAAGCTGGAGGTGGCGAATGCAAGGGGAGTGCAGGCAAGTGGGGTGAGAAGGGAATAGAGCGGTGAGAAGGAAGAGAAGTGATGCAGGTAGAGTGAGTTGGCAGTTTGGAAGATAGATCAGGGGCACGAGGGGAGAGGAACGTACTAGGAAAGAGGAGTGCAGGTGTAAAAGGAGAGGAGAGATAGGGGATAGGTGTAGGTGCGGGGAAAGTCTCTAGTGACAGAGGAACCAGTCGAGGATATAGGGAAAGTCACTAGCAGAGGAGAAAGTAACTGAAATAGGGTATAGGGAAAGTCACTAGACATAGAGTAAAGGAGATATAGATGGAAAGAAAAGAAATAGAGGAGATAGAAAGATTAAAGAAGACGGAGAAATGGGAGAGAAGAGGGAGCACAGGGACGGCAGAGGAGGTTTTGAAAAGGAAAAGGGAGGAATTAGAGGAAGTAGGGTTGAGAAAGGAGAGAGAAGAAAAAGGGGATTTGGAGTGGGCGTTCAGGAGAAGTAAAAAGGTAATAAGGTCGCCGGAGGTTGAAAGGAGGGAGGAGGCAGGAGGGATAGGGGAGATATTGAAAGAGATGGGGAGGGAATGGAAGGAGGAGATAATTCAGGAGATGAGAGAGATAAGAAGAGAAATTAGAGAAGAGATCAAGGAGGGAGTAAGAGGGCAGGAGGAGTTAAGGGAGGAGGTAAGGGGGCTAAAAAAGGAAATGGAGGAGAGGGAGAAAAAGTGGGAGAGAGAAAGGGAGGAATTTATGGAAAGGATTAAGGAGATGGGGAAGAAAATGGATGAATTAGAGATAGGAAAAAAGGGGGAAGAGAGAGAAAGGGGAGAAGGGAAAGGAGAGTGAGGAGATGGAAGATAGGATTAAGAGGATGGAATGGAAATGGGAGAGAAAGGAAAGAGAAGAAAAGAGAAAGAATGTGATAATAAAAGGAATTAAGGGAGGAGAAGAGGGGGTGAAAGGGGAGGTGGAGAAATTATTGAAAGAGATAGGGGTAGGGGGGCAGGTAGAGGAAGTGAGGAGAATAGGGGAGGGGAGAAGGGACGGGACAAGTATAGCATTAGTAAGGGTGGGAGAGATGGAGGTTAAAAGGGAGATAATGGAAAAGAAAAGAGGTTGAGAGGAAGGGAGGAGAGGATTGAAGAGGATCTAACGTGGAAAGAAAGAAGGATGATGTGGAGATTAGGAGAGTTGGCGAGAAGGGAAGAAAGAGAGGGAAGGAGGGCATGGGTAAGGTATGGGAGAATTTGGATGAGAGGTAAATGGTGGAGGTGGGACGAGGTGAAAGAGGAACTAAAGGAGGAAGGAGCAGGGGATGAGAGGAGGGAAGAGAGGAGAGAGGAGGGAATAGAAGGAAAGGGGATAGAAACAATACAGGGGACGGGAAAGGAGGGGAGGGAAAGAGTGGGGAAGGAAGGGTGAAAAAGAGAAAGAGAGAGAGGAGGAAAGTGGGAGGTAAAGGGCAAGGGAGAGGAGGGGAAGAAGGAAAGGAGGAAGGAGAAGGGGAGGAAGGATGGAAGGTGGCATTCTGGAATGTGGCGGGATTAAGAAATAAGGACGCGGACTTCTGGGAAGCGGTGAGAGAATGGGATGTAATGTTTTTTCTGGAGACATGGGTAGATGAAAAAGGGTGGGAAAGGATAAAAGGGAGGATGCCGGGAGGATATAAATGGGAGGTGCAATATGCGAGGAGGAAGAGTAAAAAAGGAAGGGCTATGGGGGGAATTATAGTGGGGGTGAGAAAAGGGGTAGGAATAGAAGGAAAGTGTAAGGCGGATAAAGAGGGAATGGTGGAGGTGGTGATAGGAAAAGGAGGGGAGAGATGGAGGTTGGTGGGAGTGTACATAAATGGGGAGATGGAGAAAAAGCTAGGGGAGATGAATGAATGGATGGAGGAGGAGGGAGACAGAGTAAGAACGATAATAGGGGGGGACTTTAATGCAAGAACGGGAAATTTAGGAGGAAGAGTGGAGATAGGAGAGGAGGAAGGAGAGGAAGGGAAGGAGAGAAAATCAAGAGATACAAAAGTAAATGGGGAAGGGAGAAGGTTGGTGAAGAAGTTGGAGGAAAAGGGGTGGGCGATAATGAATGGAGGAATAGCAGGGGATGAGGAAGGGGGGTGGACATATATGGGGCCGAATGGGAAATCGGTAATAGATTACATAATAGGTAATGAGGAGGTAAGAGAGGAAATCAGGAAATTAGAGATAGGTGAAAGGATGGACTCGGATCACATGCCGTTAATAGTGTGGTTAGAAGGGAAAGGAGGAGGAGGGGAAAGAAAAGGAAAAAAGAGGAGGAGATGGAACTGGACGGAAGAGGGGAAGGAGGAATTTAGGGAGAAGATAGGGGAAATTTGGGGGAAGCAGAGGGATGAACAAGAAGAGGAGGGTGTAGAGGGAGAGTGGGAGGAGAAGAAAAAGAAGATACAGGAAGTGTTAGATAAGGGGAATGAGAGAGAAGGAAAGGAGAAGAAAGAAAAAAAGAGAGGGTGGTTTGATAGGGAGTGTAGAAGAGAGAAGGGGCGAGGTGGTAAAGGAGTTAAAAAGGTGGAGGAGGATAGGGGGGAAAGGAGAAGAATACAGAAAAAGAAAAAAGAAGTATGAGAGAGTATGTAGAAAGAAGAAGGAGGAGGAGAATGAGGAGTGGACGAAGAAAGCAATGGAAGCGAGGACGGAAGGGCAGGTTTGGGAGGTGGTTAGGAGGGAAAGGGGAAAAGGAAAAGGAGGAATGGGTGAGGGGATTGAGATGGAAGAATGGAACAGATATTTTAGAGATCTATTAGGAGGGGTAGAGTCGAGAGTGATAATGGGAGGAAGAAGAACGGAGAAGGAGAGAGGGGAAGATCAGATAGAAAAGGGAGAAATTAGGAGGGCGATAGGTAGGATAAAGGAAAGAAAGGCGGTGGGGGTGGACGGGATTCCGGGAGAAGTGTGGAAATTTGGAGGAGAGGGAATAGAGAAGTGGGTATGGGAGTTGTGCAATAGGATATGGAAGGGGGAGGGATGGATAAGGGAGTGGAGTAAGGGGCTGGTGGTGCCAATCTTGAAGAGGGGTGAGGGAAAGGAGGTTTCGGAGTACAGGGGAGTAACTCTGACACCGTCTTTATACAAAGTATATGCGACGGTGTTGGCAGAGAGATTGAGGGGAGAGATAGAGGAAAAAGGGATGTTGCCACCAAATCAAACGGGGTTCAGGAAAGGGATGGGAACAGTGGACAATATTTATGTATTAAATTATTTAATTAACAGACAAATAAGTAGGAAAGGAAAGCAAATGGTACTACTGTTTGTGGACCTGAGAGCAGCGTTTGATTCGGTGGACAGAGTGAAGTTGATGGCGGCGTTAAGAGGGAGGGGGGTGAAGGAAGAGACGGTGAGGAGGTGCGAGGAAGTGCTAGGAGAGATAGGGTTCAGGGTTAGAATAGGGGAGGAGGTGAGGGAGAAGTTTTGGACGGGGAGGGGGGTGAGACAGGGATGCCCACTGAGCCCGTTTCTGTTTAACATGTTGATGGCGGACTTGGAGGAGGAAATGGAGAAAGGGAGATGGGGGGGTGTGAGATTAGGAGAGGGCAAGGTCTATACATTAGCGTACGCGGATGACGTGGTGCTGTTGGCAGAAGATGAGGGGGGGATGAGGTGTATGATGGAGAGGTTAGGGAGATATCTGGAGGGGAAGGGACTGGAACTGAATGAGAAGAAGTCGAAGGTGATGAGATGCAGAAGGGGGGGAGGGAGGTTAAGAAAAGCTAGTTGGTTTTGGAAGGGAAAAAAATTAGAGGAGGTAAAGGAGTACAAGTATTTAGGATATGTGATTCAAAGGAATGGGGGGCAAGAGGGACAGGTAAGGGACAGAATAAAGAGAGGGGCAGCAATTATGGGACAGGTATGGAGAATAGGTAAGAGGAGATTTGGGAATAACTAGGGGGAGGAGGTTGTGGCTCTTCGATGCGTTAGTATGGACGGTTTTAGGATACGGGGTGGAGATATGGGGATGGGAAGAGAGAGAGGGATTGGAAAGGATACAAGAAAGGTATCTGAGATGGATGTTAGGAGTGGATTGGGGAACGCCTGGATATATGGTAAGGGAGGAATTGCAAAGGGAAAAGATAAGGACAAGGATGGGAAGAAGAGCATGAGGATATGAGAGAAGGTTAGAGGAGGGTAAGGGAGGGTGGTTGGCGAGAATATGTTTGGGGGAGATTAAAGAAAGGGCAAAAAAAGGAGGGGAATTGTCAGGGTGGGAGAGAGAAAGAAGGGAATTTTTTGAGGGTAAGGGGATGGGATTAAGGGAGATAGAGGAAAGAAGGGAAAAGGGAGAGTTCAGATGGGAAGAAGTTGAGGAATGGGAAGGAAAGGAACAGAGGGAGGAGAGGGTAGGAAAAATGATAAAATCGGAATATAATAAGTGGTACAAACAGATTAAAGGGGAGGGGATTCCGGGCTATTTGAAGAAAGGGTGGGCGGAAGGTAGATGGAGGAGGATGGCAAGGTATAGACTGGGGAATGAAATGAAGGGAAATAGGTATTGGGAAAAGGAGGAGGATAGGAAGTGCAGGATATGTGGGAGAGGGTTAGAGACGTGGGAGCATGTGTGGGAGGAATGTATGGATTGGGGAAGGGAAGAGAGCTGGCAGGAAATGGTAAAGGAGATATTAGGAGAGGAGAGGGAAGGGGAAATATGGTTAAAAAGGTTAGAGGAAGCAAGAGGGAAAGGAGAAGGGGAGAAGGAGAAGGAGGAAAAAGGAGGACAAGGGGATGAGAGAGGGTAGGAGATAAGGGAAGAGAGAGAGGGGGGGAGTGAGTGTGTGAGTGAGTGTGAGAGAGAGAGAGAGAGGGAGGGAGAGGAAAGGAGTGGAAGAATAACGGTAACCGGAAGCGGAGGTCCAACATAGGCTAAGTAGAATGTAAGATTGCGTAGGTTAAGATAATTTAGAATAAGAAAGGTTAGAGAAAGGCGGACGTGTGTGTGTGTGTGTAGGTAGGGCAGAAATGCGAGAAAAGATGAGAAAGGCGGCGAAGAGGAGAGGCGTGGCGAAAAATATGTAATTAGATTAAGTTATAGGTATAAGTTTAGGCTAAGGAAAAAGGGTAAAGGAAGGAATAAAGGTTTGGGAACGCTCCTTTAAAAAAAAAAAAGCGCCTTGTAATCCCCAATTGGGGCGGCAATAAATATATCTAATCTAATCTAGTGCCCTATCCCATTTTTCCGGTGTATCGCACAATTTTTCTAACGTAAGGACACGGTTAAAGCGCTCGACTTGTCCGTTAGCGTGAGGAGTACCGACAGCAATCAAAGTGTGACTGATAGATTCTTCCTTTACAAATTTTCCGAACGCCTGCGACGTAAAACACGTTCCACGATCACTTATCAGGCGCCTAGGCTTACTGTATGCGCGGAAATAGTCTTTTAAGTGTCGAATTACCTCCTCAGTCTTTATTGTCTTACACGGATATAATTTTATAAATCTCGTGAATCCATCTATCAATGAGAAAATATATCGGTAGCCTTTCCCCGTTCTCTCTAGTAGTCCGTAATGATCGGCGTGTAACGTTTGAAACGGCAATTTCCTTTTCGGGATACTATGTAAATATCCTTTTTTTCCCGGAAGCTGGGGAGAATTCAATACATTTCAAGCAATTCGATATAGTATATTCCCGCACTTTTTTTCTTAAGTTTGGAAACCAATAGACTTTCATTATGTTATCGACAACTTTATCAACCCCGAGATGGCCCAAATCGTCATGACACGTTCTAATTACAATTAATTCCATACACTTCGGGACATAAAACAACAATTTTTTATTCTTAACTTTTTGGTAAACCAAACTGTTCCTTAATTCATAAAATTTATCTTCACCGTTCTCTAGTTTATTTCGAATTTCACAAATTTCCTTGTTTTTATCTTGTTGAATCAATAATGTTTGTTCAAAAGCATTGGCCTTCAAGACTAGTATGCTGTTATGTATCGGCTCAATGCATCAACCTGTGACATCCGCTTGCCCGGGCAATGCTCAATCTTATAATTGTAACCCTGCAGGAACATCGCCCATCTCGAAATACGCGGGTTAACAGTCTGCTTGCTCAGTGCGAGGCGGAAACTATCACAGTCCGTAACAATAGTAAACGGAATTCCCGACAAATAAATATGATACCTCTTGATCACGTACACAACTGCTAAACATTCCAGATCGAAGCTGTGATATCGTGCCTCAGTCGCCGTGGTTCTGCGACTAAAATAAGATACGGGTTTCATCGTACCGTCGCCCTGTCTCTGCAATAAAATTGCACCGAATCCGACAGCACTGGCGTCGCAATGCAGCTCTGTTACCAATTTCGGCGAATAAATGGCAAGAATCGGCTGTGACAACAAATTTTTTATCAAATCAAATACACGATTTTCTTCTAGTCCAAACTTAAAAGCTACATCCTTTTTTATTAAGTCATAAAGTGGTTTTGCAATAACCAAAATATTTTTTATAAATCTATGAAAATAACTCCCAAGGTCTACAAAACGATGAAGTTCTTTTGCGTTTACGCGGTACCGGAAAATCGACAACAGATTCTACATTTATAGCGCTGGGTCGAATGTCGCTCTCGTCAATCAAATAACCAAGATAGACAATCTCGCGATATAGAAATGAACACTTGTCCAAGCGAAATTGCAACCCGTGCCGTCGAGCCAAATTAAAGATTTTACAAAGAATCTCCAAATGTTTGCTAACGTTCTCGGTCGCAATTAACATATCGTCAAGATATATCAATATTTTATTCTCTTGAATCAACTCACAGAAAATGCTGTTAATATAGCGCTGAAAGACACGCGGAGCATTCGTCAACCCAAAAGGCATTTTTAAAAATTCAAATTGACCCAAGGGGGTAACAAACGTATATTTTACCGATTCGTCGGCAATCTTAACATGGTGGAATCCGTTTCTCAAATCGAGGCTAGAAAAGTAGGATTTTCCGCGCAATCTGTCCAAATGATCATCGATCAAGGGTGTCGGAAAATTATCCTTCACTGTTATCTTGTTAAGTTTGCGATAGTCAACGCATAATCGCAATTCACCGTCCTTCTTGCATACGAGTACAATTGGAAAAGCGTATGGCGAATTGCTCGGTCTTATTATTTCTTCTTGCAACAATTTATTTATTATTTGTTCTAATTTCCCTTTATCGGCAAACGAGAGTCTTCGCGGCCTAAAACTAATAGGCCGATCATGCGTCAAATTTATGCTCATTTCAATTTCTTTTCGAGGATTCGCGACTCCTGTGTCAACAATATTTTCGTTATTATACAATTCTTCAACGCGTTCTTTTATTTTAAAACCGACCTGCAGATTAATGTTTATCGTTTTGGCAATAGACAGTAGACGGTTGACATAGAAAATGTGGAAAATTTGCCTCGAAAAATCCGAGCTATTCACCGTTCGTGAATTTGCCCTCGAAACACCAAATTTTTCCCCCAAGGTTATTTCTATTAACGGAGACGATGTAAAGTCTCGACCGAGCAAGGCAGCACATGTTATTGCTGTATCCGGCACAACAAAAAAACTTATTTTCAACTCAATATCGTTGACCTTGACAACATTCTCGAAGGTCCCCAATATTTTCAACTTAGTTCCGTTAATGCCAAAAAAAGATTGTTGTTTGACAAACGGTACGCGAACATGAGTCGGTACAAAATCGCCTTTAATTAAGCTAATGGGGGATCCTGAATCAATCATCGCCATCAACGAATATTTACATTTGCTACCGGACGCGTCCGCGACCTGATACGCGAGAGTTACCAAGTATGGAATGCTCGGTAAGATCGCCTGGACCACGCTCGTCGTATTCTCCGCTCTCGGCCGCGACTTCGGACACTCCTTCACGCGATGCTCCAGACTGCCGCATCCGAAGCACGAGCCCTTCGCCCGCTTCTGTTCCTCTTTGCAGTCTCTGGAGAAATGTCCAGTCGCTCCACAATTATAGCAACGAATAGTACCGCCCTTTGTCGTAGCTGTTCCTCTTCCTCCGGACTTCGGCGCTGATCGCTGTCCCTTCACAGCTTGCTCCCTGCCGTCCCCGGCCCCGCCATCCAGCGACAGCTCCCTGAACGCATCCAATACGTCCGCCGCCGATCAGAAGCGATGCATCCGCGCCTGATTCCGCATGTGCGTATCTTGCACCCCGTCGATTAAGCAGTCAACGAGTTCCTGCTCACCAACAGAAGCTCTGTTAGCAAGAACCATCTTCTCGTGATAGTAAAGGTTCCGCAAAGGTTTCGCTGCCCCGCCATTTTCGCTTCTTAAAATCACGCTTTAATGCCTGCGTACTGGAGCGATTATTGAACATGCGAGACATCTCCGACAGCAAGTCTGTCGCGTTTAACTGTAGATGCTCTGGTTTCGAGTGAAACCAGGTTAAAGCCTTGTTTTTCAATCTCAAATTGATCAGTATCCTGGTCGAATTCTCATCTAATCGATATTTCTCACGCAAAAGTTCAACTTGTTTCTTCCAGGTTTCGAAACTGTCGCAATCGCTACGAAACTCACTTAATAAATTGCTAATGATTTGGATGTTGACTCTGGAATCAATACCGTAGTCGCTATCATTGCCCTCAACGTTCGTCGTCATCCTTGCCTCCCGACGGACAAGACCCAATTCTCGCTCCAAAAGAGCTTTCTCGCGTCTCAACATCTCCATCTCTCTCTCTCTCTCTCTCCAATCTGACGGCAACGGTACTCCACCACCAGAACTCGACTGCTGCTCCGACACATCCGCACTCGCGCCCGCCAACGACCTTCGCGCCTCACTGCCCACGAGATGCTCATATGCGCATCGCCACTCGTCCTCACCGTCAGCCAATATTCGCGCCATCAATTTGACCTTTGTGCCACTCGTACATACTCCGATCTGCCGCGCGATATCCTTCAAATTCACGACGGTTAAATCGTTCAATTTGTTTTGAGATACCCGCTCCATCCTCACAGCAACAGTACTTCACTGCTCAAATCTCGAGTCACGCAGCAAAGTTACCGCTCACCCGATATGACAACAACGGGAAGCACACAATATCACTCGTCAACAAGTCAATGTCACAACGGCACCAGGCAAAACAACGTTCAAATTCGGCCGTTAACGATTCGCGTGTTAATTAACAATCGAGTCGCGGGATCACAAAGCCGACTGCCGTCAAACAATTCCGCGGTTCGTAAAAAATTTCCCCTTTTTCAATGCGAGTCTCGCAGTCGAAGTCAGGCACTGTAAAATCACTCCAAGAATGTGATCTCAAATTCGATTCGACACCGCGATCCGAATACTCCGTATCCCACTTCTGAATTTGTGGGAGATTATTATATTCAAATTAATAACTCCCTTGATCACGAACGGTATGTCAGAAAGGCCACGTGAAATAATATAACTCTGTGTCAGGTGCGAAAGGCTTTAATGTGAAATGGTCTATATTATACAGAACAGGTAGAGACTCGCGGTTATGTACAGGTATTATTTCGGCTGATCCAAGCGACTGACTGTATCGAGCCGTCGCGCAAGGAGATCACTCTCTGCGCAATCGATCCGCGCATCGCCAAATCACGCACGTCTCGCATGTTTATCATTCTTATTGTCTACACTATTAATGATGATGAAAAAGCTTTTGCGTCACAATTGGAGAATATAATTAAAGACTCCATTGATTCTGTTTTGACGTTTGAAAATTATACCACTTTATGTTGCAAAGATAATACTGCGCTTTCTGAAGCTCATGCAATTGCAGATTTTTATGATGATTGTCATGAAGATTTTCATGGTAACAATATTAATGATAATAAAAAAGTTAAAACCATGATAGATTTTAAATACAAAGAAAGAGCTGTTCAATATTGGCATTCTGGTCAAAAAGGAAAGTTAAAATTTGAAAATGTACAAAATAAATTTAAAAAAATTCAGAATATTGCGATGTTATATAGATGGGAAATGCAAGTAAAAGAAAGTGGCACAAGAAATACAAAATTATTGGAAATTAGCAAATATGTCATGCAACAGTTTCAAAATGCACATTTGAAGTCAATTCCAATTCATGATATTGATATTAAGAGATGGGCTTTAAATGCAAGAAATGAAGTTAAACTACCATGAGAATTTTTCACGGCTTCATCAAAGTAGATTTACAATTTTAAAATAAAACACGGAATCGTATCCAGAAAAATTAATAAATTCACTACTCAAACGCTCTTATCAAAAAAAGGTGATTTGGTACAAGAAGCAAATCAGTTTGTATCCAAAATTAGGGAGCAAATCTTATTATTAGGAGCTGACAATGTTCATAATTCAGATCAGTCTGGTTTTAATTATGAATCACATGCAGGACGAACATTATCTTTTAAAGGAACAACAAAAGTTGAATGTTTAACACAATCGAAGAATTCATTAACACATAGCTATACGATACAACCGTTTGTATCAGCTAGTGGATTACTCAAATCGCCTTTATTTATTGTTTTACAAGAAACAGGTGGGCGGTTTGGACCTGTTGTTGAAATGAACATGTATAAAGCAGAAAATATTGTTGTAGTACCTTCAAAATCGGGGAAATTATCATCCGATCTGGCAGTTCAATGGTACAAAGATATTTACTTGTCTATGGTTGATGAACAATCAGTTTTATGTTTAGATTCGTGGACAGGACAAACGAAGAAAAATTTTGACAACGTTAATCTAGAAGGTAAAAAGGTCAACATTTTTACAATTCCTGCTAGAACAACTGTTATGATACAACCCCTAGATGATTATGGGTTTAGACCATGGAAAAATTTTAAATTCAGATCTGATAATTTTATATGGCTTTAATGTCAATTTACATGCGAGAAATAATGTATTGAAACTTCAGTCGTTGATTCATAATCAGTTTTCTTCAGCCAGGTTCGTAAACATGTTTAAATATGCATGGTATAAAAGTGGGTATATTCAAGAAAAACCACCTAAATGAAAGACTCCTGTCCAATACTGTTTTGAAAATTGTGATACGTCCTGCAAGTATTGTGAAGATAATGCATTCATTAGGTGTGCTTGGTGTACACATTATGTGTCTTATTCACTTTTTTGATCCAAGCAATGAAAGCGGCCCTCATTATTGTAAAGACTATAAAGAATAGTCATTAATTAACATTATTAAAGTCGGTCATATTGTAATATTTTATTAATTAAAATTTTTTTTAAATTGTTAAAATATAAACAAAAAAACAAATATAAATAAAAAAAATTTTTTAAAACACAAAAATATTTTTAAAAAACAATAAAAAAACACCACAAAAACAAAACAAAAAATTAAAAAAATGGGATCCACGCGGCCACGTCCCCGTCGTGATCCTGAGTAATGCTAAGGACCGCGGTTCTGGTTTATTGCTCTTCTTAAAAATAGGTTTTCCCTTATAGAATTGAAGGGTTGATCAGACTAACTTGTAAATATTAATTAATTTGCCGATAAATGAAACTGTTTACCATTACTTCGGGATAATTTTAAATGTTACGTAAGAAATTTGATGAAAGGGTAGTTTATCCTTTAAAACTAATTTTCTAAAAAAAATCCTCTAACAAGTCAATTTTGTTTTGGATGTAAGTGTAACATATTTTTTTGATAAAATTTGCAATTTTCCGAACATTTTTTACATTTCTGTTTTAAATACAAGGGCGGTTTACCCTTTAAAAATAATCGAATTGAATGGAAAATTTTTATTTTTTTACATCTTTTGGTGATGCAACTATTTCATTTGGTTCGGGCCGAAAATACTAAATTTTTATATACGAAACAATTAATTCGACCCCAGATACCTCTAAATTGAAAGGGGTATTTCACACCCTAAATATGTTTCATTGCCGATAAAAAAAATACGTATGTCTTATTTTTACGTCTACAATAACATATTCAAAAATTTTCAAAATCGGCGATTTACATTTGGGTAGTGTTACTTGTAAGACTTTTGTTATTTATAATATACATATATATAAACGATATAATTAAAGTCTATCCGGAGGAATGTAATATAACAATTAATGATAAATAAATGTATTTTTCTTCGCCAAAAATATTAAAACAGAGTTATAGAATTAATTTGACAATACTGGCTTCAAAATAATAGGTGTTATTATATATTTAACGTTTTGACCATGCGGGATGTGGTCCTTTTTAAAATAAAATTAGAACAACCTAGAAAGACCGATATAAACAAAATTATAACTTTGCAATAATTATAATGAATCTTATGTAGGCCAAACGAGGAGGCAATTACAGACGAGACTAAAAAACAAAAATAATATCAGGTTGGACTCAACGAAATATTCAGTAATTTCTGAACATATAAGAAATGAACATTTGGGATACCGTAAAGATTCTGGACAACGAAACTAATTATTATAAAAGACTCATTTCTGAGATGCTATATATTAAAGAACAAAAAATGGGCTAAATTTAAACAAAGATACTGAATTACTCAGCGAGTCTTATTTTGATATTTTGGATAAATTAGCAAACAATAAATAATAATAAGACAAATAGGACATTAACAGTTTAAACATATGTATCAGATCATATATAAACACGCACTTTCTGCGATTAAGTAGAGTTTGAAATGAGGTGTCTTTTTATATTGTTGGTCTTGTCTTGTGTCATCTTCAATAACTTTTTCAAAAAAACGTGGTTAAAAATTGTTAAGAAGGACGATGTCAAGTAAGCATATTGCTAACTGTTAAGGATATATGTATTAATTTTTGACATACATTAATCGTCAATTTTTTTATTAATCGCAACGCCTACGGAATTTATTAATATCTCGCATATTAACGATGAAACTTTACGAGATTTGATTAAAATCAAAGATCATATCGAGGCGAACATTTGTTTGATATGACAGATTGGAACACACTTTAATTGCTTATAAATTCTCGACTCTTATTAAAGAACTAACATTAATTTTCGATATTATGTTGTAATTTTTGTATGAATTTGTGTTTTTTGAAATAATTACTATATTATAATACTGAGGAAGACCGCGTGTTTGTAATTTTTTTGAATGATTGTAATTTTCGCTTAAGTTTTATTATATAATGTTTGTAGTTTTCACATAATGTTTTATGTTTAGTATATATATGGAATAAATTTTATTTGACAGAAAAATTCTAAGTATTGCTCGATAAGTTGACCTTTTTATTTCTCACTAGTTATCATTTTATATTTAATTATATTAATTTGTATTGCGCTGAAGATGGCCTCAACTCTTGACCAAAACTTTGCATTATCTGAATTGTAAGATTATTTTGTGCATTAAAATCCTGCAAACGGTTCTTGAAGCTTTTGAATTAATTGTTTATATAACATTAGAACCTAATAATTGTTTTTGTAATAATTGGTTTTGTAATATTTCTTATGAAAAAGTAATTAAATTTAAATATTTATATAAATATTTATTAAAAATACCTAAAAGTAACGTTCCCATGAGAAAGTGACTTCCAAGCCTTCGAACTTTATGCAAATATTACAATAAAATGACAACGTATTTTGTACATGTATAAAACAATTCACTTAAAGTTAAAGTTTTAAAACATAATAAATAACAACGACAGCGACCCTCAAAATGACAATTATGTATTAGAAACTTGTACATGGATGTGTTTTCTATTAATTGTGTATACATGTTTTATTTATAATTTTAACTTTTTCACTTTCTGCCAAGTTTTGATAGTTATGGTCCCACTGTACGCCGATTCTCCATGACAAATTTAGAATCATCCTTGCAACATATGCGACAAAAGATTCCGATTCCCGAATTTTTTGTCGCATATGTCGCAAAGGTAATCCTTCTTGGTGTTGTAGATGTTTTATCTTTGTGTCGGCGTATATAAGCACGGTAGCTTTACTGGTTGGAAAATTACAGAGCTTACAAATCTTATCTGTATCTATAATCGATAGGTGCAACTCTTTTGGTTTTGAACCGTTTAATATTCTCTTCAAGACACGCATTAGATTCGTTCACTTTGTGCATATTTTGAAATGTCTTTTGTCCCTTTTGCGCGCGTCTGTCTAGCAAGGGTGGATATTTTGTCCTTCCTATTGTTTTTATTTGTTTGCTTGCCAGTTAATTTATCCGACGAATGCATTTTGGGAAATGTATTTATGCGAGATGATGAACGTTCTATTGATTTATCTTTAGCAATATTTTATGTAATAGAGATACACTTTGAATTTTCGTCGAGCATATTGACTTCTCAGAATCGAAATGATTTTATTACTGCGTTTTCCGTTGAACATCTTGTACCTTTATCTAGAAAATAAGATTATTGTTTAGTTTTCCAAAGGTGCGTTATCTTCTTCTTTAATCTAAAAAAATGTAAGCATATAATAATATTTTTTAATATTTATAACATTATCGGAAAAATTTATATTACGAATCCTCATTACATTAGTGTTGTATCATTGACGGTTCAATTATTCTTAAATAAAAAACGTAACAGAAGAAATTAAATTCTTTTATTCATAAAAGAATTCTTTATTTTCGAGTATTTTAGTTCACTTTTTATTTGTAAATGGGTATTAGGATATTCAATTATAAAAGCAAATAAAATAGAACTAATAAATAAATATATAATAAAAGCAATTATGAAACTTTGTGCGCGCGTATAATATTTATTACATATAAAGATTTAATAAATATAAGTCTTAATTTTATATGCACAAGAAAGTATATCTTAAAAGGAGATATTCTGATAACTAAAAGAAAGTGGACTTATGATGTAGAGAATATAAATTATTTAATTATAAATTTTTATCTGTCAAATAAAAGTAATTTATAATCAAACAAACAAAACATGAAAAGCATCCATTATATTTCTTTCTAACTATTAAATATATTCACTAAATTTCATATTAAGAGAAATTTACTTGTTGCATAGAACATTGCTAAGTATTTTTTTTTGCATGAGAGAAACCTGTGTCAGGTACCAAGTGCCCCACGAGGAAGGAACACTGGTTATATTTCAACCTAATTAATACTTCTAAGATATAAACAGAAATATCTTTGATCTATAAAATATACTACCAAATACTATATTTTTGTCTGATAATTTTAAAATATTTCCTAAAACCTACTTGGTTTTTACGTTTCCTTCAGTCAGTTCAGTCTTGTCTTTCCGATGATATTTAACAAATTTTGCAGCACATTTTGATGTTATTCAAAATTAAAATTTAATACACAGTTTTGTCATTTTACCTAGTTATTCTATATATTTTTTTTTTTAATAGCACATATTTGCTAAAAAATATTACTTCTTTTAATATAATGGTACAATTAAAATATAAATAATTTTTACATAATTTACCTTTTTCTGCAAGAAACTTTTCAATCCATATTTTATTTGTACGTTGACATTAATTTTTTCGGTTGAGTTTCTCGCTTCAGGTTTTTTTTCCACTTTTTGTGTAGGACAAGATTCTAATCGATTGAACGTTTCCCGATTTTGTTCTTTCAAATTATTACTATGTATAATTATATTTTGTGCGGACATATCCACAACAGAGTTGGCAAAATATCAATTAAATTTTTTAAAATTGAACAAATGATATAAAAAGATTTAATTAAAATATTTTGAATTGACGATTAATTTTAGAAAGATTAATTAGAGATCGTTACAATGACGATTGATATAAGCTAGATTAATTGAAGATCGCTTAATTAACGATTAATATGATCGAAATCAATTAAAGGTTATTTAATTGACAATTGATATAAACGAAATTAATCGGAGAACCATCGATTAAACGATTAATACAAGCTAATTTAATTGAAAGTTTTTCAATTAAACGATTAATATGAGTTAATTTTAATTAGAAGTACGTTAATGGACGATTGAAAAAAACAGATTCAATCGAAGACAATTCAATTGACAATTGATTTGAGCAGAAACAATTAAAAAGTATATAATTGACGATTAAATATAGTAAATTTAATGCGAATCTCTTCCATTAATGATTGACTTAAGAAAATCTATATAATTTCTCTATTTCCATTAATTAACTATGTGTAACGATTAATAAAATTTAAATAAATTTAATCGAAGATGTTTGATTGATGATATTATAATTTAAATTCAGTCATGTTATAATATCATCAATCAAACATCTTCGATTAAATTTATTTAAATTTTATTAATCGTTACACATAGTTAATTAATGGAAATAGGAAATTATATCGATTTTCTTAAGTCAATCATTAATGGAAAAGATTCGCATTAAATTTGCTATATTTAATCGTCAATTATATAGGGGAGAGTGGGGAGTTGGGAGACATGGGGAGTTCTGAGACACGTCAATCTCCGCCATACTAAGAGAGTTAGAAATGTTCCAAAAAGTATTAAATGTTTCTCTTGAAGTAACTTCACTTTTCCGTTTGCATTCGTCGCGTCGACACGTATGCTAAGCGTTTCTTGTTATTATGCGAACAACAATAGTCCGAAAAGTTTTTTCGACCATTTGTGTGTGTGTGATATTTTTACGCACGATTTGAAGCTGATTGCAAAAGTAAGTAAGTGCAAATATATCAGTGGGCGATTGTCTTGTCACACACAAAAGGAATTGTAGATGAACATTCGGTGTGTCGATGGCAATGCGGCCAGTCTGAAAATGTCCAAAGTGGGGAGTTGTGAGACACAAACAGTGGGGAGTTGTGAGAGTGTCTCACTTAGTGTCTCACAAATGGCCAGCACATCGGCTGCAGTTCTTCGCAGTGCATTGCAAGATGTTAGACCTCTCAAACACAATACACCGGCCAAAAAATCCAAGTGAGGCCGCAAGTCAATGGAAACTACCATTTTGACTTCGCCTGAAAATATGGCCAGCTTACACAAGAAAGCTGAGGACAAGCGGGCAAAGCAGGCAAAAAAAGACGAGAAACAGAAGAAGCAAACGGATGTGGCACCACCGAAAAAGCGCAGTCGTGCACTTTCCATTCCAGAAAAAGCGATGTCAACTCCA
The DNA here is from genome assembly GCF_048542155.1 of Nylanderia fulva. Lineage (NCBI taxonomy): Eukaryota > Metazoa > Arthropoda > Insecta > Hymenoptera > Formicidae > Nylanderia > Nylanderia fulva. The sequence goes on from NW_028189313.1 coordinate 114,618, forward strand.
TCTGAAGAGGAAGACTTCTGCATTATCTGCAAAGGTGCAATGCCAAAGAAATTGAACCGAAACAACTCAATACATTGCAATGTATGTGATCGGGCTGTGCACTTGAAGTGTGCCTGCATAACAACCGGCTATTATACCTGTGTTCACTGCGAATCGAACTAACCGATTCGCAGTGAACACAAGGATTCAGCGAACTAAGCCGACTTTGTTTGTTGTTCAATATTTTTTTCGTCACAACTGTCTCCATTTCTATTTTTCACAACTTCAATAAAACTTCATCATAAAAATATGCCATTTTCTCCCATATTTTGTCATGTCTCACAACTCCTCACTATTTTTGAAACTTCGAAAATCATTCCTTTTTTACGAGCCATTTAAATACAACCGCTGTGAATTTCAACGAACTGTTACAGCCAATAGTTGTATTGTGAAGTCTACTACATATCCTGCTTTACAGGTTTGCAAACTACCGATTTTTATGGTAGTTATGCTTCAAAAACAAAACCCGTCTCCCAACTCCCCACTCTCCCCTACTTTTTAATTGTTTCTGCTCAAATCAATTGTCAATTGAATTGTCTTTGATTGTTCTGTTTTTTCAATCGTCCATTAAAGTACTTCTAATTAAAATTAACTCATATTAATCGTTTAATTGAAAAACTTTCAATTAAATTAGCTTGTATTAATTGTTTAATCGATCGATTAATTTCGTTTATATCAATTGTCAATTAAATAACCTTCAATTGACTTCGATATTAATTGTTAATTAAGCGATCTTCGATTAATCTAGCTTCTACCAATCGTCATTGTAACGATCTCTAATTAATCTTTCTAAAATTAATCGCCAATTCAATATATTTTAATTACATTTGATTACATCTGTTTGTAATTAAATGTCATAATTAATTAATCAGCATCTCTGATCCACAAATATACATCAAATATTGTTTATATTTAAATGTACGTTTATATGATAAAGATATTTTACGACGGCTAAACAGTTAATATAAATTAATTTGTTTTTGATTTGTAAAGAGACACATTTAGATCATGAAAATATGGTATAAATAAAATGAAAGTTTTTAATAGAAATATGACAGTATTTTGAAAAAAGTTTGGGTACGTATCTTCAATAAAAATTATTTTATGTGCTGTACTTTTTTACCGTTAAAATTGAATGAAAAACAACGCAAAGAGACGAACTACAATTAAAAAAGGCGCTCAGGAATAAAATTACAGTACAATTACAATACAATTTAACAAAATAATAGTCAATGCACTTATAAATTATCTCTAGTTATATATATATATATATATATATATATATATTATATATATTATTTCGCAATAAATTATTTAAACAACGTAAAAATTTCTAATTGATTTTAGTTAAAAAATAGTTAGGTCTCCATCTCTTCGTCGATCCAGGGCCTCCACATCTTTAAAGCTGGGCCTGTACACGCTCCTATGCGTTTGTGAAGTTTGAGATCATATTCACGCTTGTAACTCTTGCCGCATTGACACTTATACGGTTTTACCTCGGAGTGCACAGTTTTCTGATGTCTGATTAACGTATTCTTGCGGATAAAATGCTTGTCGCATTGGTCGCATATGTGATTTTTCGCGCTCTTGTGCACCGATAAATGTTCCACCATACGAGATTTATTCAAACATTTCTTCCCATTATAGACGCGCTTGTGCCGGAGGTCATCTGTATGACGTTTGACGTGACGATACAAGTCATGCTTAGAAATGTGTGCTCTGTTACAAATGTCACACACGTACAGCCATTCACCGGTATGAATACGCCGATGGTCCTCCATGGCGAACTTATCTCTGAATTTTTTGTCACATATGTCGCAAGAATGATCCTTCTTGGCGTAGTGGATGTTCTTTTGATGATGAATCAAACTATCAAGCGTATTGAATTCCTTAGAGGAGGGACGACACTTATACTGTGTCTTGTCTTTGTGTTGGCGTATATGAGCACGGTAGCTTTGCTGAGAGGAAAATGTTTTATTACAGGGCTTGCAAATCCTGTCTGTATTGATGGGCAACCTTTTGTCTTTGGACTGTTTAACATTCTCTTCAAAGCACGCATTAGATTCGTTCACTTTGGCACCTTGGCATTTTGTCGCTATGTCATTAGTCTTTTTCATGCAACTACTTGCGCGCGTCTGTTTAGTAGGAATGTAATCTTTGTTGTTTCTATTTTTGTTTAAATTTTGTGGAATTAAATTCGAATTAGGCCCGACTGGAATTTCTCGCGATTTTCTAATCCCTAAGTTTGAGCATTTGTGATTTTTGAGATCACATTTACGCTTATAACTCTTGCCGTATTTACATATATACGGTCTTTCCTCGGAGTGCACTATTTTTTTGTGCTGCTTTAACACGTCCTCTCGGGCAAAGCGCGCGCCACATACATCGCACATTTGATTCCTCTCTCTCGTGTGTTTTGTCGAATGTAATAGCACATCCCGTTTACTTATAAATCCTTTGTCGCAAAAGACGCACCTGTACGGGAGATCGCCTATATGAATCTGAATGTGTATCCTCAAGTTGGTTTTGCATCTGAACAACTTGCCGCACATGTCACATAAGTAAGGGCGTTCACCAATATGGATACGCCGATGGTCTTCCATGGCGGTTTTACCAGCGAAGCTTTTGTGACATATGTCGCAAAAGTAATCTTTTAGGTCGTAGTGGATGTTCTTTCGATGACGAATTAGACTACTAAGCGTACCGAAATCCTTAAGGCAGAGATGGCAGTTGTATTCTGCCTGATTTTCGTGCCAGCGTATAAGAGCACGTTTAATGTGAAACGCTCCCTTGCGGCGATTGACGCATTCGCGTGAGGGATCGTTTGTATGAGTTTTAACGTGTAATTTTAAGTTCTGTCTAAAACGGAATGACCTGTTACATATGTTACATATGTAAGGGCGTTCACCAGTATGGATACGCCGATGGTTCTTCATGGCGGTCTTGTCCACGAATTTTTTGTCGCATATGTCGCAAAAGTAATCTTTTAGGTCGTAGTGGATGTTCTTTCGATGACGAATCAGATTATGAAACGTCCTGAATTTCTTAGAACAGGAATGACACTTGTACTGTGTCTTATCTGCGTGTTGGCGCATATGAGCATGATAGCTCTGTTGTAAAGAAAATGTTTTATTACAGAGCTTGCATATCCTGTTTATATCATTGATAGGTGCAACTCTTTTGGCTTTGGATTGTTTAACATTTTCTTCCAGACACGCATTAGATTCGTTCACCTTGGTAGTGCACCTCTTCGGGATGTTTAACGTTTTTTTCTTGCAACTTGTTGCGGGCATCTTTCTAATAGTAATACAGTTTTTGTTCTTTCTATTTTTGTTTTTCTGCTTACCACTTGATTCATCCGTGGTGATTTTGCCCGCGAAGCGGTAAAACATTTTCGTTACGACACGCATTATGTTTGTTCGCCTTGATACCTTTTGGTATATCCTTGGGATGTTATTTATCTTTTTCTTGCAACTTTTTGCGGACGTCTGTCTAACAGGAATGTAACTTTTGTCCTCTTTATTTTTTTTTTCTCTTGCCACTTGATTTATCCGATAAACTCATTTTGGGAAATGTATTTATGTGAGACGAGCGTTTCTTTGATTGATCGTTGGCAATATATACTTTTGTTTCTTCGACGAGCGTAATGACATCTCACTTTGGATCGAATTGATATTATTAATGTATTTTCCGTCGAGTATTTTGTACTATTATCAAAAGTAACGATCCGTTGTCCAATTGTTAATAATTTAATTCTGTAATCAATAAAAAGTTACTATATATATATATGTTATCAAACAATCCTTATTACAAATATTTATTAAATTAGCATTTCATTATTGGCGTTCTATTCAATTTTTATCAAATACAAAGTGTATATAAAACTGATCATAAAATTATGTTGACAAAATTTCGTATTATCTAGAGATTTAATTAATTTGTATTTGTAAATATTTGCATATAAAATTATTACTATAATGCAATTTTGTATATAATATTTATATACGGGGTGATTCAAAAATCCGGCAACGGCCAATTATCTCCAAAAGTAATGATCCTATGAAAAAATGTTAAATACAAAAGTTGTAGGGCTCAAAATAATGCACTTAATAGCAACTTTGACTTTGATTAATGGGTTAAATTTAAAAGTCATTTCAGGGTCAACTTTAATTTTTTTAATGAAACCCTCTATTTTTCGTTGCATATTCTTATAGCTTACCTCTTAGCTTATAGTGTTTTGAAAGCTTTTCAACTATATATTTCACTATAAAAACATTTTTTCATTAAGTACTTTTCCAATTATAAAGTTAGAAAATAAAAATTTTTTGTCATGAAATGTAAAATATTTTGCCAAATATTTAGTTTTCAGTAATCATTCCTTAATATTTTTATGCACGGAATAATGAGACTAATCAATTGTGAAGAAAACACGTAGTTGCTTTTAAAAAATATGTTGCAAATTACGTACATTCTTGTTAAATTCCATTTGAAAAAATTAAGTTGAGCTTGAAATGACTTCTAACTTTGACTCCCTAGGTCAATATCAAGGTCACCATCAAGTACCTTAGTTAAACTTTTTTTTAATTTCATGTATTTTGAGCCCAATAACTTTTGCATTTAACATTTTTTTATAGAACCACTATTTTTGTTGATAATTGGCCGTTGCCGGACTTTTGAACTATTTTGTATATAACACATAAATATTCTTTAATAAAAATATTTGTCATTATTATATTACAATAATTTCACTGAAAAAACATATTTTTTTGTAATTAAAAAAATATACATATGATAATGAAGAACATTATTTATCATTTTATATTTACTAATGAACAACCGCATGCATTATAATTACTAAACTCCTCATATCAATGGAAATTCACTTGTACCAAATACACACAACACTGCTAGACATGCTTAAAGATATATAAAACTGCTAAAATGTAAGCAGGAATGTTTTTGATCTACCTGTCTGATATAGTGTTTTTATCGAATATTAAAATATTTTCTAAAATTTACTTACAATTAGACTGGTTTACTTGTTATTTAACAAATTTTACAACAAAATTTGGTGTCAATTTCAAAATTATTGAATATTACCATAAAGTAATGTTATTTTATGTAATTATTCTATATATCTTTATATTTTGTAGCATTTAATCAAAGCTTATTTTTGTTTCATTATTTTTCAATTATAATTGTCTAAAAAATATTTATTTTTTTATTAATGACAAAATTATATTGAATATAAATAATTTCCACACAATTTACTTTTGTTACAGGAATCTCTTCAATCCATATTTTAATTATCCATAAACAATTTCTTTTTCATATTACTAGAACACTACAAAGCGCGCGCACTATTTATTTCCTTTTGTTATGCATATTGGATTAATTACTATATTATGCATTATACTGTACATTATATTTTTTAATACTATATTTATTATATTATTATATTATATATTTTATATACGTATAAATTCAAGTATACATATTAAGTCTCTTTTTTATTCAATAATCTCATTTATATAATCTCACAATTCTATCTACTACCCACTAAACACTAAGCAACAGTAATATAACACCGATGTGATATTAAGCGTCATCTACAATGTCTTGGCATAAGAAGTAAGAGTAGGCGTAAAAGAGCTACTTACCGGTTTAAGAGAGCTGGAGTAAGGCCGTAAGGGCACATAGAATTCCATAAAACATAACCATGTGGTCTACAACCCCGCTTTATGGCTATGTTTTATGAAATTCTATACCAACCAGATAGTCGTTTTAGATTTAATATGCTAAGGAAACGCAAAATTACTAAAAATTTAAGTATAAAAAGAATTTCAATCGATTGAAATTTTTACACACACAAAATCTGTAAATGTGTTGGAATGGTGGCTCAAAAGATTTTCCGTTTCCTTAGCATATTAAATCTAAAACGATTATCTGGTTGGTTTTTGAGCTTATGCTATGTATTATGTCTATATTTTATGGAAATCCGTGTGCTATAGCCTTAAGCGAAGTGAATTATTTTTATTTCTTACGTCTACTCTTACTCTTACGCTTACACTCGACCAATTAAAACACAGGAAGGAAACTCAGGAAGGTTAGAGTACGAAAAGATTGCTTGAAATGTCTATCGTATTGTTGATTAAGTCGGCGTAAACAGCTTATGCCAAAAACATTAATCCTACTCATACTTTTTACGCCAAGCTTACTCCATCTATTGTAGACGACACTTATTTACTATTACCTATTGTTTAGTGGATATTGAAACATTCGATGTAATTAAGATACTTTATATATATATTGAAAAAAAAACACAAGTCATATATACATATATATATATATATATATATATCGATATATCGCATGTACATTCAGGTAAGATTTTCTTTTTAAAGAAGTTACATTTATAAATTGCAACATTAATTAGAGCGGATAAGACGCTGTTTAAAAATATTAATCTAATTAATACTGTAAGTAAATCTATCATTTTTTATATCTAATATTTATTTATTTTGTTATTTATTCCTATCATCTTTCATTTCTTTGATTGTTCTTTCCTTTAGATTTAGCTTCATTAGTTTTTATATCTTTGGACATTTACTTTTCTTTTTATTAATCTTAACAGATTCCTTAACAGCACACATATCCAAAAGACGTTTATAGTATATCTTGAGGACAACATATTATTATAATTTATTATATTATTAGTTTATTATTGTTTATATTATTAATTAAACATTTGCTGTAATTAATTGTATTAATTTTTTTCGAAGTAAAATTATTATAATCATTATACAATATAATATACTAAACATTAATATAATTATTATAATCATTAATATAAAATATTAATAATTATACATATATATCATTTTCCAACAGTTTATTTGTAAACATAATATATACAAAACAAAATATATTAATTATAATATCATACAATAATTAAAATATAATAATTATATAACATAACGATAATAATAACAATAATCAAAATTACAAAATGATTATATAATATATAAATTATATAATAAATTATATAACATAACGATAATAATAACAATAATCAAAATTACAAAATAATATAATATAATAATTAATAACAATAATAAATTAAAATTGAAGTATAATAAATACAACTAAGGAAGGCCTTAAGAGCCATACGCGGATGTTTCTACGTACATTCCAACAAAAATAATTTTTTTCGTTGGAAGTAAACAATTGTGCACAAAGCACGTATTATTCTTGGTGTACTACCAATACTTGATAATAAGAAATAATCTCTTCTCGATTCAGCGACTTTCGGATCTATATTTTTTTCTCGCATTTATTTCTTTATTTATTTTTTGGGAAGGGAGGTTAGAAGGGTTTTAAAAAATTAAATCTCAAGTAAGAGATTATTTCTTATTATCAAGTCTTGGTAGTACACCAAGAATAATATGTGCCTTGTGCACAATTGTTTATTTGCAACGAAAAAATTTATTTTTGTTGGAATGTATGCAGGAACATCCGCGTATGGCTCTTAAGTCCTTCCTTAGTTGTATTTATTGTTAATATTAAAGAGTCTTGATATACATATAATCTTTGTGTTAAAATTTATTAATAATAAATAATAAATTAATAATAATTATTAGTTGAAATTTCTATCTGCAGAATACATATTTCCAAAAAAATATTGAAAAAGATGTCAATGAATAAGATGTAGATCCAATAAGTTTGTTTTCGATAAATATAGCATTAGATATTATTAAAGTTTTTGGTTCCACTGTGTCAGTCTAATACAAATTTTTAAAACTAATTTTTACTTATATATACAAATTTTTATTTTTATTTTTTAAAATTAAATATAATTTTTAATTTTATTTTAAAATTTATTATGTATAAATAAAAATCTTTCCTCAATGGTAAAAGTCGATCAAACTGGCAATCATTTATTATAAATAATTAGTTAAAATACAACGTTTCGGCTGTCATTGCAGCTCTTTTTAAGTAGATCAAACGTAAATGCATAATAAATTAATACAATAAATAAATTCACTGCATACCACCGACAATATTCACAATTGTTTTAATGAACAATGTAGAATTAACGGTAGTAAGAAAGGAATAAATAGATGTTAACAGCTAGCAAGAATCTTAGTCGTGACTAAGATTCTTGCGACTAAGATTCTTGCTAGCTGTTAACATCTATTTATTCCTTTCTTACTACCGTCAATTCTACATTGTTCATTAAAACAATTGTGAATATTGTCGGTGGTATGCAGTGAATTTGATTTATTGTATTAATTTATTATGCATTTACGTTTGATCTACTTGAAAAGGGCTGCAATGACAGCCGAAACGTTGTATTTTAACTAATTATTTATAATAAATGATTGCCAGTTTGGTCGAATTTTACTATTGAGGAAAAATTTTTATTAATTATTACTGGCGAACCTTAAGGATTATTATCTGTTTTATTATGTATGTTCGCATTTTTAATTTTCAAGTCATGATCAATTTAAAAATGTAAATATATGCTGAAATGATCAATTATGTTGATGGGATTGAGTCGTCACGACGTAGGAAATAATAATGAATATAAAATTTAAAAATTTTTTATTAATAACAACCGATCGTGTACAAGTAATTGCACGGAACGACAATATAGATTGTGTAGAATCTTTGGTACAAGCTAATTGTGTGAGTGTCATTATTTATAAAAACATTATTTATTAATTTAAGAGTTTAACAAGGCTCTGTAATATAAATATAAATTTAAAGTATAAGACAGGCAATAAAAGCCGATCGCGGATGACAGTGCGTTATCCCAACGAAACTAAATTTTTTCGTTAGAATTAAATAACTGTGCACAAGGCACCAAATTTTTTACTTGGTCACAACCAAGATTTAAAATATGAAATAATCTCACATATTTGAGATTTAATTTCAATAATCCTTTAACCCCCCTACGGAAATAAATAAATAAATGCAAGAGAAAAATATAGATCCGAAAGTCGCTGAATCGAGAAAAGGATCTAATAGCTCTGATGGAAGAGCAGTCGCCCGGCAAGCGAAAGGTCTCGGGTTCGTTTCCCGATTCAGCGACTTTCGGATCTATATTTTTCTCTTGCATGCATACAACATATGCATGGTATATATATTTGTATAACACAATAAAAAATAACAATATAACAACATGCATAATCTAACATTAAAATAATATAACAAATATAAAAATAAAGATGACATTTTCAAAATTATTATTATTTATAAAAACATTACTTATTAGTATTACTATTAAATATATTATAATTTTAAACAATGTAAATGGCAAGGAGACCTGTTTAATAAGGTGTTAGTGTTTACAAATAATATTTCAATATAAAGAATTTAAAATACAGACGTTTCGATTTAATCTCAGATCATCTTTAATGTAAAATCTTCAGGAAAAGTTCTTCTGAATACAATAAGTGACACTAACGCTCGCAAATTATATTTTGAGTTAATGGCAACTAAAAAAATTAAAACAACTCAAATCAGATAAAGATATAATAAAATACATAAAAATACATTAAAAATTCGCAAATCAACAGTACATACGTGATAGCCAGTGGAGAAAAACGTATGTATTCAACATCTTAAAACAATCGCTAGTTATATAACCTTAGATAAAAATTAAGTAAAACGATTTATAGTAAACGTTTAATTTACGAATATATGTCAGCTACAATTGACAGTCGAAGAACAAATATAAGATAGAACAACAAATAAATTTAGCATAAAGTGGTAATGACAAGGAAAATAATATAAAGAAAGAGAAAAAGGAAATTAGAGGGAATTAAATAATCTCAGAATAGGAAGATAATCTTCTGATAATCCTTCGATATTATTGTGTCGATTTAAAGCAAACTTTTGATTCATGATGTGAATCATTTCTGATATTAATCTTTTTCTGCATGAACGTTCTTTATTAAGGATTTTAACGCGTTCCCAATCAATTTCATGACTGGTGTCTAAACGATGACTGGGAATAACAGAAACTAACTCTGATTTTTTATTAATATTGTTGCGATGCTCTTTTATTCTTGTGTTCAATTGTCGTTTTGTTTGGCCGACGTACGTGGCATCACATTCTTTGCAGGGAATTCTATAAACAGCCTCACTATTAGACCAGAAATTAATGGGGTCTTTTCCAGATTGAATAAACTTATTTAAAGAATGTGAGATTGTGTATGATACGCGGAGTTCAAACTTTTTAATTAAGTTAAAAAAATTATCAGAAATACCTCGAACACATAGAATCGTAATAAATCATCATCATTTTTACGTTTCGTACCATTGCCATTCATAAATGTTTTATGCTTTAAACGATTATTAATGGTTGAAAAAATGAAATCTAAAGGATAACAATTCTCTAAAAGAATTTGAATCACAAACCGCATGTTATCTTCCTCTTCGTTTGAACGCCAACATTTGACGCGTTCACTATTGTTTTTACTAACCGCAACACGACTTGTTCTCTTTTTCCTATTAGCAATTTTAAGATCGACATTAAAAACTTTATTGTACGCTCCTTGTAAATATTCGATTTAATGTATACACTGAAGATGATCTCGAGACAGATTGAAACGTTTGTTATTTTGGAATTGAATATATTGTTTTAACACGTACATACATCCTGTCACAACTCTTTCGTTTACATTCCGTTTAATTTTAACGATTGTCTGACACTAACTATTATTTTAATTTATTTTTAATTATTGTTTTACATTATTATTATTATAATGTTAATTATATTTATATTTATAGTTTTTAGTTTTTAAATATATATTTTACAGTATCACAAGCATTAAATCAAATTTTTATGAAATGTTCAATAACAAATTAAATAAAACTATTACATACGGTTTATTAACTGATGGGACATTTAAAGTGGAAGTTCATATTATTAACACAAATGAAAAATATTTTGAATTACAAATATTTAAAAAAGTGATAAAGATTAAGTTGATACCATGTATTCGGCAGATATAAAAAGAAAAATATTTATATTAATAATAAATAAATAAATAAATAAATACATAAATAATTATATATATATATATATATATATATATATATATATATATACACACAATAGTCAATAAAAAAAATTTTTAACATTCTACTGAAAATTTACAAAGAATCCCGCAAACTTATGGAAAATAGCTCTCATTCGATTTGCCTGAAATTGAAGTATATATTGCTGTTCATGACCTACTGATGAAATGTTCTCACAGGCGCAACTCGAAATAATGAGTCAGTTTCAAGCTATAGAGCTCTGAAGTCGTCAACATACAAAATACATTAAGGATTTGTTTAAATAATATTGTAAATGCGGAGCGAAGTTTGCGATGTATATTTAGAAGTGTTTTTTGATTTACTCTTTGACACACAAAAAGGCTCGGAGATTTTTAAAGCGTATTCTTGTGGATGTTTTTATGCTGATTAAGAATCCGGCCGCGAAAATTGCGTATCACGTTAGGTTTTTAAATATCTTGATCTAAAGATGCGAAAAAGAGTATTTTATACACTTTTCCGTAAAATGTAGCCCTTAATTGGTACGTGATAAAAAGTGGTACAACGGTTCAAAATAAAACTTAAGATTTCGCACTTATGTAAAAAAAATATAAAAAAGGTCGAATCTATAAAGAGTTAATCTATAAATAATTATTTATCAGTGATTGAAGAAATTTTTACATATTAATATTTGTGAAAAAAGTGAACCATTCTAATAATAAATAATAAGAAATAATTATCTATCAGAGATTGAAGAAATTTTTACATATTAATATTTGTAAAAAAAATGAACAATTCTACCGAACCTCTAAAGACTTTGTATTAGTATAAGGAAAAGTACGAAAAATGATATTTTCAATTATTTAATTTAGTTTTTTTAATAAACTCTCTATAGGTTCAACCTTTTTTATATTTTTTACATAAACTACGAGTATTAAGTTTTATTTTGAACCGTTTTAGCATTTTTTATCACGTCCCAATTAAAAGCTATATTTTACGGAAAAGTGTCTAAAATGCACTTTTTAGCATTTTTAGATCAAGATATGTAAAAAATCTGACGTGATACGCAATTGTGGCGGTCGGACTCGTAATGAAACAATCTATAGGAATACGCTTTGGAAATCTTTGAATCTGAAAACAGTCATTTTTTGTCGACCAGTGTTATTAGTACTATTTATATTTATTTTTATTGTAATTATTCTCACTGAACAATATTATTTCTTCAGAATATATAAGTACCACCAAACTGATAGAGTTATATTAATATATATAAATTATTAAATTATTAATAAATTATATTAATATAATTGTTAACTTCAACAAAATCATATAAATAAATATAATTATTGAATATTTGACATTTCAACTATTGATATTCATCTAACATTAACGCCGAATGTGAATATATTATTTGAATAAATTACCTGAATTGTCATCGTTAATTAAGCATAATATATACTCTATACACTAATAGGTTGAGAGGCAAGGAGACTAAACTTATATAATCAAGCACCTCAAAGGTATTATATTCTCAAAACGTCCTTGTCGTTGATCTTGATTAACGCCAATATTGAAAATAAATATTGACAATTTATAACACTACGGTGAAATATAAGAAATAATAATATTCCCAAATGAACAAAGTGTGCTTGAAGCAAGAAAATGGTAAATTTTGACTTTCGGCACTTGAAAACAGGACTAATTGTAACCAATCTAATTGTGCGCGCACATAAACAAGAGGCTTGTTTTCTGTTCCTGCACTAATAAACTAGTGTACACTGGTGTAATAAGTTAGAATGTGACAAATATATTTTGTCTCACTCTAACTTATTGCACCAGTATGCACTAGTTTATTAGTGCAGAAACAAAAAACAAGCCTAAATACAGACACATACACATGCACACACGCGCTTACAATATCATTTGCACAAATCCTTAACATATTTCGTATGTTAACGACTTCAGGGTCCTGTAGCTCGAAATTGACCCATTATTTCGAGTTGCGCCTGTAAGACCATTTCATCAGTAGGTCATGAACAGCAACATACTTAAATTACAGACAAATCGACTGAGTCATTTCCCATTTTGCGAAATCCTTTGTGACTTAATATATTTTACCTTTGAGAGACGCTAATACACACACATGCACACGATATATTTATTTATATAAACTATATTATTATACACGATATCCTCGAATTCGCGGATCAACTCTCGTAGGTAAATAAACCGTGTTAAACTGAAGAGAAAAGTTTTATATCATTTTGCTAAATTCGCAATAATTATTGAGTTATTGATTAAAATATCTGAGCGAATAAGCGGGTAGAAAGCGGTGCCTGGGCCAGATTCGGTGGGCATGTCGGATGACTTATTTGTTTAAGTCGCTTAGTAACAAAAGCATTATCTGATCGAGAGGCGACGCCATGCAGCAAGCGGCAAGCAATGTAGCCACGCCGAAAAGTAAGATGATACTTTTGTTACTAAGCGATATATAACAAATAAGCCATCCGACATGCCCGAGTCCGGCCTACTGCTTTCCACCCGCTCATTCGCTTAGATATTTTAATCAATAACTCAATAATTATTGCAAATTTCGCAAAATGATATAAGACTTCTTCAGTTCTCTCTTCAGTTTTAACACGCTCTAACTACCCACGAGAGTTGATCTGCTAATTCGGGGACGCTCTGTATATATTTATTTTTTTCCAAAGAATAGTTGATCAACCATGCTTAATTGTAAATAATTTGACTGATACGAAAGAAATACAAGGGCATATGTCATTATCGAAATTGTTAAAAGGAATGTGAATGCCGAAAAAGAGAATTCTACAAGAAACTACGCAAGAGGTAAATTTATATATGTAATTATAATGATTCTTACTGACCGTTCGTAATTTCACAACTTTTGTATTCGGTAAACTTTCTCACATGTTCTTATATTTCTTCCTTTCATCAATATTTTTCGGCATTACCTCTTCCTCTTCTATTTCATATCCTCCGTAATCTTCAAAATCTTTTCTCTCGATTCTGCCACGTATTTCTTCTCGATATCAATATTCTTCTTCGTTATCTATATATTCTTCTCAGCGCCGCGATTTTTTTTATTGTTGATCGATTTGTTCTTGAAGAGAAACAATATTTCTTTCTCTGACTTGGCAGAACCTTGTTGTTGCAATCTCGGTACGTCCTTCATCTCTTTTTGTATCTGCTTCTCGAATTAGTGTGCCTTTTCCGTCATCGGATATTCTACATACATAAATATTCTTTTTATTCTTTTTATATTATAAAAATATGAAAATGATTATTTTATTATTTATTTTATATTAAATATTAAATTTTATATTAAATATTAATTTTATATTAAATATTTTATTGTCATATATTTTGACATCAAATTTAAAGTATCGGAAAATATATTTTTTTTTATTATCCTATCTTTAATATTTTTATACACGGAATAATAAAATAAACCTTAATTTATAAATATTACATATACATATAAGTAAAAGAGATATATTATTGTTGTACATGTAATTAGTGTACATATTACATGTAACACACATATAAATTAGTTACAATTAATAGACATGTTCGTATATACTGCTAGTACTGAAAATCTCTAATACATTTAATGTAAACTATGGTTTTCAATACTAGCAGTGTATAACGGAATATGTATAATATGTAGGAAATAAGTACAGTATAAACATCAAACAATTATAAATCTGTTTCTTTTATATAGATGTAATATATATAATATATGTTATACTGTAGTTATATTGTAATTATATTCTAGAATATAGCACAATGATTTATCAATATTAGGTATATTTCCACATACACTGCTAGTACCAAAGATCTATAGTTTACGTTACATATATTATAAACTGTCATTATCAGCAGTATAACATATATATTGATTGCAATTAGTAGACATATTCCGATATACTGTCCATACAGAATATCTCTAATATATCTAACGTAGTTTATAGACTTTCAATACAGGCAGTGTATAGCAGAACATATCTAATATCTGGGATATAATTACAATATAATCACAAAATAACATTATACAACAATTATATATCTGTTTATATATCTGTTTCACTAATAGATATAATATTTATAATATAATATATGCTATAATGTAAAATACACTACCAATATTAAAAATCTATAGTTTACATTAGATATATTAGATTATTTTCAATACTGGTTTCAATACTGGTTGTATATTGAAAATCTATAGTTTACATTAGATATATTAGATTATTTTCAGTACTGGTTATATATCAGAGTATGTGTAATAATTTCAATCTATATATGTTACATGTAACATGCATGTTAGTTACAAATTATAGCTAAACAATTAACCCAGCAAACACAATATATAAATGTTATATACTCAAGCATGTTACATGTAAACGTATATGTTAGTTGTAATTTCCCACTTATAGATGTAACATTTTTAATATTACATATATTACATTGTAGTTATATTGTCATTATATCCCAAGATAGCACTGACTTATCAATACATCAATGTGCTTTTTGGTATATAATTACAATATAACTACAATGTAATATATGTTATATTAAAATGTTACATCTATGAGTGGGAAATTACAACTAACATGGATGTTACATGTAACCTACACGTTATATTACCTGTTATATTCCGTTTTATTATAGCAATGTAACAATTATATATCGGTGTTTGCTGGGTTAGAGATTATCAGTACTAGCAGTATATCAGAACATATATATTAATTACACTAACATATATATGTTATATATAATATTTGCATTTTAATTACCATATATATTGTACAAAAATTATATATCTGTGAGATGATGTAAGTTGGGTGGCCAAAAATCAATATTCACGTGTATAATACCGTTTTACATGCCGATCTACTTCTTTTCTTTATACTACTTATCACCTATACCTCTATCCATACCCATGTACATACCATATAGTTTCCCTGTAAAAATAAAATGTTATATCTGAATATTGTATATTTATTCTTTTTTTTTTCTTCTTATTTGTTACATGATTCAAAACGTGTTTCATTAACTACATTTACACAACAGCTAATATTCTGATTTAGTAACTCCTGTATTTTATTTGATTCAAAATTTGTATTTTTTTAATCAAAATGATTACTTAAATATAAGCTTCTTTTAATACTATTTGGAAAAAACATGTTTTATCTCTCTTCCACATTGTTTTAGTCATTGATCAGTATGGAAATTATTGGATTACTGATGTAGTTATGCATCAGGTATTTACATTTAGTACTCAAAATATAGTAAATCATATAGAAGAATTGAAACATACACAGTTTAATTCAATGATTGGGTTATTTTGCAATAACACTAATGCATTATATCCCAGCAAACACCGATATATATTTGTTACATTGCTACAATAAAACGGAATAACAGATAATATAACGTGTACGTTACATGTAACATCTATGTTAGTTGTAATTTCCCACTCATAGACGTAACATTTTAATATAACATATATTATATTGTAGTTATATTGTAATTATATACCAAATAGCACATTGATGTATTGATAAGTCAGTGCTATCTTGGGATATAATGACAATATAACTACAATGTAATATATGTAATATTAAAAATGTTACATCTATGAGTGGAAAATTACAACTAACATATACGTTACATGTAACATGCTTAAGTATATAACATTTATATACTGTGCTGGGTTTTGTTTCAAATGTTTAGAATATCAAAATAAACTTATCATATTTAAATATTCAATTATTATAATCAAGAAAAGAAAATTTTTGATCAAATAATATATGTATAGTAATTAGTATATGGTAATTCAATCAGAGAGATTATAAACATAGTCATTAAGCTATTAATAAAAAGATAGTAATTACTTAGAATACGAGCCTCATCTAAAAAATCAATAAAATTATGTATATTCGATGCGTTTTTGAACAAAAAGAAGAATCTAGCGGAAAAAAGTGATATGCTTCGCGAAGCGAAATATATTATTAATTGTTAAAGTTGACAGGTTTCTAGGTTAAGAAACCTGTCATATCGACACGATATGCATATTGTCTATACTCGTATGCACATGCTCTGTAGTCACATGCGTTTTTGTTACTTTTCACAATTTCAATGCTTTTCACTTCCAAAAATAATGATTTGAGGATGTGTACACACATACGGTGAGATACAAGGGATCCTACGGCTTCGGCCCTTTCTTCCGTACCCAACCACGGCACAGTATAAGTATATACAGTAGCGGCACTTCGCAATTTTATGCGTCTCCAATTTGTATGCGTCAGTTTATCCTACAGAGAATATGGCTGCCCCCGTGTATTGGAGCCTAACTCTACGCGATCTCGGTGACTCGGTACTTGGATTAGTACCCCCGTACGAAAAAAAGACTACAAGAATATGAAAGAATTCGAAATTTAAATTTTGTTTTACTAATTTTATTAAAAATATTTTCGTTACAGTCTATTTTTATTTCATCTTTTCTAAATAAATATAAATAAATTTATATACATGTATTTTACACAGTATCAATTTCCTCGCAATTTTTTATTTCAGATAACAATTGGTTAGTAATAATACATTTTGTGATCAATCAATTGTGTTAAAAATGTATTATTAAATGTTATAATAAGATATTTCTAGTGCAATAAATTACAATAAAATAAATATATTTTCTCTCATTCTAACTTATTGCACTAGTTTAGAAATGCAGCGAAAACGAACGAGCCTAATTATTTTCGTAGCTTATCTAACATTTAAACTCTAGCGCGCATATACTCTTTTCAAAATAGCAACAGATCATATGTAACTTGAAACATTTACATCAAAGGTGCCGACGCTAAAAGTGCAATTTCACGTCCGCTAAAATAAGTGATTGAAGCAACAGATTTGTCGCTCATAATTCAGCAACAATTTTGTAGTTTGAATTAGTTCAACTACAAAGCATTTACTGCTCAAACGCTCAACTTTCAATTCTGTCGTGCTGCTATCTTTTTCATCTACAAAAATTATGGTTATTTAGTTCAGCGACAAAAGTTACGTGATCATTTTTGTTACTCAAACAATCGGTTTCAGCGGCTCGTGAAAAGGCACCTTAAAGCGGGGAGCACACACTCTTGCATAAGCGTATAAGCATATGTATAAGAAATTCGATTGGTTGAATTTCTTATACATACGTTTACAGACCAATCAAGATTCTCATGTTTACGCTTATGCGCCTATGCAAAAGTGTGCTCTCCGCTTAAGTGCCGCTACTGTATATACTTATACTATGATTCAAGTCTTTGGCTATCTGTCTATTAGAAGCACGGTTCTCGGTACCCCGCGAATCGCACGAGCTGGGATACTTTGTTATAGTTTACGTCACGTATACTGTACTATCTATAGCATTTCAGAACAGTTACGTGACGTAAACTATAGCAAAGTAACCCAGCTCGTGCGACTCGCGGGGTACCGAGAACTGTGCTTTACTCGTCTATGTTCTTTGGTGTGATTAATCGTGTCGAGTAAGGCAGTGAGACCTTAGCAAAGTTTAGTCAATAAAATGAACGCATTATCGTGATAAAAAGTTTTAAGTTATCGTGATAAATAGTTTAAGAGAAGAGACAAAAAGTCAGCATATACAGCACGTGAGTACTTGCCTGTGACCATTTAATCTAACTTTTCGTGTATTATTGCATATTTTTTTCATACTGTGAAAAGAAATAGATTCAGTAATTAGCAAAAAATCAAGATTATTAATAAAATAAATATATCAAAATCATATCATTTACATTGCTAATCAATGCAAATAATATCTTTGGTAATTATTATTTAGAATACCGGCCTCACCTCAAAAATCAATAAAATTTGCTTATGCGACACGTTTTTGCCGGTAGGGGTGCTTAGTGTCCCTATTTCTAGAGACTCTAGGAGTTCCCTACCGTGGGTAGGTGCGGACACAGATTAATAGACAGATCGCCAAAGGTCTGGATGAAGGAGAGACCAGCATTTCTCACTGATTTCAGCGCCATATCGTAGTAGTGGTCAATACAGTAACTATTAATACATTCCCAAGATAAGAGCGTCTCATGCTCATGAACTCGTCCGGCGGCATGTACGAGATTTATCTTTTCGTAGCGTTCGCGTATTTCGGAAAGGACAGAATTTTATGATGTTATAAATAAATAAATAAATAAAATATTAACCTGACCTATTATAATTATTTTTTAATAAATGTTTCATTATTATTATCATCTAAGTCTAAGTCGTTTAATTAATTTTTAGTTTTTTAATAATTAATTTAATTTATTCTAATCATTTTAATATGTGAAAAATACTAATACGTATACGTTTTATAATGAATTAATATATTTCGAGAGTCGAATTATATATTTTTAATAATATAAAAGTGTTCAAAAATTATATTTGACTTTTAATTTTAATTATTTTAGCAAAGAGTTCCGAAATCTCTTACACACATAATAGGGATTTTGTTCATCCATATAATTCGCAATTAAGTATATATGTTAATTATTAATTTTAATAAAATACAAAATTAAAATTAAAGGTCAAATATAATTTTTGAACATAAATATATTTAATTCGTTATAAAACGTATACCCGTGATAGTATTTTTCTCGTACAAAAATAACTAGAATAAATTAAATTACTCATAAAAAAATAAAAAAATAATTAAATAATTTATATTATATATGATAATAATAAAACATTTTATAAAAAAAACAGATTCAATAAATATAAGTATATATATAACATGTACTTATATTTATTGAATCTGTTTTTTAATAAAATGTTTTATAAGCTTAGAAAACTTGACTTTGACGTAACTAGCAAATTTTATTTAATTATTTCACGACGGTTTGACGTAATAAAATGTTTTATTATTATTATATAAAATATAAGTTTAAATTCTTTAATTAATTTTTAATCTTTTATGATTAATTTAATTTACTCTAATTATTTTTGTACGAGAAAAATACTATCATGGGTATACGTTTTATAATTAATTTAATATATTTGTGTTTAAAAATTATATTTGACCTTTAATTTTAATTTTTATTTTATTAAAATTAATAATTAACATATATACTTAATTGCGAATTATATGGATGAAAAAAATCCCCATTATGTGTGTAAGAGATTTCGGAACTCTTTGCTAAAAAATAATTAAAATTAAAAGTCAAATATAATTTTTGAACACTTTTATATTATTAAGAATATATAATTCGGTTCCCGAAATATATTAATTCATTATAAAACGTATACGTGATATTATTTTTCTCATATAAAAATGACTAGAATAAATTAAATTAATTATTAAAAAACTAAAAAGTAATTAAACGACTTAGACTTAGATGATAATAATAATGAAACATTTTATTAAAAAAAGATTCAATAACTAGTAGGTCAGGTTATAATTTTTTATTTATTTATTTATAACATTATGAGCTATTAAGCTCATCATCTCGTTCGCTCTCTGTCTTGCTTTCATTCGGCAAGTCACAAACGATATATGATACTCGTATGTTCCTACTTCAACTCTCGAGAATTTGAAACAAACGAAACTCTTGTCCAATATACAGGGTGTCCGGTAACTAACAGACCAATGATTACAAATGGATTCTTTGGTCAATTTGGGAACGATTTTTCCTCAGCGAAAATGTCGAAAAAGGTCATCATTTTTTACAACTTTCCAATCTTTGTCATTATGTATCTTTATAACTAAGCCTTAAATTAAAATTTTATTATAGTAAATTCTACCTGAAATTAACTGAAGAATGTAATTATGTTAGACTTTTAACTCCAAAACGTTTAGTTTTCAAAAAACCTATTTTTTTCAATCGCTTATAACTCGAAAATTATTGACTTCTCAACATTTTTGCTAAGGAAAAATCGTCTCCAAATTGGCCAGAGAATCCGCCCTTAATCATTGGTCCGTTAGTTACCGGACACCCTGTATATATTATATAAAAGTGTATAGCACGTCAGAAGCTTGTGAGCTTACAGCGATAAGTAAAAACAATTGCGTATCTATTTCATTGCGTTTATCTGTTTAAACGCGCGCTTTAATTTTTCCAACGTTTTTGCCTGTTTATATTTTAAAGGTCCTCTCTTCTAAAAATCTTGTTTTAAAGATTCTCTCCGCGAGCAAAATTCGAAAACATAAATTATTTAATATTTTTACTTTATTATTTGTAAATCCTTGGTAATTTCAACATTTTTCTATTTGAAAATTATTAATTTTCTATTGCCAATTAATTTTATCACAGACTTTACTCTTACTCCCATTGCACTTTCGTTTGCGGTTTTCAGTATACGATTTTTTATCGTAGTTACTGAAAATTATTATTGTGAATTATACTTGTGCAGTGATTTGAAGAATTTACAATTTCGTTGAAATTGTTGATTTTTCAAAAAAATTACGAGATTCGCGGAAATTGCGTGCTTTCTTGGCATTTTCCGTTCGCGGCAGGCGGTTTATTTTTGATTGTTGCAAGTGTTTTTGTTTTTTTTTTATTAAAATAGATAATAATAATGTGAAATAAATCACGATATTTGACAGATGTGCATATATATAGAAATTGTAATAATAATAATATTATATCATAAAATTGTAAATTGTTTCAATTTTTTATAGACTGCGATAAAAGATTTTACATTTGGATAAGAAACTGCGGTAAGTAAAAATATAAAATTCTTGAAAACGTACCAAAAATATTTGATAACGTAAAAAGGTGAACTTTGAAAAATAAGGAACTTAAAAATTGCACTAATAAATGGGCTATATGTGAGCCGTGCGCGGATGTAAGGTGTGTTATATCGAAATTTAATTAATAGAATTGAGAATTAATCCCAATTTTAAGTCTTACAAATGTCCAAGCTAATTTTTTGTACCTCGTGTACATTTTTGAAAGTTATATCGAAAAATTAAATTTCAATATGCGTTTTACATCTCACATTTCGCATACGGCTCACATATAGCCTATTTATCTCTTATACTTTATTTCAACCCTTATAGAAATTTATTACTAGTAACGCCAATTTATCACTTATTTCGAGTAATTAATCACTTTTATTTCGAATACTTAAATTACTGTATATTATAGTATTTTAAATACTCGAAATATATATATAAGTGATTAATTGGCGTAGTGATAAATTTCTACAAGAGAATAAGGAGCCTTTAAATTCTTAATGTAAAAAATTTCAAGTAATTTTCTTTAATAAAATTTAATTAAAAAATTTTTAAACACTGTGTTAAATCACATTTAAAATTGTGATTATTTCAAGAAAAAAACATTTTATGTGTAAAAAATATATTTTTTATATTTAATAAATTTTATATATATGTATATATGCATATGTAAAATATTCTCTCTCTCTCTCTCTCTCTCTCTCTCTCTCTCTCACACACACACACATACACACACAACGGGGGCCAAATCTCTCAAATTGGTCTCATGATCAATTAGCCTGGATTCGCACCAGGGGCAAAGTCTGTTGGTAATGTCAAACGAATTTAGCCTGGACTTGCACCAGGGGCAAAGTCTTTTGGTCGAGTCTACGAAATTTAGCACGGACTCGAACCAGGGGCAAAGTCTTTTGGTTCAAGTCTACGAAATTTAGCACGGACTCGAACCAGGGGCAAAGTGTGTCGGTAAGGGGCAAAGTCTATCGCACGAAGATGGCGGTCTCTTCTTTAGGCAGGCCTTTGGCGATCTGTCTATTAATCTGTGGTGCGGAAGAGAGGACCGAAGGTCCTTTTGTGTGTGTATGTGTACACATCCGCAAATCATTATTTTTGGAGGTGAAAAGCATTAAAACTGTGAAAAATAATAAAAACGCATGTGCATGTGACTACAGAGCATGTGCATATGACTATAGATAATATGCATATTGTGTCGATATGACAGGTTTCTTAACCTAGAAACCTGTCAACTTTAACGATTCTTTTTGAACCTTGTCTTGTATCATTGATTTCTTATAAGTGTTAGGTTTCTTGACACCAGTATTGTTAAACTATTTATTACTTTATATTATTTTTCCATTATTTTTCAAGAAAGTCCATACAGCTTTTAATGGCTCTATATTAATGTTCTTTAGCCACTTATCAATAATTATGGATATTTAACATCTAATTTTTCTAATGTTTTATATAGTACATTTCTTGCCTCCTCCAGCCTATTTATCTAAAATATTTTATTATTAAAATATTTTATTTATTTATTTTGATATACATCTAACTTGTTATTTTGTAGTGCCCTACATATATATATATATATATATATATATATTTATTTATTCTGATATACATCTAACTTGTTATTTTGTAGTGCCCTACATGCGCTATCATAGAATTATTAATATTAACACATCTTTTTTAATATTATTGTCTAGTATATATCCTATTGCTTTTTCGATGTTATAATTTTTAATTAATCGGTGTTCAAACTATAAGTAGATGAATTCGCGAAACTCTGATTGACTGTGGAATAGACAGTGTTTTCGCAGCTCACAGTACTCATCATGTGTCCACATCTTTTGCAGCCAAAAAAGGCATCTCTGTAAATTTAATTAAGAGAGCAGCGGGCTGATCCGCTGATTCTCAAACTTTTGCTAAATTTTATAATCGCCTTATTGTTAATTCTGACGCGTTTGCGAATGCTGTATTATCTAATTAATTTTGTCATTTTTCCTTTTTTTATGTTTTCATAATAAATGCTTTCCTTTACTCTACATATTTTAATATCTCTTTTCTTTTTGTCTCTTTTTTACTTTTTAATATCATAACATCAGTTTTTTCAAATTCTTTTGCGGGTTAAAGATCGGCAAATCATTCTCTAAACACCTACACTATGATTCATTCGGACGAGATCCCTGGCATAATTTAATGATTAAACGAACTTATCAAATAAGGTTCGATCATAATTATGCTAGGTCTCGTCCGGATGAAGCTTCCACCCATTTTTTAAATCAAGCCTGCGGCCAGGTTGCACATTTCGGCCGATTTTGCTTACTGCTATCCCCACTTTTTTATTTTATTGCATCTAGATTGCGCGCGGAGACATAAGACATTCGAGCTCAGAGACGATATTTGAATCATACACAGAGCGTTGGCGCGTATCACCCCGTGCGCTGTTTTTTTATTATTATGTTATTACAATTATATATTACATTAAAAATAACATTAAAATTAATTACGTATGTTAATTGCACATATGTATGTGTGTATGATTAGGGTCTGTATATAAATTTATTATATGATAAGACATATTCCCAGATATAA
Source organism: Nylanderia fulva (assembly GCF_048542155.1). Classification (NCBI taxonomy): domain Eukaryota; kingdom Metazoa; phylum Arthropoda; class Insecta; order Hymenoptera; family Formicidae; genus Nylanderia; species Nylanderia fulva. The sequence continues at coordinate 139,036 of NW_028189313.1, forward strand.
TATTAATATATTTATTTAATATAAAATATTAAAACCGTGTATTCGCTCGTCAATTAATTAAAACAAAATTTAGTATATAAAAAGGCCAACTAATCGAGCATTATTAGATGATATAAACCAAGTATTTATTCTATATAAGATAATACAGTACAAACGTTTCGACCGCACGCGGTCTTCTTCAGTATAGGAATTAAAAGTAGATGATCATAAGTGATTGTAAGTCGCAATTTTATCGCCGAATTAGTGCATGTCGTGTTGAGTCAAATTACAAAACGTCAGTATATTTCTTACGGATTGATCGCTCTATTGAGATGTTTGGCCGATTCCATAGATTTCATCGTTAGTATGCGAAAAATTATTGTTGTCATAACGCACTATGAGTAGTGAGATATAATAAATTAATAATGTGTCAAAATATATAAAAATTGGTCTTACATGATCTGTGCGCTTATTTGTAATGTTTGTCGCTTTCCAACTAGACCGTACCAACGTATCATGACCTCTCATTTCCAAATGTATTCATTTTGTAATTATGTGTGTTTATATAGTTTAAGTGTGTTTAGGATTTTAACGATCTATTTTTCTTGTGTTTTTTATTATTATTACATGTTTGCTAGTTTTTCCAATATATCAAAATAAGATTCGCTAAGCAACTCGGTATCTCTATTTAGGTTTAACCCATTTTTTTGTTCCTTAATGTGTAACATCTCGGAAATCAGTCTTTTGTGATAATTAGTTTCACTGTCTAAAATTTTAACGTTGTCCCAATCAAAGGAATGATGTTTATTTGATATGTGATCAGAGATTGCCGAATATCTTGTCGAATCTAACTTTATGTTGTTAACGTGTTCTTTCATTCTAGTCTGCAATTGCCTCTTTGTTTGGCCCACATAAGAAGCGTTGCAATCTTTACAATTGATCTTATAGACTACATTTGACATACATGGGTGTTCATTTTTATCTTTTTGCGTCTTAATAATTTTATCGAATTTATTAATACATCTGTATCCTGTTATGAGTTCAAAATCATACCATAACAATCACTAACAAAACGGATATCAACATACATATAGAAGCGAAAATATTTTCTAACAATAATATTCACCTCATAGACACACAAATAATAAATGGTTTATCAACCTTTCCAACATAGATATTCCTCCTAATGTTTCGAACCTTTTACAAATGGGTGGTAATTTTGGCTTACCTAATATTAACACAAAATCAGCTATACACGAATTTATTAAGGATATAGAAAGCAACTCGAAACGTAATAATATTAACAACCTCACAACCATCCGAAGTATTGCTATTCCAAAATTTGCACATCTCTTAAATTCCAAAACTAAAAAAGATTTCACACAACAAAAATTACTCAGTTCATACAAAGATTCCGTAAGATTTTGCAAAGAAAATCCTAACATTATATTCACACGCGCGGATAAAGGCAATGTTACTGTTGCAATGGACAAAACATATTATATTAATAAAATGGACGATCTACTAAATGATGTCAACACTTATTCCATCATTAAAAAAACCCATGCAAAATAATAGAAAAGGATCTAAACAATTTGTTGAAAAAATGGCATAAGAATGATTACATCTCTAAAATTGATTATTATAAATTATGGTCTAGTGATTCTTTCTTGCCAAAAGCTTACGGATTACCTAAGATTCACAAAGAAAACACTTCTTTTAGAATCATTGTCTCATCAGTTGATACTGCGTTGTATGCGTTTGCCTCGTTTATGCATAAAATTTTATTAACTAGCATTCCTAGAGCTAAGAGTTATATTAACAGTAGCTTTGATTTGTACAGCTTGCTTTTTGGCAAAAGGATTAATAACAACGAGTTATTGTTCTCGTTAGATGTGGTCTCACTCTTTACTAACGTGCTTCTTAATCTCGCAATTAATGGTATTAATGATAGATGGGAACACATCACAAAGATCACAAAAATACCTAAAAAAGAATCCATAGAAAGGATTAATTTTATTTTAACATCCACCTATTTTACCTTCAAAGATAAGATTTATAAACAAACTTATGGGACTCCCATGGGCTCTCTATTGTCTCCGATTATTGCTGACATGGTGATGCAGGATTTAGAAGACACAGTTTTGAATTCGTTAAACACGAAATGCACGTTATATTTCCGATACGTGGATGACATTTTGTTAACCACTTCTAGTGAGAACATGACTCGGATTGTCGATGGTTTTAATAAATACCACGACAGATTAAAATTCACCGTAAAACAAGAGGTTGGCCGCTGCTTAAACTTTTTAGATTTGTCTATTATAATGACGATCAACATGATACATATAGATTGGTATCAAAAAGATACCTTTTCAGGAAGAACCTTATCTTTCTTTTTACACCACGCACTTTGCCATAAGATCGGCATAATTTATAACTTAGTTGATAGATGTCTACTATTATCACATTCACAATTTTTTAATAAAAACTTGATATTAATTCGGACCAATATTTTTCTCGCCTATTTCTTTACAGGGGATGTTAAGAGAAGGAACAGGGGGAATTTTTGAGATCCCAACCATAGGATTCAAATTCCTTTCCAAAATGTTCTTTCCTTCATAATTGTCGCAATAACATCGCGTTTGGCTCTATTGGTCGAGAGGAATCAAGTGGAGATTGTGGCTTTAAAAATTAAAAGAGCTGACTAAATAAGTATTCGCATTATTGATATTAATTATTGATTTATTAAAAAGCAACGGTTACCCCCTAGATCTCATTTTTAATAAAATCAACCATCGGATAGGGCATCTTATTTCCAAAAAAAGTATCTTAAATAGACACAGTAAAAGACAAATAGGCAACTCAGAAAAAGAACCAGTACCAAAAAAATTCTTTGTTATCCTATATATTAATAAAATTTCAAAAATGATTGTTTCTTCGCTAAAAAATACGGAACTTATAACAGGATACAAATGTATCAATAAATTCGATAAAATTATTAAGAAGCAAAAAGATAAAAATGAACACCTATGTACGTCAAATGTAGTCTATAAGATCAATTGTAAAGATTGCAACGCTTCTTATGTGGGGCAAACGAAGAGACAATTGCAGACTAGAATGAAAGAACACAGTTAACAACATAAAGTTAGATTCGACAAGATACTCGGTAATCTCTGATCACATATCAAATAAACATCATTCCTTTGATTGGGACAACGTTAAAATTTTAGACAGTGAAACTAATTATCACAAAAGACTGATTTCCGAGATGTTACACATTAAGGAACAAAAAAATGGGTTAAACCTAAATAGAGATACCGAGTTGCTTAGCGAATCTTATTTTGATATATTGGAAAAACTAGCAAACATGTAATAATAATAAAAAACACAAGAAAAATAGATCGTTAAAATCCTAAACACACTTAAACTATATAAACACACATAATTACAAAATGAATACATTTGGAAATGAAAGTGTTACGTTGGTACGGTCTAGTTGGAAAGCGACAAACATTACAAATAAGCGCACAGATCATGTAAGACCAATTTTTATATATTTTGACACATTATTAATTTATTATATCTCACTACTCATAGTGCGTTATGACAACAATAATTTTTCGCATACTAACGATGAAATCTATGGAATCGGCCAAACATCTCAATAGAGCGATCAATCCGTAAGAAATATACTGACGTTTTGTAATTTGACTCAACACGACATGCACTAATTCGGCGATAAAATTGCGACTTACAATCACTTATGATCATCTACTTTTAATTCCTATACTGAAAAAGACCGCGTGCGGTCGAAACGTTTGTACTGTATTATCTTATATAGAATAAATACTTAGTTTATATCATCTAATAATGCTCGATTAGTTGGCCTTTTTATATAAATTTTATTTAATATAATTATTATATATATATATATTTCAATGAAGTCAATAAATGGTATATATTTAAATTTAATATCAATAGATTTCCACATCACCTTTTTGAGGTACTATTGTTAATGCGTTTTTTTGAGTGGTTTCCCCAATAGGCCTATTCCACTATAAAGTTTAAAATTATTTACATTTTGTTGCTTTAAGTTCCGAAACATCAATGTTAATTTTGGATAAATTTATTCTCATCAACAAGGATAACGATGTATCGTTTAATGACGAATGTGCTCTAGTTTATGTGCTTTATTTTAGAAAATGAGGATTCACATAGATACGTAGTCCAAACATTGAAAAAATTTTTTTTGTAAAATTTTGTAATTTTGGATATTTTACTTTGTCCATAATTTTGAAAAAGTTCACACTAGTTTTTGTTCGATATTTCAGTGAAATATCATTTTGTAGATCACACAGTTCTAATTGAAAATCTACACTCTGTTCAATTATCGGAACTGTTCGAGGATTTTCGTATAGTAAAAGATCTTTTTTTAACTCTTGAAAATCACGAAATCGCTTATCACAAATTGTGCAATTAATTCATTAAGTAAATGTATGTATTTTTTAAAATCGCATTTCGTACCATATTCTTCAATGATAATGTTGCAAGAAGGGAAGAAAAGAAAAGTATTTTCTTCCAAATGATTTAAAAATATTTTTAATTTTGCGCGGAAAGACTCAACATGATTACTAATTCGGATATCGTTTGATTATTCTGTTGAAACTTTAAATTTAAACTATTTAAATGGCAAGTTAAATCTGTGATGAAAGCTAATTCCAATGAAAGCTGATTCTACATCTTCGAAAAATGATTTAAATGTTTCCAATTTTGGGGTACACTTTTCTTGTATGAAAATATATATTTCTTTTTTTTTATAGTAAAAAATGTTTGCAAAGTTTTTCCGGCACTTAACCATCGAACTTCACAGTAAAGTGGTACGTCTTTATAAGCTGCATTGTACTCTTCAAGGAAATTTTAAAATTTGTGATGAAGCAGGGATTTGTTGCCACCTTTAATTGCATTTACAATTTCTATTACGATCTGCATAGCGGTAGATAATTTCATAGCTTTTCCGCATAAAGCTTCTTGGTGTATAATACAATGAAGCAAAGGAAATTTTAAATTTCTTTGCCTTAATTGTCCTAAAAAATCAATTTTGGATTCTACCATTGATTTAACACCATCTGTCACTATACACGAGCATTTTGAAAAATCACAATCAAATTTATTTAAAGTATTTTCCAATGCTCTGTAAATTCAATACCGGTCGTTGTAGCATGTAATGGCACGAAATCTAACATTTCTTCGGTACATGATAAATTTTCTTGCACAATCCGCACAAAAATACTTAATTGGTTTATATGTCGAACATTCGTGCTTTCATCGAGGCACAACGAAAAATAAGTAAATGTATCTAATAACAATTTTAATTTTTGTTCTATAGAACTGTTATAATAATTCTATAGTGCTATCATAATAATTCTTAATCTTACCGTGTCGCGAGAAAGTGGAATGTTATTAATGTCAAGATAAATTGTTGTCAGTCTAAATTAAAAACAAGGTTGTGGAATAATTGACCACACTGACTATAGATGAATATCTTTATTATAGCGATGTTTCGACCCTAAATTGGGTCCTTTTGTTTGAAAATTAATACAAAGAAAATAATGCCGTATCAATAAGGAAATCTAACCCATTTTAATTTTAATATACAAAAAATAATTTGTTAAACACGTTTGCGATTAGAAACATAACCCTATGTAAAGGTATTTTAAATTAAAAACTCTTAAACGTTAAATGACAAATTCAAGTGAAAATTCGATTGTCATTAACAATGTTTGCAAAATCAAGGTCTACCATAATATAAATTGATGCTAATCAAAATAGTAAAGAAGCGCAGAGATAAAACAGTAAACATAATACACTAACAATTCGACATAGTCAAGGATATTAAAGTATATTAAGAATATTGTCATAAATAATATTTAAATTTTCTGTGTTTTTCTGTAGATTAATCGCGTTCTTATGTTTTTTAATATATGTATATCATTTCACATTTAAAATACCTTTACGTAGGGTTATGTCTCTAATCGCAAACGTGTTTAACAAATTATTTTTTGTATATTAAAATTAAAGTGGGTTAGATTTCCTTATTGATACGGTATTATTTTCTTTGTATTAATTTTCAAACAAATTTCTTATATTCCTTTGTATTTTTGTAGCTGGAAAAGGACCCAATTTAGTCGAAACGTCATTATAATAAAGATATTCATCTACACGGAGAAAATTTTATATTAAATGTTACTATAATGTCACAGTAGCTGCGGACTATCAAGACTTTATAAGTTAAATGTTATATTCATTATTTTAAAAACAATGACGCAAAGCAATTTTTACTCTTCCTTATAATAAAATTTGTATATTATAAAGTAAAAATTTTCTGAATGAATGTTAGTATTGCAAAGAAAGATAAAAAATAATACTAAAATAAATTGTAACTATACAACATAGCAAAAATTTACTCTTCTCACTTTATAATATAGTTTTAGCGGCGATTTCACTAAAATTACTTTATTGATGTGATAAAAAGTGATATTGCTATAGTAAAAGTTATATCGAAATCATTTTAATAGTATCAAACTGTGTATAATAGCGGTGTTGCCAAGCGGACCTGGTAACACAAGAGCAAACGCGTTTACAAGTTCGCAATACGTTTTAACAGTTCGAAGCTCGAGGAAGTTGACGTCGTTTATTGAATTTCGGTTTTTGTTTAGAAGTGCGTGAAAAGTGACATACAAAAAGAACACGTAAGTCAAAATCAGTTCTATTATAATATAGATGATATAGATGCATTAAATAAAAATGTCATCTGATATGTGGAAATTCTAATCAAAGGTAACTAAATTTATATTATTAGAATTATTAAAACTAAAATATTGTTTAATTTTTTTTCGTAAAATGCATTATTTTTTTCTGTAATTCTTATAACGTTTGGTCTAGTAAATCAAGTAATGTTTCATAAATTAGGATTAATTATTTTTTATTTATTAATTTTTAATGCGGGATTAAAACAGGTAGAAACGACTTTGATTCTGAGAAGGTGTTATTAGTAATTTATACCATTATTAATTTTGTCACAATCAATATATGATTTAGTTGATTCACTCCATTTCCAGTCATTAATCTATAATTTTTAAATAATATAGAATTTTAACTTTAGTTATTTAATTTTTTTGTCATCACAAAAAAAATTATCTTTATAAATAAAATTAATATATAAATTTTTATATGAAAAACTAATATTTAAAATCAATAAACAAAAAATAATTAATAATTAATAATTAATAATTTATGAAACATTACTTGATTTACCAGACCAAACATTATAAGAATTACAGAAAAGAAATAATGCATTTTACGAAAAGAAATTAAACAATATTTTAATAATTTTAATAAGTTTTAATAATTCTGATAATATAAATTTAGTTATCTTTGTTTGATTAGAATCTCCACATTTAGATGACATTTTTATTTAATGCATCTATATCATCTATATTATAATAGAACTGATTTTGACTTACGTGTTCTTTTTGTATGTCACTTTTCACGCACTTCTAAACAAAAACCGAAATTCAGTAAACGACGTCAACGACGATAGCTATAATAAGTATAAGTATAGATACGTTTAAGTAGTGAAAAAAAGGTTTAACATATTATAATACTTTAAATGATACATAATAAAGGTAACTTTTTATATCTACGAATTTTTACTATGGCAAATGATAAAATCTATTAGGTAAATGTTGGTTTTAAGTTTTGCTATGTTATACTTTAATTTATTCTATAAAATCATGATGGTCCACTAATAATGCAAAAAATAGTAAAATATAATTTAAAATTATATTACAAATTAATATAAAATTTTCTCCGTGTATAGTCAGTGTGGTCAATTACTTAACAATCTTGTTATTAATGTCCTCAAGGGTCACAGTATATCCAAATGTTGTAACTTCTGCAAGAATACTCTTTAATGAAAACACCATCGGTAAACGGTTTTGAATGTTTTGCAATAAGATATGAAATGGCATACGACGCACGAACTTTTTGTCTTGAATATCTTCATCTTCATTATCACAAATATCCGAAATTGCATCAAAACGTTGCTGATAGGAGGAGTTCTCTTAACGCCGGACGGCACCTAATACCGGACATACAGGGTTTGTCCGGAAAGTAATGCGTCGCATTTTTTTAAAAAAGAATTTATTGATCGCATAGGTAAAACAACTTAAAATTGTTCGAAGTATGACCCTTCTGCGTCAATACATTTTTGCCAACGCGATTTCCATGCGTCATAAGATTTCTGGAACTCCTTGACTGGGATGCTGTTCAGGGAGGCCGTCGAAGTAGCTTGTACGTTGTCAACCGACTCGAGCTGTTGTCCTTTGAGCTCCCTTTTCAGCCGAGGAAATAAAAAAAAGTCCGCCGGGGCCAAACTTTCTTGAGCATTTCAAAAGTTTCCAGCGGCGTCTTGTCCAGCTTCACGCAAAACTTTATCGCATAGCGTTGCTCTATCGTTCTCTCCATCACAAGTTCGACGCGACCACTAAGCAGAGGTTCACAGAATAAGCCGTCCTAACCCTCCAAGCGCATGGAAACAATTGAGCGACCTACCGTTGGAAAGCTAAGGGTACCCCCCTTCCTCCCCAACCGGTCCCATCGCTCTGCGATGTATAGTCGCGTCACAAAAAAATGCGACGCATTACTTTCCGGACAAACCCTGTATATCATGTCTATGTAAGTAAAAACGCGATCGAATAGTTATATCGGTGATAGGGCAGTGGAGAGGATAGTGATCCCTATCATCGATATAACTATTCGATCGCGTTTTTACTTACATAGACATGATATATGTCCGGTATTAGATGCCGTCCGGCGTTAAGGAAACTCTCCCTACACTAATTTTAATGCTGCAATCAATGCAGACTTTTCGTGTCCCGCATATGCTGAATATTCGTTTAAATGTTTGTGTTTATAATGTCTATGAATCACATATTTTGTCACAAAAGTAGGTTCAAAACCACACAAAAGACAAATTCTTCGCTTTGCAATACATGCGAAGAAACAGTCTTCCCATGTTGGATTAAAATAATGCTTATAATTCTTTTTAGTAGCCATTTCTCAAAATTGGCACAACACAATATGTTTTACATATCAATTGCATAATGTACAGATACGTTTACACGAATTGACGTACAATAAATTAATTGTGTTTTGTTATAGCGTTTTTTAAAAATTATCAATACCTATTACATACATAGCAAAATTTTTAACAAAAAGCCAAATGTCCAGAATAAAAATAAAAGTGGCTACTAAAAATATTTAAGTATTATTGTAATTCAAGATGAAAAGATAATTTCTTTATGTATATATATATATATATATATATATATTGTAAAAATATATAAAATCATACAACATACAATTATTTTTTTACAGTATATATATATATATATATATATAAGAGGAGGAGCTGAAAAGGGAAAAGGGGGGGAGGGAAAAGGAATAAGAAAAAGAGGGAGATGGACAAAGAGGGGAGGAGAAAGAATAAGAGAGGAAATAGAGTGGGGAGAGGGGTGGAAGGAGGGGATTGAAGAGGAGCTAGAGGAAAAAATAGGAAGAATAGAAGAGGAATTGAGAGAAGAAGAAAAAGAGAGTGGAGAAGGGAAAAGGAAAGAGTGGTGGGACGAAGGATGTGAGAAGAAGAGGAAAGAAGTGAGGAAAAAGTTAAGAGAATGGAGGAAAAAAGGAGGAGGAGGAGAAGGATATAGAAAAGTAAGGGCGGAATATAAGCTAATGTGTAAAGGAAAAAGGGAGGAGAGGCTAAGATGGTACAAGGAGGCGATAGAGGCAAGAACGGAAGGAGAGGTATGGAAGATTATTAACAGGGAAAGGAAAAAGAGAGAAGGGGTGAATGAGGAGATAAAGGCGGAGGAATGGAAGGAATACTTTATGGATTTATTGGGAGGGATAGAGGTAAAAGTGGTAAGAGGAGGAAAAGAAAAAAGGGAGAGGGATGAGGAGCAGGAGATAAGCAGGGAGGAAGTGAAGAGGATGCTGGGAAAACTGAAGAAAGGAAAAGCAGCGGGGGAGGATGGGATACCAAGTGAGGTATGGAAATATGGAGGGGAGAGGGTAGAAGAGTGGGTATGGGAAATGTGCAACAGAGTATGGAGAGGAGAAGGATGGCCGGAGAGGTGGAAAGAAGGGATAATAGTGCCACTGTTGAAAAAGGGAACAGGGAATAAAGTGGAAAACTATAGAGGAGTGACATTGATGCCAACGCTATACAAGGTATACGTGGGGATTTTAACTGAAAGGTTAAAGGAAGAAATGGAGGGGAAGAATATGATACCGGAGAGTCAGACAGGTTTTAGGAAGGGAATGGGGGTGATGGATAGTATCTATGTGTTGAATTATCTGGTGAATAAGAGGGTAAATAAGAAGGGAGGAAAGGTAGTCGCGGCATTTATGGATCTGAAGGCGGCGTTTGATTCGGTAGATAGGGAGGTGTTAATGGAGGCAATGAAGAGGAGGGGAGTGAGGGAGGGTTTAAGGAGTAGGATAGAAGAGGTGTACAGGGAAACGAGGAGTAAGGTAAGAGTGGGGAAGGAGGAGGGAGAAAATTTTTGGACGGCAAGGGGGGTGAGGCAAGGTTGCCCAATGAGTCCGCACTTATTCAGTTTGCTGATAGCGGATATAGAGGAAGTGCTAAGAAAAGGAGGTTGGGGGGGGGTGAAACTGGGAGGGGAAAAGGTGCATTGTTTGGCGTACGCAGATGACATGGTACTGTTGGCGGAGGATGAGGAAGGGATGATACATATGTTGGGGAAAATGGAGAGTTATATGGACAAGAAAACGTTAGAGGTGAATGTGGATAAGACAAAGGTAATGAGGTTTAAAAAGGGAGGCGGAAGAATGAAGAGAGTGGAATGGAGATGGAAAGGAAAAAGGTTAGAGGAAGTGAAAGAATTTACATATTTAGGGTATAAGCTACAGAGGAACGGGGGGCAGGAGGCGCAGGTAAAGAACAGAGTTAGGAAAGCAGGAGCGGTGATAAGACAGGTGTGGGGAATGGGAAAGAGAAAGTTGGCAGGAGACTGGATGAAAAGAGTATGGCTAATGGAAAGGTTGGTGGGGACGGTGTTGGAATATGGGGCGGAAATATGGGGATGGAAGGAGAGGAGAGAGGTGGAGGCAATGCAGGAACGATGGATTAGGTGGACGTTAGGAGTAGACTGGTGCACGCCGGGGTATATGGTAAGAGAGGAGATAGGAAAAGACAAATTTAGGATAAGGGCAGGAAGGAGGGCGGTAGGGTATGAGAGGAAGTTGGAGGAAGGAAGGGGAGGAAGTTTAGCGAGGAAATGTTTTGAGGATATGAAAGAGAAGGATAAGAGGAGGAAAGGAAAGAACGATGTGGGAGGAAAAGAGGGAGAAATTCTGGGAAGAAAGAGGAATAGAAGGGAAAGAGATGGAGGAAAAAAGGGGAAGGGGAGAGGAAGTATATGAGGGGTGGGAGCAGAAAGACAGGGAAAGGCAAAAGGAGGAAAGATGGGAGAGGATAAGAGAGTCGAGATATAATAGATGGTATGGGGAATGGAAGGAGGAGGGTTTACCGGAATACCTGAGAAAGGGATGGGGGGAAAGTAGATGGAGAAGGATAGTTAGGTTCAGAATGAACAATGAGATGAGAGGGGCAAGATACTGGGAAGAAGAGGAGAAAAGAAGATGTAGGTTATGTGGGATAGAAGAAGAAACATGGGAGCATGTGATAGGAGAATGTGGTGGAGAAGGAGAGAAGGGAAACTGGTGGGAAAGAATGAAGGAAATATTGCAGGAAGGAGGAGAAGGGGAAGGATGGATGAGAGAAATAGAGAAAAAGAGGGAAGAGGGAAGAACGGAAGAAAAGGGGGAGGGAGGGGAAAAGGAGGAAGGAAGTATGAGGAGGAGAATGAGTGAGGTATGAATGAGGTGGTGGAGAATATATGGGGAATCGGAAGCCGAAGCGAAGCAAAGCGATAGGTAGGGACGGCTCTTTCTCTCTCAAAAGTAGTAGATAAGTAGGTTAAGGTAGAATTAAGTTATTTGTAAATTAGATGTAAGAGTAGAGATAAGAATAGATATAAGTAAAGATTGTAAGAGTTGTGTAAGGTTGGGGAACGCTCCTTCAAAAGCGCCTTCAATCCCTCAGGGGAAGAATAAAGAATTGAATTGAATTGAAATATATATATATATATATATATATATATATATATATATATATTGTAAAAATATATAAAATCATACAACATACAATTATTTTTTTACTGTATATATATGTATATATATATATATATATATATATATATATATATATATTGTAAAAAAATAATTGTATGTTGTATGATTTTGAATCTGCTTGTGAGAAAATGTTCATAAACATTATAATTACAAACATTTTAAAAAGTATTTTTATAAAAAATTTTTGCAACATTTGGAAATACAATGATACTTAAAAAAACATTAACATTTCATTTATTCGTAACACGGTGAGATAAAAAATTATAGCCTGTTCTATAGAAGACAAATTGAAATCATTATTAAATATATGTATACACTTACTTTTCATTGTGCCTTAATAAGAGCATTGATGTTTGATATATAAGTCAATTAAGCATTTTTGCGCGAATTAAACAAAATGACTTTTTATATATTGAAGAAATGTCAGATTTAGCGCTAGTACACAGAATAATAACTGCCATTGATATTTACAGAACACTTAAAATGACCTTAAAAAAATTTATTTGCGATTTTTTTAAATGTTCGTGCATAGTGACAGATAGTGCGAAGTCTATGGCACGATTAGATTTTTAGGATAATTAAAGAAATTTAAAATTTTCTTTGCTTCATTGCACATATACCAGGAAGCTTATGCAGAAAAGATATAAAATAATCTATTGCCATGCAGACAGGAACAGCAATCGTAAATACGATAACAACAAATCTTTGCTTCATTACAAGTTTCAAAGCTTTCTCGAAGAAAAAAACTTTGCAAAAAACATTGCAAAATTTTTTTGCTATAATAAAAGAATAATTTTTCCATACAAAAAAAATGTATTGTAAAACTTGACACATTTAAATTATTTTTTAAAAACGTGGAATTATTTTGAAACAAGCTTTTATCGCAGACTTGACTTGTGACCTAAATACTTTGAATTTGAAACTCCAACAGATTGACCAAACAATATCTGAGTAATGAGTTATGTTAATTCGTCTCGCAAAAAATAAAAGACTTTGTTCTTTACAAAAATCTTTGACCTGTTCCAATAGTTTAATAGAGTATTGACTTTTAATTAGAACTATGCGATTTCTAAAGCGCTATTCACTGAAATCGTGACCAGAAACAGGTATGGAACTTTTTAAATTTTGAAAAATATAATATGTATATATACCTAAACCAACCCAGTAAGCAAAAAATCATTGCTACAACGTTATTATTGCTGTCAAGTAGTTTTTAACATTGTATGCAACATCATTATGAACAAACTTTGACATTGATTTAGAGGTTTCAGTAATGTTGAAATTAACGTTTTTAAAATATTTTATTAATATTTTGAGAGCCTTATGTTATTAAATAATATTTTTGAAACATTTATAAAAAAAACATCAGTTAAAATATTTTTTAGAATATTTATTAATAATATTTTGTGCAACCGGCGCGCGAAAAGTCGCCCTTTACGCACATAATGGGATTTTAGAAAGGGCTCCCTTTCGACGCACCGATCACACAAAATATCGTAGCCAACATGTGCGGGTTATAAATCGGCCGAGAGTGCAGATTGTCACACTCGGCTTCGCCTCGTGCACCAAACTTCCGCACTCTCGGCTGATTTACAATCCCCCGCACTTGTTAGCTAATATACTATTAAACATGTTTATACAACATTATATCATAACGTTTGGAAAATTTATATAAAATCAACATTATAAAATGTTGATTAAATATTTCTTGCTTACTAGGAAATATCCAGAATTATAAAATTTCGAAATAAAAATATTTTCAAAATTTTTGGATCTCTGTATTTAAATCCTTTTTTCCCATGTATTTTCGAATCCTCATTTTCAAAAATGAAGCACATAAAATCGAGCACACGTTCGTCATTAAACTATAACATCGTTATCTTCGTTGATGAGAATAAATTTATTCAAAATTAACATTGATATTTCGGAACTTAAAGCAACAAAATGTAAATATAAAGTGTAAGACAGGCAACAAGAGCCAATCGTGGATGACAGTGCGTTATTCCAACGAAACTAAATTTTTTCGTTAGAATTAAATATGTACCTGTGCACAAGGCACCAAATTTTACTTGGTCACGACCAAGATTTTAAAATATAAAATAATCTCATATTTGAGATTTAATTTCAATAATCCTTTAACCCCCTGCGGAAATAAATAAATAAATGCAAGAGAAAAATATAGATCCGAAAGTCGCTGAATCGGGAATCGAATTTATTTCCGCAAGGGGGTTAAAGGATTATTGAAATTAAATCTCAAATATGAGATTATTTCATATTTTAAAATCTTGGTCGTGACCAAGTAATATTTGGTGCCTTGTGCACAGGTATTTAATTCTAACGAAAAAATTTAGTTTCGTTGGAATAACGCACTGTCATCTGCGATTGGTTCTTGTTGCATGTCTTACACTTTAAATTCATATTTATATTACGGAGCCGTGTTAAACTCTTAAAATGTAAATAGTTTTTAACTTTATAGTGGAATAAACCTATTGGAGAAACCACTAAAAAAAAAAACGCATTAACAAGTAGTACCTCGAAAAGGTGATATGGAAATTTATTGATGTTTTTAAATATATACCATCTATTGACTTTATTGCAATATATAATAATTATATTAAATAAAAATATTAATACGTTAAATAACACGTTAAATAACGAAGTCGCCAGTGATGACTAAAAATATAATAATTCTTAACTTTATTAAAAATATTAATATTATATCTGGGAATATGTCTTATTATATATAATAAGTTTATATACAGACCTTAATGATACACACACAACGCGCGCGCGCGCACACACATACGCACGCACACACACATGCAATTAACATACGTAATTAATTTTAATGTTATTTTTAATGTCATATGTAATTGTAATAACATAATAATAGAAAAACAGCGCACTGGGCGATACGCGCCAACGCCCTGTGTATGATTCAAATATCGTTCCTGAGCTCGAATGTCTTATGTCTCCGCGCGCAATCTAGATGCAATGAATTAAAAAAGTGGCAGTAGCAAAATCGGCCGAAATGTGCATCCCGGCCGCATAGCATGCTTTAGATTACCCTCCCCATGATGTTTTTTCTTTGTGATTTGCCTCCTTTTTTTTGAACTATGAAACAATATAGGGACCCGCGCCTCCTATGATGAAAATTTTTTATAATCTGAAATTTGTTGCAAAAGCGTGCGCAAAGGCACGACTAATTAATTTTTAATTAATTAATTAATATAATTGCAGACTGTCCCGGTTAACGACACGTTAAACTCCAAAAAAAACTTTAACGATTAATATTTCGCTTCGCGTGGCATACCACCATTTTTTTCTGCTAGATTTTTTGTGCAAAGACGCGTCAAATTAACATAATTTTATTGATTTTTGAGGTGAGGTCTGTATTCTAAATAATTATTATCTTTTTATTAATAGCTTATTACATAAATATGTTTATAATCTAATTTAATTACCATATACCAATTATCATATATTATTCGATCTAAAAAATTTTCTTTTTTTGATTATAATGAATATTTAAATATGAATCAGCCCATTCCCGATTCAGCCGACTTTTTTGGACCGATATATTTTTCTCGTCTATATTAATTTTAGGAAATTTTAAAAGGTTTGTTAGGAAGAAAGAGTAACTTATAAATCTCGATTTGAGATAGTTCCTCATCTTGGCAAATTTGCTAAGCATTATATATTGGCTCTCACAGCAATAGATTCTCTATCTTTGTTATTTACAATAAGAGCGATCTAGCCATATCATTCATTTAAATATGAGTTTATTTTGATACTAAACATTTGAAACAAAAGCCTTTCCCAGTATTATAGGTTTTAATATGCTATTTGCAAATAATGCATTATATAGTGTTATTGCCAGATATACCAATTGAATTAAACTGTGTGTGTTTCAATTCTTTTATATGCTTCTCTATATTTTGAGTACTAAATGTAAATACCTGATGCATAACTACATCAGTAATCCAATAATTTCCATACTCAGTAATCCAATAATTTCCATGATCAATGATTAAACTACATGGAAGAGAGATAAAACATGATTTTTCCAAATAGTATTAACAGAAGGTTATATTAAAGTAATCATTTTGATTAAAAAAATACAAATTTTGAATCGAATAAAATGTAGGAGTTACTAAATTAGATTAGCTGTCGTGTAATTGTAGTCAATGAAACACGTTTTAAATCCTGTAGACAAATAAGAAGAAAAAAAAGGAATAAATATACAGTATTCAGATTAACACTTTATTTTTTACAGGGAAACTATATGGTATGTACATGAGTATGAATGGAGGTATAAGTGATAAATAGTATAAAGAAAAGAAGTAGATCGACGTGTAATACAGTATTACACACGTGAGTATTGATTTTTTTGCTATCCAACTTACATTATATAATTGTTGTACAATATATAACTAATATGCAAATATTATATATTACATATATATATGTTAGTTGTAATTAATATATATGTCCTGATGTACTGCTAGTACAGAAAATCTCTAATATATATAATGCAAACTATAGATTTTTAGTACTGACAGTGTATATTGGATATAATTTGTAACTAATGTGCATGTTACATGTAACATATATATATATTAGGTGCGCAACTAAGTTCTCGCTGTTTTTTTTATGAAAATGCAACTTTATTGTGAAAAAATGGTTACAAATGAATCATTCAAAGTATTGCCCATCGTTAGCCACAACTTTTTCCCATCTTTCTGGCAGAGCTCAAATACTGTTACGGTAAAAGTATTCGTCTTTTGAGGCTATCCACGAATCAAGCCATTTTTTGATGTCTTCATATGAGCGGAACTGCTGATCAGCCAGACCATGTGCCATCGAACGGAACAAGTAATAATCGGACGGCGCAATATCTGGGGAATATGGCGGGTGGGGTAGGACTTCCCATTTGAGCGTTTCCACGTAAGTTTTAACGGGTTTGGCAACATGAGGCCGAGCGTTGTCATGCAGTAGAATCACTTTTTCGTGCCTCTGCTCGTATTGCTCGCTTGGAAATGGCTTGGCGGGTAACTCCTAATGCTGAAGCAAGCTGTTCTTGCGTTTGGCATGGATCCTCATCGAGCAATGCCTCCAATTCAGCGTCTTCGAAGGTTTTTGGCCTTCTTTCACGCGGACGGTCGTCAACATCGAAATCACCGTCTTTGAAGCGACGGAACCAATCACGGCACGTTGTTTCACTTAGAGCAGCATCTCCGTAAACTTTTTGGAGCTCTCGATGCGCTTCAGCCGCCGTTTTCTTCGAATGAAATAAGAAAATCAACACTTCCCGCAAATGACGATTATTTGGTACAAAATCAGACATTTTCACACAACTAAAAGTATATGATGCCAAAACAAAATCATTAACATGTCAAAGCGGTTTGTTTACCATATGTCTAAGCTTGGCTCGTGACGTTTTGGATATGTCAAAATCGACCAGCACTTACTGCTGGAGCCATCTATAGACAAACAGCGGGAACTTAGTTGCGCACCTAATAGATTGAAATTATTATACATATTCCGATATACTGCCAGTACTGAAAATAATCCAATATATCTAATGTAAACTGTAGATTTTTAATATTGGTAGTGTATTTTACATTATAGCATATTATATATTATAAATATTACATCTATTAGTGAAACAGATATATAAACAGATATATAATTGTTGTATAATGTTATTTTGTAATTATATTGTAATTATATCCCAGATATTAGATATGTTTTGCTATACACTGCCTGTATTGAAAGTCTATAAACTACGTTAGATATATTAGAGATTTTCAGTATTGACAGTATATCGGAATATATCTACTAATTGCAATCAATATATATGTTATACTGCTGATAATGACAGTTTATAATATATGTAACGTAAACTATAGATCTTTGGTACTAGCAGTGTATGTGGAAATATACCTAATATTGATAAATCATTGTGCTATATTCTAGAATATAATTACAATATAACTACAGTATAACATATATTATATATATTACATCTATATAAAAGAAACAGATTTATAATTGTTTGATGTTTATACTGTACTTATTTCCTACATATTATACATATTCCGTTATACAGTGTCAGTATTAAAAATTATAGTTTATATTAGATATATTAGAGATTTTCTATACTGGCAATATATAGGAACATGTCTATTAATTGCAACTAATATATATATGTTACATCCCAGCAAACACCAAGTAACTATTATATAACTCATAATTATATAACTGTTATATAATTTCCCACGCGTGTGTTATATTGCGTTTACATTGTTGAGTGGAAAATTATAACTAACAGTTATATAATTATTATTTGGTGTTTGCTGGGATGTAATATGTACGCTAATTACATATACAATAATAATATATCTCTTTTACTTAAATGTATATGTAATATTTATATAAATTAAGGTTTATTTTATTATTCTGTGCATAAAAATATTAAAGATGGGATAATAAAAAAAATATATTTTCCGATACTTTAAATTTGATGTCAAAATATATGACAATAAAATATTTAATATAAAGTAAATAATAAAAAAAATTATTTTCATGTTTTCATAATATAAAAAGAATAAAAAGAATATTATATATATGTAGGATATCATCGAAATGTTCGATGACGGAAAAGGCACACTACTCCGAGAAGCAGATACAGAAAGAGATGAAGGATGTACCAAGATTGCAACAACAAGGTTCTGCCAAGTCAGAGAAAGAAATATTGTTTCTCTTCAAGAACAAGTCGATCAGCAATAAAAAAAAGTCGCGGCGCGGAGAAGAATATATAGATAACGAAGAAGAACATTGATATCGAGAAGAAGTACGTGGCAGAATCGAGAGAAAAGATTTTGAAGATTACGGAGGATATGAAATAGAAAAAAAGAGGTAATGCCGAAAAATATTGATGAAAGGAAGAAATATAAGAACATGTGAGAAAGTTTACCGAATACAGAAATTGTGAAATTACGAACGGTCAGTAAGAATCATTATAATTACATATATAAATTTACCTCTTGCGTAATTTCTTGTAGAATTCTCTTTTTTGGCATACACATTTCTTTTAACAATTTCGATAATGACATATGCCCTTGTATTTCTGTCATATCAGTCAAATTATTTACAATTAAGCATGGTTGATCAACCCCAGCAAACACAATATATAAATGTTATATACTCAAGCATGTTACATGTAACGTATATGTTAGTTGTAATTTCCCACTCATAGATGTAACATTTTTAATATTACATATGTTACATTGTAGTTATATTGTCATTATATCCCAAGATAGCACTGGCTTATCAATACATCAATGTGCTATTTGGTATATAATTACAATATAACTACAATGTAATATATGTTATATTAAAATGTTACATCTATGAGTGGGAAATTACACCTAACATGGATGTTACATGTAACGTACACGTTATATTACCTGTTATATTCCGTTTTATTATAGCAATGTAACAATTTTATGTCGGTATTTGCTGGGAGTATTCTTTGGAAAAAAATAAATATGTACAGACTCAGCAAACACGGTATATAAATGTTATATAGATGTAAGTATTCAAGCATGTTACATGTAACGTATATGTTAGTTGTAATTTTCTACTCATAGATGTAACATTTTTAATATAACATATATTACATTGTAGTTATATTGTCATTATATCCCAAGATAGCACTGACTTATCAATACATCAATGTGCTATTTGGTATAACTACAATGTAATATATGTTATATTAAAAATGTTACATCTCTGAGTGGGAAATTACAACTAACATGGATGTTACATGTAACATACACGTTATATTACCTGTTACATTCCGTTTTATTATAGCAATGTAACAGTTATATATCGGTGTTTGCTGGGGAGCGTACTTGAATTAGCGGATCAACTCTCGTGGGTAGTTAGAGCGTGTTAAACTGAAGAGAGAAGTCTTATATCATTTTGCGATATTCGCAATAATTATTGAGTTATTGATTAAAATATCTAAGCAAATGAGCGGGTGGAAAGCGGTAGGCCGGACTCGGTAGATATGTCAGATGGCTTATTTGCAGGGTTGGGAAGTAACGAGTTACTTGTAACGAAGTTATAGTTATTTTTTTCGGTAACTATAACTTAACTTTGTTACTTTCCTCCATCTGTAACTGTAACTGTAACTTAGTTACATTTTTTAAATAACTAGTAATTATTTTAACAGTTACTTTATTAGTTACTTTTTTTGAAAAATGCGCTAAAAGTATCGTTCAAATTAATATGGTAGCCGAGCCGTTATATTGTTATTAAATTCTGATAACAGTAGCATATGGATCTTCATATGATTTAACTTTTACCTAAAATTCTCATTTAGTGTACATAAAATAATATAACACATAATTAAGATCGACCAATCACAATCAAGTATTTAAAAAAATTCTTAAATGTAATAATTGGTTGATTTGCTTGCGACTTTGCGATTATCATTTAGTATGTTACTAAGTATTGTTACTGTTGTATATAAAGGTCATTCATACATGTATGGTAATCGCAAAGTCGCAAGCAAATCGATCAATTATTACATTCAAGAATTTTTTTAACTACTTGACTGTGACTGTGCATAAAATGTATAAGCTCCTTATATTTAAAATAATGTATAATTATATTTAAAAAGTAACTAAAAAGTAACGACTCGTTTCTTTTTAAGTAACTGTAACTGTAACGAGTTTATGCTTATTTGTTATATATCGCTTAGTAACAAAAGTATCATCTTACTTTTCGGCGTGGCTACGTTGCTCGCCGCTCGTTGCATGACGTCGCCTCTCAATCAGATAATGCTTTCGTTACTAAACGGCTTAAACAAATAAGTCATCCGACATGCCCACTGAGTCTGGTCTAGGACCGCTTTCTACCCGCTTATTTGCTCAGATATTTTAATCAATAACTCAATAATTATTACGAATTTAACAAAATGATATAAGACTTTTCTCTTCAGTTAACACGTTTTATTTATCCACGAGAGTTGATCCGCGAATTCGGGGACATCCTGTATAATTATAGTATATATAAATAAATATATTGTGTGCGTGTGTGTGTATTAGCGTCTCTCAAAGGTAAAATATATTAAGTCACAAAGGATCTCGCAAAATGGGAAATGACTCTCACAAGGAAAGGGTCGGAAGTGTCCCCCTCCGATTTTAATAAGCTTTGAATATGTTGTAGCTTAGATCAAAATAGGAGACACGTATTTTTTTATAAGTGCTGAGTCGGCCGTTAAGGGGGTGAAACATCTTCTTGAAAAAAATCGATTTTTTTATTTCTCAGCGAATACCGTCGAAGCGATAAGAGATATAAACAAAAGTTTCAAATAAAAGTTTTATGGTCTTTAATGTACTTCAAAATCATGTAATCAGATTTGTCGAAAATGTCATTCGACATTTCGGGATTTCGAAAGATATGACATTTTCGACAAATCTGATTACATGATTTTGAAGTACATTAAAGACCATAAAACTTTTATTTGAAACTTTTGTTTATATCTCTTATCGCTTCGACGGTATTCGCTGAGAAATGAAAAAATCGATTTTCTTCAAGAAGGTGTTTCACCCCCTTAACGGCCGACTCAGCACTTATAAAAAAATACGTGTCTCCTATTAATAGGAGACACGTATTTTTTTATAAGTGCTGAGTCGGCCGTTCAAAATTTTGATCTAGACTACAACATATTCAAAGCTCATTAAAATCGGAGGGGGACACTTCCGACCCTTTCCTTGTCAGTCGATTTGCCTGTAATTTAAATATGTTGCTGTTCATGACCTACTGATGAAATGTTTTCACAGGCGCAACTCGAAATAATGAGTCAGTTTCAAACTGCAGAATCCTGAAGTCGTTAACATTTGAAATATATTAAGGATTTATATAAATGATATTCTAAGCGCGTGAGTGCATTTTTATGTGTCTATTTATGCGTATGTTTATGTGCGTGCACATTTAGATTTGTTATAATTAGTCATATTTTCAAATGCTGAATGATCAAAATTTACCATTTTCTTGCTTCAAGAATACTTCGTTCATTTGGGAATATTATTA
The DNA here is from genome assembly GCF_048542155.1 of Nylanderia fulva. Classification (NCBI taxonomy): domain Eukaryota; kingdom Metazoa; phylum Arthropoda; class Insecta; order Hymenoptera; family Formicidae; genus Nylanderia; species Nylanderia fulva. Next base: position 161,407 of record NW_028189313.1, read on the forward strand.
TTTCTTATATTCTCTATCGTAGTGTTATAAATTATCAATATTTATTTTCAATATTAGCGTTAATCAAGATTAACGACAAGAACGTTTTGAGAATATAATACCTTTGGGGTGCTTGATTATGTAAGGCGAGTCTCCTTGCCTCTCACCCCATTAGTGTATAGAGTACATATTATTTTTAATTAACGATTTCGGATAATTTATTCAAATAATATATTCAAATTCGGCGTTAATGTTAGATAAATACCAATAGTTGAAATGTCAAATATTCAATAATTACATTTATTTATATAATTTTGTTGAAGTTAGCTGTTATTAATATAATTTATTAATATAACTCTATCAATTTGGTGGTACTTAAGTACTTATATTCTGAAGAAATAATATTGTGCAATGAGAATGATTATAATAAAAAAAATATCAATAGTAGGTAATAATAAATATATATAATACAATATAAACTTCGGCTCGTATAAAATTAAAAGGCCAACTTAACGAGCTAATAAGATGTTAATTAAATTTTTTATTATATGTCATAAAATAATATTACAAATGATAAACGTTTCGGCTGTACGACAGTCTTTTTCAATATCATTATCTCTATGTTAATAAGTCAAGAATTAAATCGTTTGGTAAGACCGAACATATTATAAATATAAAATCTATCGGCTTATAATGTGAAAAACGCAGTATCAAATTTCATTCTTGTTGACTTGAGATAAATCGCCTACTCTCGAACATCAGATTTCTGTAGTTCATGATGTTATAATATGTAATATGCTGTGAAACAATTGATGTGTCAGCCCGAATATTAAATGTTGAATTTTTAAAAAATAGTGATTACTTACGTCTGTGTCGAGACGATAAAATATTTCTTTTTAAATAACATTGTCACAATGTGTACTTTTTGCAAAGCTAATCAATATCTGTAAATCGCAATGTCAGAGCGCTGTATATATACCTCTATGCTATGATGACATAGACAATTTTTCTAAAATATCAAAATAAGAACCGTCAAGACGCTCGGTGTCCTTTTTTAAGTTGATACTGTTTTTTTCTTCTTTAATGTGTATCATTTCCGATATCAACCTTTTATAATAATTCTTTTCGTTGTCTAAGATTTTTGTTTCGCTCCAATTAAAAGTATGTGTAAACTTTACGATATGGTCAGAAACCACCGAATGTCTTGCAGAATCTAATCTGATATTATTTTTATGTTCATTTACTCTTGTGCCTAATTGTCTTTTCGTTTGTCCCACATATATAGCATCACAATCATTACACGATATTTTATATATGACACCGGAATTATTATGACGATCATCTCTGTCTTTTTGTGTTTTTATGACTCTATTTAATTTTTTCAAACTTCTGTATCCTACTGTTATATTAGATTTCCTTAACTCTGATGCTACTAATTCCGAGATTCTTTCGATGTATGGTATCGCTATAAATTTTTTCTTCTTATTATCATTATTTATGTCATCGTTATTCATATTATGAATCATTTCTGTGTTTAATTTATTAACAATGAGGGACTTCAGTCTTTTATTAATTTCTGAGAAAATGAGGTAATAATAATACTGGTCGACAAAGGAATGTTTTTCAGGTTCGGAAATTTCCAAAGCGTATTCTTGTTAATTTTTTCATGTTTATTACGAATCCGGCTGCGAACATTGCGTACCACATCAGGTTTTTTATGTGTTTTGATCTAAAGATGCGAAAAAAGGCATTTTAGACATTTTTCCGTAAAATATAGCTTTTAATTCGGACGTGATAAAAAATGCTACGATGACTCAAAATAAAACTTAAGACTTGTAGATTATGTAAAAAATATAAAAAAGGTCGAACCTATAGAGAGTTTATTGAAAAAACTAAATTAAAAAACTGGAAATATCATTTTTCGCACTTTTCCTTATACTAATATAGTCTTTGTGCAAACGGCGCGCGAAAAGTCGCCCTTTCCGCACATAATGGGATTTTAGAAAAGGCTCTCTTTTCACGCACCGTCACACAAAATATCGTAGCCAACATGTGCGGGTCATAAATCGGCCGATCGTGCGGATTGTCACACTCGGCTCGCCTCGTGCGCCAAACTTCCGCACTCTCGGCCGATTTACGATCCCCCGCACTTGTTAGCTAATATACTTACTATTCGATAGAATGGTTCACTTTTGTTTACAAATATTAATATGTAAAAATTTTCTCAATCACTGATAAATACTTATTTATTATTATTTATTATTAGAATGGTTCACTTTTTTACAAATATTAATATGTAAAAATTTCTTTAATCATTGATAAATAATTATATATAGATTAATTTTTTATAGACTCGATCTTTTTTATATTTTTTACATAAATTACAAGTCTTAAGCTTTATTTTGAGTCGTCGTACTACTTCCTATCACATATCAATTAAGCTACATTTTACGGAAAAGTGTAAAAAATGCCCTTTTTTGCATCTTTAGATCAAAATATCTAAAAATCTGACGTGATACGCAATTTTTGCAGCCTAATTTGTAATCAGCATAAAAAAATCTATAAGAATACGCTTTAAAAATCTCCGAACCTTTTTGTGTGTCAAACAGTGAATTAAGAGACACTTCTAAATATATATCGCAAACTTTGCTCTCATAATAGAAATTCAATATATGGGGAGGCATTTCTGGCATAGAACACGCACAGACACATACGCGCGTACGCACTTATGTACTTACAATATTATTTAAACAAATCTTTAATGTATTTTTTTAATGTATATTGACAATTTCAGAGCTCTGTAGCTCGAAACTGACTCATTATTTCGAGTTGCGCCTGTGAGAACATTTCATCAGTAGGTCTTAAATAGCAACATACTTCAATTTCAGGGAAATCGACTGAGAGCCATAAGAAATTCCCATAAGAAATTTCGTGATCCTTTACGAATTTTTAATAGGATTTTTAAAATTTTTGTTGACTATTATATATATATATATATATAATTATTTATTTATTTATTATTAATATAAATATTTTTATTTTTATACTTGCAGAATACATGGTTCCAACTTCATCTTTATCGCTTTTTTTAATATTTGTGATTCAAAATATTTTTCATTTATGAAATTAATAATATGAACTTCTACTGTAAATATCCCATCAATTAATGAACTGTATTCAATAGTTTTGTTTAATTTATTATTGAACATTTCATAAAAATTTGTTTTAATGTGTGTTTGTGATACTGTAAAATATATGTTTAAGAACTAAAAACTATAAATATAAATGTAATTAACATTATTATAATAATAATGTATAATAATAATTTAAAAAATTAAATAATAATTTAATAATAAAATGAATAATATATGAATGTATAATAAATTTAACAAACTAAAATAAATTAAAACATTATTTAATTAAAAAATGGTAATGATTTAATCGACCAACTCTGGCAAATAAGTAATTTAATTGAATTTTACAACGTTTTGGCCGTGGGTTTTGGCCCTTATCAAGTGCTGTGATATAACATTAACAATTATGGGTAAAGAAAAATAAAAATAATAAAATATATCGAAACAAAGTAATGACGATTGCAATGTGGATAACGATAATTCAATTAGTACAAAATTTGACCATATTATACCATTACCGTATGTCAAAGAACTTAGTGAGGATGTTTCGAGATTGTTAAAATTTACTGGCATGCAAAGCGTTTACTGCATATCGAAAAAATTAAATACATTAATTAGACGCGTCAAAGATCCTTTACCTTTAGAAGAAAAAACAGGAGTAGTATATAAAATTAATTGCGCAAATTGTTCCTCATCATATATTGGTCAAACTAAACGACAATTAGGCACACGTATAAAAGAACATTTTAATAATATTAAAGTACACAATAGTAATTACTCAGTCATAAGTAATTATAAATTGGATAATGGTCATGATTTTGATTGGTCTGCTCCAGAAATTTTACATCTTGAGAAATACGTTAGTGAACGAGAAATCGCGGAGATATTTTTTATCAAAAAATTTGACAACACAATTAATTTACAAAAAGACACGGATAATCTAAATAATGTTTATGAGAAATTAATAAAGGTCGTTTAGTTTGATCTAAATATTGAGTATACAAGGAGCTTAAAATCGATACGATAACATAGTTATTTCGTTTTCATACTATCATGTTATTATATCATATCATATTCTAAGATCGAATTTTTGTTTTTTAAAAAAGTTGTGATTTACTTTGTTTTAAGAACATAGGTATGTTTGCGTATTAACGTGTGAAAGTTTCTATATATTTTATTATTTTTATTTTTCTTTGCCCGTAATTGTTAATGTTATACAGCACTTGATAAGGCCAAAAGCCACGGCCAAAACGTTGTGAAATTCAATTAAATTACTTATTTGCCAGAGTTGGTCGATTAAATCATTACCATTTTTTAATTATCGTCTGGTGACTTTATAGTTTTATATCGTTATTATTTAATTAAAGTATGAAAAATATAAATAGAAATAATAGCTACAATAATAATGTGATTATTAATATTATGTCACTATTACTATGTAATTTTGTGTTATAATTATATTATTATATTATCATTATTATTTTATGATTATATTCTTGTTACATGCTTATATTATTATTATTATTATTGTTATTTTATAATTATTATAACAAATAAATTAATCGTTAAATTGTAAAACAAATAATTTTATACATTATTAGAATTATATTTTATACATGAAATTATTTATAAATTTTATACGTTGCAAAATATTTAAAATATCCTTTAATTTTACATACTCAGGTTTCAAAGGAAGAGGTTAAAAAAGATCGATTTCCCGACTATCGTTGGAACCTAAAATTCGAATTGTATGAGTATCTATGAACCATATAAGATGTAAAAATGATGGCCTTTTTTCGTAGAGACCTGGGGAAAGTATTGAAAAGCTATCAAAACTATTGAAAATAGTGTCATCATTCGATCGATCTGAAGACGACATGAATGAATTTTCAATTAAACTAATTTCTGATTAAATACTTATTAAATATAGTTTCTGAGATCAATGTTTTAATATCAGGATCGCAAAATTCAAGGTTGCGAATCCAATATGGTGAATCAGTATTGAAAGAAACTAGATGCCAGGATGTAGTTACTTTCGAATAAAAGATCTGATTCCATATTCAAATACATTAAATTGTTTTTTAGTTTTTTTTTATTTAAATATTTTTTATTGTTGAATAGAATTCTTCAGTTTTAACGTGAAAAATATGAGAACTATTAATATTTTCTATGTTAGAACTAAAGAATTTTATTCAACAATGAAACAAAAATATTTTAATAAAAAAACCAAAAAACATAATGTATTTGAATGTACAATCAGATCTTTTATTCGGAAGTAATTACATTCTAGAATCTAGTTTCTCTCAATACTGATTCACCATATTGGATCCGCAATCTTGAATTTTGCGATCCCAATATTAAAACATTATTATTGATCTCAAAAATTATTTGATAAGTGTTTAACCAAAACTTGGTTTGATTGAAAATTCATCCATGTCGTCCATTTTAGTTGTCTTCAGATCGATCGAATGACACTATTTTTAATAGTTTTGATAGATTTTCAATATTTTCCCCAGATCTCTAGGAAAAAAGACCATTATTTTTACATCTTATATGATTCATAGATACCCATAGAAGAATTTTAGGTTCTATCGATAGTCGGGAAATCGACTTTTTTTAACATCCTTCTTTGTTGTATTTGTGGGTTTATATCTACCAAAGTTGACAAAATAGTATTGTTTTAAGGATCCTGCATACTCACTGCGGCCATCTTGGATTGATGAAGTCAGAAGCGAGAAAACCTATTATGAAAATTCTTGCGATTTACGTTAAAATAAATTAGTTAAGCGAGGAGCACACACTCTTGCATAAGCGCATAAGCATATGCATAAGAAATTCGATTGATTGAATTTTTCATGCATACGTTTATAGACCAATCAAGATTCTTATGCTTACGCTTATGCGTTTATGCAAGAGTGTGTGCTCCCCGCTTTATTTAATAAAATAGCGCTTGAAATCGATGAACAGACATGTGAAATATACTGAAAACTCCTTTTGTTTGGATATTTAATAAATAATATGGTATACATATATCGAATTGAATTGAGCTTAACCGCGGACGAAAACCAGCTGTTTGACAGGTATCGAAATAAATATTTGCTTTTACATATGAAATTATGCTAAAATTGTTTTTCGTTATATTTTAACACCACGATAATTATTTTAAACATAAAAATACTGCAGTAAAACGAAAAATAACGCTGTAAATCGCAAGAATAATTTAGCTTGCTAAAATGTCATTTACATTTATAAAAATGAAAATTGTATTATTTATTAATTATATTATTTTTAGATAATAATCCTTAAGGTTCGCCAGTAATAATTAATAAAAATCTTTCCTCAATGGTAAAAGTCGACCAAACTGGCAATCATTTATTATAAATAATTAGTTAAAATACAACGTTTCGGCTGTCATTGCGGCCATTTTCAAGTAAATCTATAAAAAGTTACATAAAAATAATTATGATTTTAATACATTTTATTACAACAAATAATTATAAATTCATATACAAAAATATGTTACATACCAAACGTAAATGCATAATAAATTAATACAGTAAATTAAATTCATTGCATACCACCGACAAATTCACTATTGTTTTAATGAACAATGTAGAATTGACAGAAGTAAGCAAGAAATAAATAGATGTTAACAGTTAGCAAGAATCTTAGTCACTACGCGTTAAGAAAATCGAGACAAAACTAATGTGTCTTTTGCAATCTAAAACCTCATAACAAAGTCAAATAAATAAATAAATAGGTAAAAATAAAAATAATTTAAATAGCATCAAGAACACGATTATAAATCCCACTAAAATTCTCCGTATCTTTCTGTATATTATTTTTGTTTATTATTATATATCTTTTATTTTCTAAAAACAATATAGAGATTCTTATTTCTACTGTTTTTAATTAAGTCGTCACCGTCAACACGGACTTGGCAATAGAGTATGCAGGAGCCTTAATATGTAATTCTAATGTCACATTACCATTATTAAATTTACTAACTTTTGATGTTCATGCTTGCACATCGTCTAGATGAAGTATCTATTAAATTTATATACATATTTTATAATATAATAATTTTATTATATATATATATATATATACATATATATATATATATGTATATTGTTTTGTATATATTACATAAACATTGTATATATTACAATGTTTACAAATAAACTGTTGTAAAATTACATATATTTATATCAATATTTGTATTTAAACGATATATTATAATAATTTTATTTAGAAAAAAATAAGTACTATTAATTACAGTAGATATTTAATTAAAAATAAAACCAATAATAAACAAATAATATAATAAATTATAATATATTATCTTGAAGATATATTATGAACATCTTTCAGATGTGTGTACTGTTAAGAAATAGATTAATAGAAAGAAAAGTAAAATGTCAAAAGATATAAGAACTGATGAAGCTAAATCTAAAGGAAAAGAGTGTTCAAAGAAATGAAAAAATAATAGCAAAAAATAACAAAATAAATAAATATCAGATATAAAAAATGATAAGATTTACTTACAATATTAATCAGATTAATATTTTTAAACAGCGTCTTATCCACTCCAATTGATATTGCAATTAACAAATGTAGCTTGTTTAAAAGAATCTTACCTGCATATATGTGTATGCGATATATCGAAATATATTTGACTTGTGTTTTTCAATGTATATAGGATATCTTAATCATATATCGAATGTTTTAATATCCATTAAAAACAGTAATATAACATCAATTTTATCATTTTCCACTTAACAATGTAACCGCAATATAACATGCCTTGTAACGTAACAGTTACATTGTTGAAAGGGAAATTATAACATCGATGATATATTAAGTGTTTAGTGGGACTACAGTAGATAGATTTGTAAGATTATATTGAATAAAAAAAGATATTTAATATACATATGTATATTTGAATTTATACGTATATATAGAATATATAATATAATAAATATAGTATTAAAAAATATAATGCATAATATAATAATATAATTAATCTAATATATTGTATAGCAAAAGAAATAAAATGCGCATGAAGCACGTGCAGTGTAGTATTCTAGTAATATAAAAAAAATAAATAAAATAATAATATATAAAAAAGCAATTGTTTATGGACAATTAAATTATGGATTGAAAAGATTCCTGTAACAAAAAGCAAATTATGTGGAGATTATTTATATTGCATATATTTTTGTCATTATTTTTCAAAAATTAATATTTTTTCAGACAATTATAATTGAGAAATAATCAAACAAAAATAAACTTTGATTAAATGCTATCAAGAAAATAAAGACATAGAATAATTACGTAACATAATAATACCCTATGTAATATTCAATAATTTTGAAATTGACACCAAATTTTGCTGTAAAATTTGTTAAAAAACAAGAAAATCAGTTTAATTGTGTGTATGTTCGTGTGCGTGTGTGCGTGCGCGTGTGTGCATGTGCATGTACGTGTGTGTGTGTGTGTGTGTGTGTGTGTGTGTGTGTGTGTGTGTAAGTAAATTTTAGGAAATATTTTAATATTATTCCATAAAAATTCTATATCAAACAGGTCAATAACTTTTCTGCTTATATTTTAGCAGTTTTATTTATTTTTAAGTATGTTTAGCAATGTTGTATGTATTTATATATATATATAATATATACAATATATATATATAGTACATGTGAAATTCTATTGATATGAGGAGCTTAGTAATTATAATGAATGTGGCTGTTCAAGAAAGAAAAATTTTATTATATATTTTGTTTGCATTACACATTACTTACAATTAGCAAATATAAAATGATAAATAATGTTCTTTATTATCATATGTATATTTTTTAATTACAAAAAAATCTGCTTTTGTGGTATAATTGTTTTTGTATTATAATAATGATAAATAGTTATTAAAGAATATTTATATGTTATATATATAAATATTATAGACAAAATTGTAATATAGTAATCATTTTATATGCAAATATTTACAAATACAAATTAATTAAATCTCTAGATAATACGAATGTCACATAATTTTACGATTGGTTTTAAATATGTTTCGTGTTTGATGAAAATTGATGAAACACCAAAAATGAAACGCTAATTTAATGAATATTTATAATGAAATTTGTTCACATATAGTTACTTTTTTTTTAGATTAAAAAAATTATGCAAGATTGGACAACTGATCGTAGTTACTTTCGATAATGGTACAAAATATTCGACGGAAAATACAGTAATAAAATCAATTCGATCCAAAGTGAGAAGCGATTACGCTCGTCAAAGAAACAAAAGTATATCTGATCTCTACGTATAATATTGCCAACGATCGATCAAAGAAACGCTCGTCTGACATAAATACATTTCCCAAAATGAGTTCGTCGGATGAATCAAGTTGCGAGAAGGAAAAGAAATAAAAAGGACAGAAGGTGCTTTTTTATTAGACAGGCCCGCAAGAAGTTGCAAGAAAAAATAAATAACATCCCGAGGACAGGCCAAGGTGCCAAGGTAAACGAATATAATGCGTGTCTTGACGAAAATGTTTTGCCCCTTCGCGGGCAAAACTACCATGAAAGACCATCGGCGTACCGGTATAGATATCGGTGAACGCTCTTACTTGTGTGACGTCTGCAACAAGTCATACCGCTCTAAAAAGGAATTGAAATTACACATCATGAAACATACAGGCGATTTTCCGCACAAATGCGTTTATTGCGACAAGGGATTTACACGTAAACGGGATATGCTGTATCACTTGACGAAGCATACGAATGAAAGAAATCAAATATGCGATGTATGTGGTAAGTGCTTCGCCCGAAAGGACATGTTATACAACCACAAAAAAATTGTACACTCCATGGAAAAACCGTATACATGTAAATGTGGCAAGAGTTACAAGCGTAAAAATGATCTCAAAAAGCACAAACGCTTAAAATTAGGGATGTGTGAAAAATCGCGAGAATTAAGTTCAGTCGGACCAGATCCGAATTTAATTCCAGAAAATTTAAACAAAAATAGAAACAACAGAGATTACATTTCTGCTGAACAAGTGGGCACAAGTAATGTCACGAAAAAGACTAATGACATAGCGAGAAAGTGCCAAGGTGCCAAGATGAACGAATCTAATGTGTGTCTTGAAGAGAATGTTAAACAATCTAAAGCGAAAAGGGTTGCACTCATCGATGATACAGATATGATTTGCCAGTTCTGTAATAAAACATTTACTTATCAGAAAAGCTACCTTACTCACCTTGTACGCCAACACGAAGATAAGACAGAGTACAAGTGCTATCCCTGCTTTAAGGTATTCCGTACACTTGATAGTCTGATTCGTCATCAAAAGAACATCCACTATGTTAAGAAAGATCACCCTTGCGACATATATGACAAAAACTTCAAGAGCAAAACCACCATAGAAGACCATCGGCGTATCCATACCAGTGAACTTCCTTACTTGTGTAAAATATGCGACAAGTCGTTCAGCTGCACAAAGAACTTGAAGGAACATATCAAAAGTCATACAGACGATTTCCCGCACAAGTGCGACTATTGCGGCAAGGGATTTAAAAGTAAACAGGATATGCTGCATCACTCGACGAAACACACAAGCGAGAGGAAGCAGATAGATGATACAGATAGAATTTGCAAGCTCTGTAATAAAAAATTTTTTTCGCGAAAAAGTTATCGTGATCATGAACGCTATCACGAAAATGAGACAACGTACAAGTGCCGTCTCTGTTCTAAGAAATTCAGTACGCTTTGTAATCTGGTTCGTCATCGAAGGAACATCCACAACCCTAAGAAGCATCCTTGCAACATATGTGACAAAAGTTTTGCGGAAAAGTCCGCTATGGAAGATCATCGGCGTATCCATATCGGTGAACGGCCGTACATGTGTGATACTTGTAACAAAGCATTCACATCCAAAACGAGATTATATAATCACATTAAGATTCATATAGGCAATTTCCCGCATAAATGCGCTTATTGCGGCAAGAATTTTTTGTATAAATCTAGTATGATAGACCATTTGACGTTGCACACGGGCGTGAAGAATCACGCATGCGATATATGTGGCAAATATTTTGGCATGAAAAGAACCTTGATTAGACACAAAAGGGAGACGCACTCCGAGATAAAACCCGCCTATACATGTCAATGTGGCAAGAGTTACACACTTAAAGGTAATCTCAGACGTCACGAAAGTTTAGGGACATGTAAAATTTCGCGAAAGTCAAGTCGAGTCGCGTCCGATAAATCTCATATAATGGACCATTTGACGGTGTACACGGGCGTGTCGAGTAACACGTGCGATATATGCGGCAAACGTTTTGGCATGAACAAAACATTGATCAAACACAAAAAGGAAATTCACTCTGCAAAAGACCCGCCTTTATATTATGTGGTAAGAGCTACACGCTCAAAAGGTAATCTCAAACGTCACAAAAGCTTAAGGACATGTAAAATTTCGCAAAAATCAAATCGAGTCGTGCCCAAAACGAAATAAATTTTAGATAATTTGTGAATACTTTTTATGTCTAAAACTCAAAATGTAATTTTCTACAATTAATTTTAAGTAGACTTATAAGCAAACTGCATGCATGTAATATGAATATATTTCAGAAAATTAAAAAAATAAGATATGTAGTGTATGATGTGACACTGAAAAATCCTCATAACACGGATGTAAAATATAATTTTGTTATTGAATACAAGTACAGTACAATTGTTTATACATATTATATTATTAATAATAATTACAAATTATTAATAATAATTGCAAACTATTAATTATAATTATAAATTATTAATTATAATTATAATGTATTAATTATAATTATAAATAACATATTATTGATTGCAGGATTGTGTGTTGTGCATAGGTGTAGACATACACATACAAATGTAATTAATATTTATAATTTAATTTATATTATAATTTTATAATACTATTAATATAATTAATATTTATAATTTAATTTCAATTCAATTCAATTCTTTATTTGTCCCCTTAGGGATTAAAGGCGCTTTTAAGGAGCGTACCCAAACCTTATAAACTCTTACAATATTAACTTACAACTATTCTTAACTCTACTCTTACATCTAATTTACAATTAACTTAATTCTAACTTAATCTACCTTATCTATCTAATTGAGAGAGAGAAAGAGTCGTCCCTATCTATTTTCCTTGCTTTGCCTCGGCTTCCAGTTCTCCATTCATTCTCCAAGATCTCATTCATACCTCCACTCATTCTCCTTTTTATACCCCTTTCCTTTTCTTTTTCTGCTCTCCCCTTTTCCCTCTTTTTCTCCAATTTCCTCATCCATCCTTCCCCTTCTCCCCCTTTTTGCATTATTTCCTTCATTCTTTCCTATCAATTTTCCTTACCCTCTTCTCCACCACATTCTCCTGTTACATGTTCCCATGTTTTATCTTCCATCCCACATAGCCTACATCTTCTTTTCTCCTCTTTTTTCCAGCATCTCGCCCCTCTCATTTTATTGTTTATTCTAAACCTCACTATCCTTCTCCATCTACTCTTCCCCCATCCTTTTCTCAGATATTCCGGTAATCCCTCCTCCTTCCATTCTCCATACCATCTATTATATCTTGATTCCCTTATTCTCTCTCATCTTTTCTCCTTCTGCATTTCTCTATCTTTCTGCTCCCATCCCTTGTATACTTCCTCTCCCCTCCCTCTCTTCTCCTCCATCTCCTTCCCTTTTTTTCCTCTTTCTTCAAAAAATTTTGCCCTCTCTTCTTCCCAAACTGATCTCTCCTTTCCTTCTCTTATCCTCTTTTTTATATCCTCATAGCATTTTCTTGCTAAACTTTCTCCTCTTTCTTTCTCCAACTTCTTCTCGTACCCTACTACTCTTCTTTCTGCCCTTGTCCTAAATTTATCCTTCCCTATCTCCTCTTTTACCATTGTACGGGATGTACGTAAGTTGAATTATCGGGCGTGTGCCCGTCGTATGTTGTCGTGGAATGAGTGCTTCACGAATATACGACCGAGAATGTTTCTCTCTCACTTGCTTATATTTATTGAAAAAACTCAGAAGGTAGTGACCGCACTCGAGATACAAGGTATAAATGCTTAATTGAAATACAGCGTATAATGGTATACAATAGCCGGCTATGTCGGCCGCACGTGTGTCTCTCGTTGTCTCTGAGACTGATTCTGATTCGTATTAGCGGGGACCGCGCACGATGGGTCGCGATCGGCAACGGAAGCCCCCGAAGGCAACGGCGAAGGACCCGACATATATATATGCGGGTACCCGAATTCGAGCGGGTAGATTGACCGGGCGATACGCGTAAATAGTTTATTGAATACCAAACAAACGCCGCCCGCCTTGAAAGAATGCGCTTTCAAAATGAATAGAAGAAAGAATGAGCCGCAAGGCAAACATATAAGACTTATCAGTACAATAAAATAAAGATAATAACGCAACAGAATATAAACCATGACTGATAGCACTTCGTGAGTTTAGTACTCTTATAAATAGTGATTACAGTATCCTATAAACTATAATAATATATATTTGTTTGCAAATTAAACTAAATTACTAGAGAAAGGAAGACATGAATATAAATTTTCCTATGATATATCTTAATAGCTAAATATTCGCGTCGTGACTATTACGTGAGATTTCATCTTAGTTGCGTTTATTAGTTATCCGTCGTTTGGATTTCTGAGGGTAATATCGCGAGCTTCGACAATGGTCTAACATAAGTACCCTTGGTGGTTTTTATAGTTGCAGTTCGTTTTACATTGTCGGATCCGGGATGAATCTCTAAGACGCGACCTATAGCCCATTGTAGAGGGGGTAGATTTTGTTGTTTTACAAGTACGAGCTGATTGACGCGTAGTTGAATGCCCGAATTTTGTTTCCATTTCGACCTTTCCTGCAACGAGCCTAAGTACTCGCTACTCCATCTGCGCCAAAAGTGCTGTCGAAGTTGCTCCACGCGTTGCCATCGTAGGAGCCTATTCTCATTGATCTCGCAGAAATCTCTGCAAGGAAAACTATTTAGTGCTGTACCAACCAGAAAGTGACCCGGACCATGATAACACAAGTCGTTGGGATCCACGCTTAGTGGCGTGATAGGGCGCGAATTTAATATAGCTTCTATCTCAGATAATACAGTCTGCAGTTCTTCAAAATTTAAATGGGCTTGGCCCACAATTCTAGTCAAGTGATGTTTGGCGGATTTTACCGCCGCTTCCCATAAACCGCCAAAATGGGGAGCGTTGGGCGGAATGAATCCCCAGCAAATGCCCTCGTTGGCACAGAATTGATTGAGATCGGACTGCGTTTCTTGTTTGTTATAAAATTCGTATAGTTCCTTGATTTGCTTTTTTGCCCCGACAAAGGTGGTCCCATTATCCGAGTACATGTGGGTCGGTTTCCCTCTTCGCGCAATGAAACGTTTGAATGCACCAAGAAAACAGTCTGTCGTCAAATTGCTTACGACTTCGATGTGCGCGGCTTTAGTGGCAAAGCATACGAAAATGGCTATGTAGGCCTTATGATTGCGAGAGTTGCGCCTGTTTCCTTCGCGTATTGTGACTGGACCGGCATAGTCTATCCCACAATGCGCGAACGGTCTAGATGGGGTGACTCGACCGGCGGGTAATGATCCCATTAAAGCTTCCGAGAATCGCGGTTTTGCTTTAAAACAAGTTACGCATTCTTGTATGATCTTTCGCGCTGCGGATCTTAGCGAAAGTGGCCAGAAACGTTGCCGGACGGCGGCCATAGTACCTTGTGTTCCGGCGTGCATATTCCGAATATGCTCTTGTCTAATTATTTTTTGTGTTAAATCGTGTTTGCGCGGCAGCAAAATGGGATGGCATGCGTCAAAATCTAGGTTTGAGTTTTTAAGCCTACCGCCCACCCGGATTAGGCCATCTTTATCCATGAAAGGAGTTAACGGCAATAGACGGCTGCCTGTATTAATGGTCGTTCCTAATTTTAATGCTTCGTATTCTTTAGAGAAGACTTGTTTTTGTACCTCCCTGCACACGATTTCCGTTACAAGTAAAAGTTCAGACGAAGATATTGTTCTATTTGGCGCGAGATTCCGTTTCGTAGAAAATCTCATGCAATACGCAATGATCCGAAGGATTTTGTTTAGACTTGAATGCTTGGTTAATAGCTGGGTGACCATGCATTGGTCATGCTTGACGACAATCGCGGCTATTCTTCTTTGTTCGGGCATATCCTCCCTCGGATATGTAAAACTTCCCGATGGCCACTGATTTTCATGCAACTGTAGAAAGCTGGGCCCGTGCCACCACATGGATGATGCGATTAAATCATACGGATATATGCCCCTGGATAGTATGTCTGCAGGATTGTCGGAAGAGGAGACGTGACGCCACTGACTGATCTGAGTCAACCTTTGAATTTCTCCGACTCTATTTGCCACGAATACTGACCAGTTGCGCGAGGATGAAGCTATCCAATTCAATGCTATGGTGGAGTCCGACCAAAGAAATGCTTGCATGGGCGAGCCCAATGAGTCTTTCACCTTAGTTATGAGTTGAGCTAACAGAACCGCTGCCGATAGTTCAAGCCTTGGCAGTGACACGGCCTTGAGTGGTGCCACACGGGATTTTGAACACAGCAACTGTGAACGATATTCACTAGATTCGATGGTTGTGCGTACATATATACATGCGCCATATGCATTTTGACTTGCATCACAAAACCCGTGTAATTGCACGAGCTGTGAGTCTGGGTTGTATTTGACACCCCTAGGGATTTGTAGCTGATTTACAGCATGTAATTGAGACTTGAATTTTAGCCAGCTTGTATGTAATTCCTGCGGCACAGATTCATCCCAATGGATGCCGGCCTTCCACAGGTCTTGAAGAATGAGTTTGGCAATTACAATGACGGGTCCGAGGAGACCCAGAGGATCAAACAACCTGGAAACTTCAGAAAGAATAACGCGCTTAGATACTGCGCTGTTAGTGGAGTCTGAATTGTATGCAAAGTGAAAAACATCCTTGACTTGATTCCATTGAATCCCTAGTATGCTAGAATCTGTCTCGTTATGAATGGTAATTACTTCCTCATCACGATCCTTTATATTTTTTAGGAGTTCTGGGCAATTCGACGCCCACTTACTGAGTTCGAAAGATCCTATTCTCAGCAATTCTATTAGTTCATCTCGGAGTACCTTAGCCTCGTGCAGAGTATCTGCTCCCGACAAAAAGTCATCTACGTAAAAACTGCGTTTCACCTCTCTAGAGCCTACCGGGTACTTAGCTGCGTATTGATCGGCATGATAAGTAAGGCACCTGGTGGCCAAGTATGAAGCTGATGATGTTCCATACGTAACTATCAATAGTTCGTATGTGTCGACGTTGTTAGCAGGGTCGTCCCGCCATAGTATCCTTTGTAGACGTGTTTGAGAAGGATCCACCAATACTTGTCTATACATTTTTATTACGTCGGCGCTAAAAACATAAATGAAGAAACGAAATCGGATGAGTATGGATGTTAGCTCTTGCTGCACTACTGGCCCTATCATAAGTGCATCATTTAAAGATAAGCCCTCGGTAGATTTGCATGAAGCGTCAAATACTACGCGGATCTTTGACGTTTGATTGTTAGATTTGAATACGCAATGATGCGGTAAATAAAAACATGGGGAACTCTCATCGAGCTGCAATTCTATTTTTTGCATGTGCCCTAACGATATGTACTCATTGATAAATTGTTTGTATTGCTCTTCTAGATCGGGCTGTCGTTTAAAACGTTTTTCGATGCCCTTCAAACGAGACATGGCAATGCTTCGAGAGTCTCCTAACTTGTCGATTAATTGATCTCTAATGGGAAGTTTGACCACGTATCTGTCTTGTGGATTTTGATGAATATTGCTGTTAAAATGCTGCTCACAATAACTTTCCTCAGGAGTCAAATTATCGGAGTCATTTGTCGCGTCGTCTAATTGCCAGAACCAACTTAATTGATCATGTAACTGCTCGTTAGTTATAGATGCGTGTAGAGAATGTACCTTTGCGTGAATTGATTTTGAATCAAACATTCGTCCTGCTAGGATCCATCCAAACCTCGTTTTTTGTAATTTAGGATGCCTGTCCGATGATTGTATCTGTCCTACAGAGAGAAGATCCCAAAATATTTCGGCTCCAATTAGAATGTCGATATCGGAGGATACGTGAAATTGTGTATCAGCTAGCTTTATATTTCGTGGCAGTTCGAAATCCTTTCGCCTTAACGGTATGCCAGGGAGTTTTTCTGTAACTTGATCTGAAACAATACAATCGATTGTAGCACTGTATGAATCTATTCGCGATTGCAATTCGATTTTTACTGCTTGCGTGGCCGTCGTAACCGTTCCGTTCACGCCGGATATGGCTACGCTTAGTGATTTGGGAGTGAGGCCAAGCCTCGTCATGAATTTCCTTGATATGACATTCGCCTGAGAACCACAATCCAACAGAATGCGACAAGGTCAAAGCACGCCCTGATGATCGCGCGCGTGCACCATGGCTGTTGACAATATGACGTTAACACTTCCCCCTGCGACGTGTGTCGCTACTACGGCAGAGGATTCTGCGGAGTTGGAGTTGTCGCTGCCCTTTCCTGAAGAGCTAGAGGAATTAGGCGCTTGCTGCGAGACGGTTGTCATATGAAGAAGCGTGTTATGCTTGGCTTGGCAGACCTTGCAACCTCCTGAAGTGCATTTGCTAGCGATGTGCGTGTTGGAACGCAGACAATTAAGGCAAATTATGCGAGAACGAATTTCCGCGATCCTTTGAGGAACCTGAAGTGCCAAAAAATTCTTGCAGTAATAAATGGAATGCTCCCCTCGACAGTAGTTGCATTTTAACTTGACGGTAGCTGCGCATGCTGTTTGACGCTTGGCGCGTGCCTTGGCAGTGCCGTCCTTGACGTTCGCGACGTTGCTAGATTTGTTTGTGACTTCGAGCATCTGACACTGTCGTGTGATAAAATCGAAGAATTGTTTGGACGATGGTAATTCGTTACCCGTAAGCGAAGATTGCCACTCGCGTAGTGTGAGGGGATCGAATTTCGAGCATAGCACGTGTATTAAAATATCGTCCCAATACGCGGTGGGTCGCTTAAGAGCTTGCAACGCGTGTATGTGCTTTGTCGCGCCATCCGCGATTTGCCTTAACTCGGTATAATTTTCCCTTGTCATGGAAAGTAATTCTATAATGGTCTTGATATGATTTTGCACGATTACCCGTTTGTTATCGTACCGCTCTTTAAGAAGATTTCACGCTGCATTGTAATTCGCGTCCGAAATCTCTAGAGAATTAATTACGCTGCTCGCATCGTCTGTGAGAGAGGCCTTTAAATATTGAAACTTTTGTATGCAACTGAGAGACGCGTTCGTATGTATGACCGACGTGAATGTATCGAAGAACGGGAACCACTCGTCATATTTCCCCGAAAATGTCGGTAAATTTAATTTAGGTAAGCGCACGCGGGAAGTTGCGTCCGAGATTTCCGAAAGCGTTGCCGGCGAAACAGCGGCAGTGCGCGAGTGCGTGGGAGGGCTTAATAACTCCCTGATTTTAGCGGATACGGCATAAAATGCGTCCTCGAACGTAGCCCGATCGTTACCTTCGGCTTCTTCTAAAATTTCTATTTGCGTCTGTACAGTGTGATATTCGGCCCAATAATGTTCTAGTTTTAATTTGCGCTCTTCAAGTTGAGCCGTTGTCGAGGTATTGATAGCAGTAATTGTCTCGACGTAATGTTTTATTCGAGTGCAGGATCCCTTGATCATAGCGCGTTGTCTTTTAAGTACCGCGAGATTTTCTGTATTAGACATTTTAAACTAATTGAATTGAGACACACGTTTTATTCGAATCTGGTTGGTACTCGTCACTAGATAGCTACCCTTACCTTACATTTATTTCTTATTAAAGAAAGAAAACGCGTGAACGCTCGGTAATCCTTTGTCGGTCGTCCTGCGGGGAGGAAGGGGGTGTCGTCGTCTCAATGCGCTGTTTGGCCCTCGATGCGTCGTTCGTCTTGTCGAATATGGCCGACAAGGATTGCCGTGACTGCCGGTTCGATTGCCCGTCCGTTGGAATTATGCCGTTGTCGCCAATGCGGGGCAATCGTTTGTACTCGCCGACGAGTAAAATAGCCGCTCTTGACCTCTCCTTTGTTAGGACGTCTGCCGATGTATGGGAAATTCCGTAGGCCGATACCGTACGTGATAACTCGATACGTTGGCCTTTTTTAATTTGGCTTGCGCCCTTCGTGTTATATCCTCTAGAAGTTTGTTGGACAGTACCTTGACCGAGCTTGCGGAATTCCTTGGATGAATCCGGCTCGAAGGACCAAATGTACGGGATGTACGTAAGTTGAATTATCGGGCGTGTGCCCGTCGTATGTTGTCGTGGAATGAGTGCTTCACGAATATACGACCGAGAATGTTTCTCTCTCACTTGCTTATATTTATTGAAAAAACTCAGAAGGTAGTGACCTGCACTCGAGATACAAGGTATAAATGCTTAATTGAAATACAGCGTATAATGGTATACAATAGCCGGCTATGTCGGCCGCACGTGTGTCTCTCGTTGTCTCTGAGACGATTCTGATTCGTATTAGCGGGGACCGCGCACGATGGGTCGCGATCGGCAACGGAAGCCCCCGAAGGCAACGGCGAAGGACCCGACATATATATATGCGGGTACCCGAATTCGAGCGGGTAGATTGACCGGGCGATACGCGTAAATAGTTTATTGAATACCAAACAACCATGTATCTCGGCGTACATCAGTCCACTCCTAACGTCCACCTAATCCATTTTTCCTGCATTGCCTCTACTTCTCTCCTTTCCTTCCACCCCCATATTTCCGTCCCATATTCCAACACCGTTCGCACTAACCTTTCCATTAGTCATATCTTTTTTATCCAATGCAAATCCTCCTCCTGCAAATCTTCTTTTCCCCATTTCTCACACCTGTCTTATCACCGCTCCTGTCTTCCTTACTCTGTCCTTTACCTGTGCCTCCTGTCTCCCATTCCTTTGCAATTTGTATCCTAGAGAAATGAACTCCTTCACTTCCTCTAGTCTTTTCTTTTCATCTTCACTCAGCTTTTTTCATTCTTCCTCTTCCCTTTTTAAACCTCATTATCTTCGTCTTATCCACATTCACTTCTAATTTTTTTCTATACAATTTTTCATTTTCCCTGATATGTGTACCATCCTTTCTTCATTCTCTGCCCACAGTACCATGTCATCCGCATATGCTAAACAGTGTACTTTTTCCCCTCCCAGCTTCATTCCTCCTCATTCTCCTTTCCTCAGCACCTCCTCTATATCCGCTATTAACAGGTTAAACAAATGTGGGCTCATTGGGCAACCCTGCCTCACTTTCTTCGCCGTTCAGAAGCTTTTCTCTTCCTCCTTCCCCACTCTTACTTTGCTTCTCGTTTTTCTATATACCTCCTCTATCCTACTCCTTAGTTCTTCCCTTACCCCCTTATTCCTCATTGCTTCTGTTAACACCTCCTTGTCCACCGAATTAAACGCCATCTCTAAATCTATGAATGCCGCCACTACCTTACCTCCTTTCTTATTCACTTTTCTATTCACCAAATAGTATAGTACATAAATGCTGTCCATCACCCCCATTCCCTTCCTGAAACCTGTTTGACTCTCCGGTATCACATTCTCCTCCTCTATTTCCTTCTTTAGCCTTTCTGTTAGTATTTTCACGTATATCTTATATAACGTTGACATCAACATTACCCCTCTAATTTTCCACCCTATCTCCCGTTCCCTTTTTTACCAGTGGTACAATTATCCTATCTTTCCACCTCTCCGGCCATCCTTCCCCTCTCCAGATTCTGTTGCACATTTCCCATATCCACTCCTCTATCCTTTCCCCTTCATATTTCCATCCCTCACTCGGTCCATCCATCCTCTCCCGCTACCTTTCCTTTCTTTATTTTTTTCCATATCCTCTGTACTCCCCCCCTGTTTATCTCTTGTTCCTCATCCCTTTCCCTTTTTTTTCCTCTTCTTACAACTTTATTCTCTACCTCCCCCCTCCAATAAGTCCATGAAGTACTCCTTTCATTCCTCCGCTCTTATCTCTTCATTCATCTCTTTCCTCTTTTTTCTTTCCCTGTTTATGATTTTCCATTCCTCTCCTTCCCTTCTTGCCTCTATCGTCTCTTTGTACCATCTTATCCTCTCCTCTTCCCTTTTTCCTTTACACATTAGCTTGTATTCCGCTTTTGCTTTTTTTCCTTTTCCTCCTCCTCGCCTTTTCCTCCATTCTCTTAACTTTTTCCTCACCTCTTTCCTCTTTCCTTCACATTTTTTGTCCCACCACTTTTTCTTTTTTCCTTCTTCACTCTCTTTTTCTCCTTCTCTCAATTTCTTTTCTATCCTTCCTATTTTTTCTCTAACTCCTCTTCTATTCCCTCTTTCCATTCTCCTTCCTATTTTATTCCCTCCCTTATTCTTTCTCCTCCCCTCTTCGTCTATCTCCCCCCTTTTCTTTTTCTTTCTCTTTCCCTCTTTTTCTTTTTTTCATTATCTTCTCTTCTTTCTAATGTCACGATCATTGGGATGGTCCAATTCTACATTATCTCTCACCTTCATCCTCTTTATCTTTTCTTGTACTCTTTCCTCTCCTACCACGTAGTCAATCACCGATTCCCCTCTTCCTCCTGTGTATGTATACTCCCCTTTCTTATTCCCTCTTATCCTTCCGTTGAAAATACCCCACCCCACTTCTTCCAGTTACTTTATCAGTTTTTTCCCTCCTCATTAACTTTCTTTTTCTTTGATGATCTTTCCTCTGCCTCTTCTCCTCCTATCACTCCTCCTCTCCTCCCTGTTCTTGCGTTAAAATTTCCTTCTAATATTGTCCATTTGTTTCCTTCTTTCTCTTTCATCTACTCCTTTATTTCCTTGATTTTCTTCTTCATGTCCCCGTTAATGTATACATCTATTACCCTTCAACTCTCTCTTTCCACTTCTATATCCGCCATCATTATTCCATCCCCCTTTTCTTCCATTTCTATTACCTTAATCTTTCCCCTCTTCTTCTTTACTCCCATAATCATTTCCCCCATCAGTCTTCCTTTCTTCTTTTTATTCTTTGCTACTTGCTTCTCCCATCTATATCCTTTCGATAACTTCTTTTTAATCACTTCTTAATCTCTTTCCTCTATCCACGTTTTCATCATTACTATCACCTCTCAATCTCCTATTTTCTTCCAAAATTTTTCTTCTTTACTTTTTAGCCCTATCACATTCCAGAATCCTATTTTCCACTCTTTTCTTATTTTTTTCTCTTTTTTCCCTTTTTTCTTCTTCCTTTTCTCTTTTCTTCTCTCCCCTCCTTTTCTAACTTTGTTTCTCTTTCATTCCTATCTCCACTCCCCCTTTTTCCACTTCCATTTTTTCTATTTTTTCTCTAGTTTCTCCTTTCCAGTTTCTAAGCACACCTTCTTTCTTCTTCCATCTCCACCAACAATCGTTGATTTTAATCGTCCCATAGCTTGTCCATACCTTGTTCCCTTTCTTCCTTTTTCCCTCCGCAATCTCCATTAATTTCCATTTCATTTTTCTTTCCTCCCATGTTAAGTCGTCTTCTAAGATATTTTATAGTTTATATAAAATTGAGTATTTATATTAAGTCTCATAACTTGGAAAGTACTTAAGAAAGAAATATTTTATTATAGTGTTTTGGAAAGCTCTCGAGGTAAGCTACAAGAATAAATAATAAAAAGGATGTTTTATTTGAAAAATTCAAGGTGATCTTGATTTTGTTATGAAAACAAAACTATTTTCAAAATTTTTTATTGCATGTGGTAGCTTGCATGGAACAGATAAATTTTCATTGTAAATTTTTTTCCTAAATTGTCGGAAAGTGTCTCAAAAATCGTGTGGACCGTTACGCTGAACACCCTGTATATCTCTAATTATATTTAAAAAATAATTGTAATTATTTTGAGGTATATCTAGCAGTGTTGTACGTATTTGGTACAAATAAATTTCTATTGATATAAAAATTCAGTAATTATAATATACATTTGATGGTACAAGAAAGAAAAATAATTTTATTATATATTTTGTTTGCTTGGATTACTCATTATTTATTTATATTTATTTAGCAAATGTGTAAAGTCTTAAATAAATAAATAGTTTTTTAATTATTGGAAAATCAGCTTTTATAGTACAATTTTTTGTATTATATTAATATATTATATTTTTATTAATCAATTTTTATATAAAAAATATAAACATTATACATAAACGTTATAATTATAATTATAATTTTTATATACTTACATTTACAAATAAAAACTGAATTAAATCTCTTAAAAATACATTTTGTTATAGACATCATCTCACTAAACAATTGGTTTTAAATATGTTTAATATTTAATAAAAATTGATGGATTGCTAATTTAACGAATAATATAAAGATTGTCCGATAACATACTAGATCTGTTTTCTGTTCCTGCACTAATAAACTAGTGCACACTGGTGCAATAAGTTAAAGTGAGACAAAATATACTTGTCTCATTCTAGCTTATTGCACCAGTGTGCACTAGTTTATTAGTGCAGGAACAGAAAACAAGCCTACTGTTACGTTTACCGGCAATCAAGCACTCACTCGCACTCGGAATAAACTATCTCGCAATATAAAAAGGAACTTTAATAACACAATGCAATACAATATAATACAATATGCTGCGGCAGTCAAATACAATATAATGTGCATTAATCTACGATACAATATAATGTTGTAATGTAAGCTATCGGAGGAAACGTCCTCACGGCACGACAGCTCGGGTCGTTCCGAACGAATCTAATATGGCGCCGAAAAACAAAGACAGGATAGTTGTCAATCAACAACCCCCTTAACGATGGAACTCAAGAGATGAAAGACCAGGGACGTAACGTAATAATACATATGATTACGTTTTATTTTTTAGATTAAGGAATTGAATTATGAATGTTTAGACTAATTATTGATACTCCTGATAAAGGTACAAGACATACTTGACAGAAAACAGCAATGATATCAATTCGACTCTAACTGAAAAATTAACACGCTCGACGAAAATTCCATCTTCAATATTGGTAACGATAAATCAATGGAACGTTTGTTATTTTGCATAAATGCATTTCCCAAAATGCGTTTGTCGAATGAATCAAGAGGCAAGTAAGAAAACTAAAACAGAAAATGTTGAATTATTAGCAGGAATGGCCGGTTGTTAGGAGTTTCGCGAAAAGAAGTAAACGCGAGTTAAAGTATTAATGATGCTGATATATATTTGATAACATACAAAATATAGATGACTTATTTTACTGAACGATACGCATGACAAAAGAAAGAGAAAAAAACGTGCTCGTGCACTCGTGCGACTGATCGATGCGAAAGAGTCTCGCGAGAGAAAGAAAAGAGAGTGCGCATGCGCTGTTGCTACTTTCTTTCAAGTCGCATGCTGTGTGAAGCGCGCCAAGCTTAATAGTATATTGTGTATCAAGTGCGGAAAGTTGACAATTGGTCACGAGTGTGGGGGATGGACGCACCAGCCAAAGGCAAGTGCGACTACCCTACACGAGTGAACAATTGTCAATCCGCACGCGATACACATACTATTTTGTATTACAAGTGCAGGCAAAGTAGCTTTGTGCGCGTTTTCTGTGTGTGAGATGGCCGATCGCACGCCGCCATCTTGTGGCGGCACGGTGCGGCTCAGCCGTAGGCAATGGCTTTGAACGCGGCTTATTCACTCACCGCGTCGCCGCTAGATGGTGGCGTGGGAAATCGGTCGCTTTCCGCACAAAAAACACGAACACAAAGTGCCACTTTGCCTGCACGTGTAATACAAAAGCTATTATTAGGTTTTAATCCAATATTCCTACCGCTTAAGTGCTTCACGCATTTGTTTGTTAAATTTAACATTGCACATAAATTCTTAAAACGCTCTTTCGGAACGGCTTTTGTATAAACATCTTCTCGTTGCAGATTACTTGAAATATAGCATATTCTCAATTCTTTTCTCTTTACTTTTTCACGGAGAAAATGATAACGGATATCTATGCGCTTTATTCTTTTATGATAAATTGGATTCTTTACTAATTGAATCGCGGACTGATTGTCTATATAGATAACCGTAAGTTCCTTGCATTGACATCTAATATCATTCATACGCTTCCGGCAACCATATAGCTTCTTTTGCTGCCGCTGCAGCCACTACATACTTCGCTTCAGTTGTACTTAATGTTATAGATTTTTGTAGTTGTGAGATCCAAGTCACTGAACCGTTTGCGAGCATAATTACGTAACTGATTGTTGAGCGCCGCGTCTCTATATCGCCTGCAAAATCCTAACACAAAGTCATTCCCACTACTTTTATACATTATCTTGAGCTTCCTATCAAATATTTCAAGACGCATTTTGTTGCGTTTCAATGACTTAATCAAATTGATTTAAAAATCGGCTAAGTACATTCATGGCAAAGGCTATGTCAGGTCTTGATTTCATGCTATACATCAATGACTAGGAACATTAACGAGCTTACTGCCTCTCTGTAGGGGATATTCAAGACCTTTGATTCGTTTTCCTCCACTGGACTAACAATTAGTGTTTTAATATGTAAATTTACTTCAATAATTAGGTATTGTATTTTATTGGTAGTTTTTATGTAGAATGATTTAGTTATAACTTATTAGAATGATTTAGTTGTACTTTATAATTTTTATATTATCATTTTTCTAGTTACGCTTGATAAGGGCCAGTAATTGATGGCCGAAACGTTATGAGACATATTTTGTACTTTTGTCATGTGTCAGTTTAGTCGAATTAAATAAAAAGAAAATTTATTTTTATTATTTATTATTGTTTAATCATTACTGGCGACTTTAAGTATTTTAAAGTGTTAATTAAATTAACGTTTGAGAAAATTTAAAAATGATACAATAATTTAACATACATATAATTATACATACATACATTTTTTGGTTGATGCAGTAATGTTGAGGTTAATGATGAAAGTTCAAGGCTTTAAGTTGATGCTTAAAAGCATATCTGAAGTTGATGCTTGAAAGCATATCTCTGATTCAACATCTGACGAATCTGAGAATTCATTAATTCTTTTTCCCTTATTTTGTTCCAAAAATGTTTCTTCAGTCGTCTTCGATAATGTGTTTATTATTTTGTAAAAAAATGAATTGTTATATATAGGGCATGTTCCGATATACGCTACTGGTATTAAAAATCTATATTTATATTATGTATATTCTACATTTTCCATATTAGCAGTGTATATCGGAACATACTTTTATAATATATAAACATGTAAATAATTTTGTATAATACATACGGTGTAGTCTGAAATGTATCATCCAAAGATTTCATTATTTCAAAAAATTGATAACTCGATTTTAAATTTACTGAAGATGCACTAGATCCACTCGGCACATACTGTTTTACTTTTTTTGGCCCTTATATAACAATCACGATGATATTTCCACTTTTTTGTAATTTTTTTATACTGATATTAGCTATAATTAATAAACAGTTATTTCTAAATCTTGTCACAATTTTAAATAAAATAATAATAATCTTATTAATAAGTAATTATTAATAATAAATTCTTTACACGTAAAAATTTTCAATATAAATTTTTAATATATGCATACCTGAAGCGAAGTATGTCTAATTATCATTTATAACTAGGCACTTATAATAGGGTAACGTACGCTTAGGATGTGGAATGTGTATTTAGGCTCTCGTAAATAAATATGAGAAGTATTTACATTTTAATAGCGCATCCTGACGAATGCTTTATTTGGATTAAAGTTCTCTTTGTACATTAGGTTATTAAACTTGTCATTATTATTATGGTAATTATTGTGTAGCTTTTTCCATTGGTATCGCTTACTTTTCCCTCCTTTTCGTTTCGTCTGTGTAGAGGCGTCGCGTTTTCTTTGAAGGAGATACCGGAGGCGATATTAACGGCGGGACTCTCCACAATACTGCGTTCAATGTAGATCTTTCCTTCAGCGGAGATCTAGGTGGACTGTAGAGAATGTCGAAGTCGATGTCGTTGTCGGGGGCTGGTATTATTGGTAAACCTAGAAACAGAAGATTAGTCGTTTCCGGCAATGTTACGCCCGATGAAATGATAGATGATTTCGGCGTCGAAGCGCCAGATAGAGAAACAACGTTTGGTTTGGGCTGAGATGCCAGATAGTCTTGACTTTTTAGATGATGTTTCACTAGGAGTCTCTGGCCCTTTTAGTAGATTTTTACTTGTAGATTCCTGCCTAGTGAGGGGTCTTTAAGAGCTCCGGCAGCGTAGCGCCAGGAGTAAAGGGCCTCTCTGGCGGGCAAGCGCCAAGTGAAGGTGGCCGTTCCGGCGACGTAGCGCCAGGAGCTGGTAATTGTGCCGGTAGCGTAGCGCCAGGAATTGGTAATTTTTCCGGCGGTATAACGTCGGGGACAGCTACCTTCTCCGGCGGGCGTGCACCAGGAGTTTCGGGCTGTCTTAAGCTAAGTCTACTTTGGTCGTATCGTAGAATCGTAGCATCGTAGAATCGTTGCAATAGCTAGTCTATAAAGATCGTATCTCGTATCGTAGCATCGCAAGTGTCGTTAAGCGTCGTGCGATTTGTCGTAATTGGTCGTCACTGACTGTGTATAAGTTTAACCAAATCCAAACTTCTACGTTCTTGCGACAGACTGTGCGCTCATTGGCTGAATCCTCTTTTTATAAACTTGGGTTGACTTAACTATCTATGTACATAAAGTTTTATTTAATGACTTATCGATCAATCAGCGATAAGAATGATGGTAGCAGTAAAAACAGTATATTTCTCTGTTTCTTTGAAAATTGAAATAATTACAGTGCGAAAATGGATGAAATCACAGTGCGAAAATATATGCTTTTAATGATGAGCATGATTATTATTTCTGTTTATTTTAAAACATCGACATCATGCGACTTGTCGGAGATGGTGGATCAGACCACTAAACAAGTGTTGTAATGTAAAGGGATTCCATTTGTCATTATTTCATGAATTAAAGACTACAGACCACGAAGAATTTTTTTCGTATACAAGGATGTTACCTCATCAATTTAATGATTTACTTAGACAAATTAAGCCATTTCTTCTTCTTGGTGGTTTGCGACATCCTTTACCTTCAGAATTGAAACTTGCATTGACTATTGGGTGATTATGCAATACATTATATATTTTAAAAAAAGATATGAATTTTTAATGATAATTGTATTTCTTTTGATAAATTTCTTTAGTGTTAAATTTTTTATGATTGCAGCTTTTTAGCACATGGTGACAGTGCACATTCTAAATATTGGGAATATAGAATTGATCGATCCATTGTGTACAAAGTTATTCGAGAAGTGTGTGAAACAATATGGAAAGCTTTTCAACCTGCAGTACTTCCACAATCAGATCGATTTATTTGGAAACAAACAGTTGAAGGTTTTTTCAATAAATGGCAGTTTCCAAATTGCATCGGTGCACTTGATGGGAAGCACATTTGCATAAAAGCACCATCAAATTCTGGATCAAAATATTGTTAAAAAAAATTCTTCAGCATTGTTCTAATGGCAATATGTGACTACAAATATCGTTTCCTTTGAGTGGATATTGGTCAATTTGGTATGTACATAAGTGATTGCAATGTGCATATATATTCTTCAAAGCTCCCCTTAGACAACAAGAAGAATTTTTAAGAATATTGATGCGCATGATTGATAGATAAGTCAGTTAATATTGTTAAACATTTTTCTGTCTTTTACAGGATCTATTAGTAATGGTGGAGTGTGGAGTGAGAGTGAGCTTGGGAGATGTATGGGACAAGGAACTTTTGATGCACCACTGCCATGTGAATTGCCTGGTACAAATATCAAAACTATGTCCTGGTTGCTGATGAAGCCTTTCCATTAAATATGAACATTTTAAAACCATATTCTAAAAAATTTCTTGCTGGTAAAAATGTTGATAATGCTCCAGTATTTAATTATCGTCTGTCAAGAGCACGAAGGATCATTGAAAATACATTTGGTATATTGGCAGCTAGATGGCAAATTCTTCAGAAAGACTGTAATTCATCCTGAAAATGTGGATCACATAATTAATGCTTTAGTTTGCTTACATAATTTTATTATGAATGACGAAGAACAGAGACCTGATGCTACAAAATGGTATTGTCCCTCTAACTTTGTAGATAAAGATAATGAAAACCATGAAATTATGGAAGGCGCCTGGCGAGAGCTGATTGACAACTTAGCACTATATGAAGATCTTGTTAATATGAAAGGAAACAGTGGCACAAATGCTGCAAAAGCTTAGAGAAATGTATTTCGCGAATATTTAGTATCAAAAGTTGGATGCAACCAAACTTCATGGCAATTTTAATTGGCATTAAGAGAATGTTATATTAATGAATAAATAATATGTAATATTATTAAATAAATTTTTTCTTCATTTTAATTTATTATTTTTTTAATATAAACTGTACAATGCATGTATATATACTTGTTTAATAGAAAAGAAAATAAATTTGTATATTGATATATGTATTTATTGATATATAAATAAAATTATTCTCCATTGATATATAAATTTTACTATTTTCTCTTAAATAGTGTGTATTTGTCTAGTTCCATTAGTTCATATCAACTATACATATATTTAGTATACTAGGTCGAAGGCACTAAGAGTTTCATATCACAAATCAACTTCATATCACAAAAAAACGCATTATTTTTACCTTAAATATATATATATAATAATAAATATGATATTTTTAAATCGGCCAATAGAGCTTAAGCGCGAAAAATTAATTCTTCGGAATTGTATCTCTTGGTTTGAAATTACTAAGTTCCATATATAAATTAATCTCGAACTTACATATGGAGAAATAGGCGAGAAAAATATAAGTCCGAAAAGTCGCTGAAGCGGGAATCAAACCCGCATCTTTCACTTTCCGGGCGACTGCTCTTACCAACTAACAATAAGCTATTCAGATCCTTTCGATCCTATATTTTTCATTTGCCTTTTAGTAGATGTTAGTAAATAACGCCGTCATAAGGCCCAGGCGTGAATAAAATCAGAAAAGAGGCAAATGAAAAATATAGGATCGAAAGGGTCTGTGTAGCTTAGTTGGTAAGAGCAGTCGCCCGGAAAGTGAAAAACGCGGGTTCGATTTCCCCTTCAGCGGCTTTTCGGACCTATATTTTTCTTGCCTATTTCTCCATATGTAAGTTCGAGATTAATTTATATGTGGAACTTAGTAATCTCAAACCTAAGTTCCATAATCTCAAACCAAGAGATACAGTTCCGAAGAATTAATTTTTCGCGCTTGGGCACTATTGGCCGATTTAAAAATATCATATTTATTAATATTAAGAGCCCATAAAAATATTTCTTTTCTGATAATATATAATATATTAGACTTTTTTTGGTATTCTTATATATCTTATATATATTAAAGCTCTTTTTATAAAAATATAAATTTTTTAACATTATAAATATTCTAGTTTTGAGACTTTTGCGGCCATTGGAATCATCAATGCAAAAGATTTCCGTATGGATGCCGCGTGGTTTAACAGCGTAATGTCGACGTTTTGCAAACGTTGCAGTTTGCATCTTCAGGGCTGACAGCTCCGATATTGAGCTTTCTTGGGTTGTGATCCTTATATGTATTATAGGAGGTTTTTCATCTACGGAAAAGTATTCCGTCATGACGCCGCTTAGTGGTGTGAGTGTATATTAAGGACAGTGTGTCAAATAGGGTTTGTTTCATAACCTTTGTCGCGGTTGAGGTTGTCGGGATGTTTCAGAATTTCTAGGGCTTTACGATATTTCCTGGCGAAATAGCTTTGCGAGGAGGCTAGTCTGGTTGCTTTGTCGTATTGTACCGAGTGTCCCGTTTCCATCCAATGTTCTGCCAAGGCTGATTGACTAAAATGGCAGTACCTGGTACTCTGTTGTTCCTTAATTTGTGTACTGATCTTTCTCTCAGGTTCTCTTATTGTACACTTTTCCGCAGGAGCAAGAAATCTTGTATACACCTGGTGTTTCTAAGTGTGGTCTCCGATCCTTGGGATTAGGAAGTAGTTGCGCAATCTTATTTTGAGGTTTGAAAATTACTTTGATATTATGTTTACCCAGGATCCTGCTAATGCGTTCTGTTGTACCTTGAAGATACGGAAGGGTCGTCCATTTTTTATCTTCTTTTTCTTCTTCTTTTTCACTTGATGTACTCATATTTGTAGAACTGGAGATTTTATTTTTCAGTCTTTCAGTTGTTCGATGGATGTCTTTGGTGTTGTACCCATTCTTGGTCAAGACTTGGTTGAGATGTTCTAATTCTTCATTCAGGGAAGTTGGTTTAAAAATTGTTAAGGCTCTGTATATTAATGAACTGATGATAGAATTCTTCTGAGCCGGGTGATGATGAGAGGTAACGATCCGTATGTGTTGGTTTTCGATAAACCCCATGGCCTAAGGTGCCGTCTTTGTTCTTTTTAACTAACACGTCTAGAAAAAGGAGCTGATTATTCTGTTTTATTTCCATTGTGAACTGAATACTGTAGTGCTGGCAATTTAGAAAGTCGAAAAATTGAGGGAGTGTTTCTCTGCCATGACTCCAGATGACAAAGGTGTCATCAACCTATCGAAACCATGTAGAGGGTTTAAGAGATGCATTTTTCAGGATTTTATTTTTAAAATGTTCCATGAAAATGTTTGCAATGATAGGTAAAATGGGGGATCCCATTGCTGCTCCAGAGGTTTGTTCATAGAACTCTTTGAAATTGGAAATAGGTTAAGGTTAGGCAATGTTCTATTAATGGGAAAAAATTTAAGTCAATATTTTCAGATTTTTTAATAATATCTAAAGTGTCTTGTACAAAAAGAAAGCTCAATATCGGAGCTCTCAACCTTGAAGATGCAAACTGCAACATTTGCGAAACGTCGGCATTACGCTGTTAAACCACGCGGCATCCATCCGGAAATCTTTTGCATTGATGATTATAAATATTATATATAATATTTCTCATTTGATTTTATTCACGCTCGGGCCTAATCATGGCGTTATTTACTAACATCTATTAAAAAGGCAAATGAAAAATATAGGATCAAAAGGGTTTGAATAGCTTAGTTGGTAAGAGCAGTCGCCCGGAAAGTGAAAGACGCGGGTTCGATTCCCACTTCATCGACTTTTCGAACCTATATTTTTCTCGCCTACTTTTCTCCATATATAAGTTCGAGATTAATTTATATATGGAACTTAGTAATCTCAAACCAAGAGATACAGTTCCGAAGAATTAATTTTTCGCGCTTGGCTCCATTGGCCGATTTAAAATATCATATATTATTGTTAATTTTAATGTTCAATATTTTAGTTAAATATATTTAAATAAAGATGTGAAATTTAATGTATTCACTTTTAGTTCAAATGATGTTAACTTTTAATATTTATTAGTTGTATTTTACTTTTAAGACATTATATATATATACTTCTGATATATTCTGTATATACACATTTTGTTACTGATCATTATTTTTATGGACGTTTCGTAGTCAAAGGGCTACAATACAAAAACAGCGCTAAGTATTTTTTGTACATCACATTTTTATTACTTTTATTTTTTAATTTAAATTTAAAATTTTTATTTAACTTTAAATTTTTTAATTTTCTAAATTTAATTTTTTGTGCCTTATATTACCTTTTTTGAATATACGTTTAAATATATTTGAATTAAATAATTATTTATAGATAAATAATTTATTTTATTATATATATTTATTTATTTAAATATTTTATAAAAATATATAATAGTTTTACAATGTGTTGTGTGCCTCGGGTGAGACACAAGGGGTCGCGCCAAATTAGGATGAAGATCTGGGGCGTCAGGACTTATTTCGGGTTAATGAAATAAATGCACTTCACTTTTATTATTAAAACTTTTATTCAAGTAAACCGCTTGATTTTTATTTATTTTACCACTGTTACACTTGTGAGTATATCGGTTTAACGGCACTGTTTAACTATAACTTCGCGTATCGTGCGCGACTGCGAAGGGATGTTATATATCGCACGCGGCTAGTGAGGTCGTTTAACTAACGACGCGAGAGCGTCTTGAGAGCGACTTGAGAGCGACTTGAGAGTGACTTTTCGACTGAGCGGCGCGTCTCCTGCTCCGTTTTTATAGTATCACTTTTTGGGATTTCCTTGATCGGAAGGAGTGCCTGGCCCCCTCGGTCAAGGACCTAAGTGCAAGCGAAGCAGATTCAAAGTCCTTCTGCTTTGCTTGCGCGTTGAGCAATTTCGGTTCCGCGTATATCTCGCATCGTATGCGTTTTTACGCGGTCAGTGTCCGTCGTCAAACGGATGTAATACGAGTAATTATTTTTTAATAGTTATATCTCTTAGGGATATAACAAATGTATATACATTCCAGTTTTAATTAATTACATAATTATTCATGTTATTTAAATTTAAAGATAAATAAATATATATATATATTTTACTGAATTTATTTTGTTATTATATATATTATAAACGTTTTAAAATAAAGCAATAATTATACATTTGTATCATTATAGGAAATTTATCTAAATATTATATGTTATGTTGTTACTTACTTAGTGCAACTTTTTGATTTCACTACTTTTTGATGCTAATATTTTAACCTTTTTTCTCGTATTATTAATATAATTATTTAGCGCAATTTTTTGATTTTACTACTTTTTGATGCTAATATTTTAATTTTTTTCTAGTATTATTAACAAAAAAAAAATATAATTTATAAATATTATATAATTTTTGAGAAAATATTTTTGATGGTAATTAGTTTTTGCAAAGAATTATTTTTCCTATAAACATAATTTTTGAGAAGATTGTAACGAAGCACCTTTCCCGACGCCACGGATCGGCTCGTCGGTGCCAGGATTCGGGAAGAGGGGAGACTCAGATTTACAATGACACACGGTTGCTCTGGTAAAAGTAGAGTTTATTCGGGGCCACCTTCCTGTGGTTCTCCCGTGATTCAAACCATTATACACAGCACAGTATAATCGGACGAAACGCGACCAGATGATACAGACGCGTACACGACTTATTGCTAGGATTGACAGATAGAAATATTACGGACGAGACGCGACCAGATTATACGGACGCGGACACGACTTATTGCTAGGATTGACGGATAGAAATATTACGGACGAGACGCGACCAGATTATACGGACGCGGACACGACTTATTGCTAGAGTTTCCAACGCGGACACGCGTACGGGCGCCCTGAGAAGGGCGAGCTCCGTCGGGCGCCGGTGACTTTCAGGTAGGACCCGGTGACCGAGGACGCTCGGCCTGCACGACGAGAACGCTCGTCGGCCGGGGTGATTTACGGACAGGACCCGGTGACCGAGGACGCTCGGCCTGCACGACGAGAACGCTCGTCGGCCGGGGTGATTTACGGACAGGACCCGGTGACCGAGGACGCTCGGCCTGCACGACGAGAACGCTCGTCGGCCGGGGTGATTTTACGGACAGGACCCGGTGACCGAGAACGCTCGGCCTGCACGACGAGAACGCTCGTCGGCCGGGGTGATTTACGGACAGGACCCGGTGACCGAGGACGCTCGGCCTGCACGACGAGAACGCTCGTCGGCCGGGGTGAGTTACGGACAGGACCCGGTGACCGAGAACGCTCGGCCTGCACGACGAGAACGCTCGTCGGCCGGGGTGAGTTACGGACAGGACCCGGTGACCGAGAACGCTCGGCCTGCACAACGAGAACGCTCGTCGGCCGGGGTGATTTACGGACAGGACCCGGTGACCGAGGACGCTCGGCCTGCACGACGAGAACGCTCGTCGGCCGGGGTGAGTTACGGACAGGACCCGGTGACCGAGAACGCTCGGCCTGCACGACGAGAACGCTCGTCGGCCGGGGTGAGTTACGGACAGGACCCGGTGACCGAGAACGCTCGGCCTGCACAACGAGAACGCTCGTCGGCCGGGGTGATTTACGGACAGGACCCGGTGACCGAGGACGCCCGGCCTGCACGACGAGAACGCTCGTCGGCCGGGGCGAGTCACGGACAGGACCCGGTGACCGAGAACGCTCGGCCCGCACGACGAGAACGCTCGTCGGCCGGGGTGATTTGGAGTGTGGGAGCTGAGGAGCGATCCCTGAGTACGCTCGAGGGACCAGGACGGGACTGGAGTCGAAGTCTCGGCTGCGCCGCTCTTTATACCCGTCGGCCACCCCACTCTAAGACTAGCTTGGAGGGGGTCGAGTGACGGGTGGGGGCGAAAAGGCGGATTCCCAACGTATTCGTGTGGTGGCCCCGAAAGGGGCCGTTTACACGAGCGCGGGCGACTAGTGACGGCTAATCGGGTCGTCACAAGATAATATTTTTTATTATTATAAAGAATTATTTTTGCTGGCGAAAGATATAACTTAGCGCTTTCTTTTTACATCTGTGATGTCTTTTTTAGTGGGATTTCACATATTTTTGCAAAGATTATTAAATAAAATGCATTAAATAAATGTATATTTTTTAATATTTATAATATTAATGTAAATATATAAAAAGTAATATTAATAATAATAGTAGTATTAGTAGTAATAGTAATAGTAGTAATAGTAATAATAATAGTAATAATAATAATAGTAATAATAATAGTAATAATAACAATATAATAATTATAATAATATTAATTCAAATAATAATTTTTAATTATTACATGGCGGCCACCGCGACCACTGCGGCCACCGTGACTACCGCGTCCGTTTTGTCCGCGACCACGGCCATAAAAATATCCTCCTCTTTGTCTATACCATCGGGCTCTCGCTCGCCCGGCTCCTCGTCTATATCTGAATAAATCTGAAATAGTAAAATTGTATATATTACATGTATACGTGTGTGTGTGTGTGTGTAGAAAAAAATTATAGACAACACGTACTTTCATTGTACAGCTGCGGCTGCGACTGCGGCTGCGATTGCGGCTGCGACTACGACTGCGGCTGTTGCTGCGGTTGCTGTTGCGATTGCTGCTGCGGTTGCTGTTGCGGTTGCTGCTGCGGTTGTTGTTGCGGTTGCTGTTGCGGTTGCTGCTGCGGTTGCTGTTGCGGTTGCTGCTGCGGTTGTTGTTGCGGTTGCTGTTGCGATTGCTGCTGCGGTTGCTGTTGCTGTGGTTGCTGCCGCTGTGGAGCAATGCTCTTTTGTTGGCGCTGGATCGCCTGCAGCTCTTGCCGCGCTTGTCGCTGCTCCTACAGCATTTGTCGGAGAATGAGCAGCATCAGCTCTTCGTCCGTCTCCATTAATAAATCATCTGATTTTTCTAAAAAAAATATAATAATTTTATATAATTCTATTTAAAAAAGATGTACGGCAAGATAAAAAATGTGATTAATTATAATTATTATACAAAATTAATA
This sequence comes from Nylanderia fulva, assembly GCF_048542155.1. Classification (NCBI taxonomy): domain Eukaryota; kingdom Metazoa; phylum Arthropoda; class Insecta; order Hymenoptera; family Formicidae; genus Nylanderia; species Nylanderia fulva. Next base: position 198,019 of record NW_028189313.1, read on the forward strand.
ATAAATTATACTTAGATTTAGATTTAGATATATTTATTGCCGCCCCAATTGGGGATTACAAGGCGCTTTTTTTTTTAAAGGAGCGTTCCCAAACCTTTATTCCTTTCTTTACCCTTTTTCCTTAACCTAAACTTATACCTATAACTTAACCTAATTACATATCCAATTTTCGCCACGCCTCTCCTCTTTGCCGCCTTTTTCAACTTTTCTCGCATTTCTGCCCTACCTACACACACACACGTCCGCCTTTCCCTAACCTTTCTTATCCTAACTTAACTTAACCTACGCAATCTTACATTCTACTTAGCCTATGTTGGACCTCCGCTTCCGGTTACCATTATTCTTCCACTCCTTTCCTCTCCCTCTCTCTCTCTCTCTCACACACACTCACTCTCACACTCACTCTTCCCCTCTCTCTCTCCCCTCATCTCCTACCCTCTCTCATCCCCCTGTCCTTTTTCCTCCTTCTCCTTCTCCCCCTCCCCTTTCCCTCTTGCTTTCTCTAACCTTTTTAACCATATTTCCCCTTCTCCCTCCTCCTAATATCTCCTTTACCATTTCCTGCCAGCTCTCTTCCCTTCCCCAATTCATACATTCCTCCCATACATGCTCCCACGTCTCTAACCCTCTCCCACATATCCTGCACTTCCTATCCTCCTCCTTTTCCCAATACCTATTTCCCTTCATTTCATTCCCCAGTCTATACCTTGCCATCCTCCTCCATCTACCTTCCGCCCACCCTTTCTTCAGATAGCCCGGAATCCCCTCCCCTTTAATCTGTTTGTACCACTTATTATATTCCGATTTTATCATTTTTCCTACTCTCTCTTCCCTCTGTTCCTTTTCTTCCCATTCCTCAACTTCTTCCCATCTGAACTCCCCCTTTTCTCTTCTTTCCTCTATCTCCCTTAATACCATCCCCTTACCCTCAAAAAATTCCCTCCTTTTTTTCTCCCACTCTGACAATTCCCCTCCTTTCTTTGCCCTTTCTTTAATCTCCCCCAAACATATTCTCGCCAACCATCCTCCCTTACCCTCCTCTAGCCTTCTCTCATAACCCCATGCTCTTCTTCCCATCCTTGTCTTTATCTTTTCCCTTTGCAATTCCTCCCTTATCATATATCCAGGCGTTCCCCAATCCACTCCTAACATCCATCTCAGATACCTTTCTTGTATCCTTTCCAATCCCTCTCTCTCTTCCCATCCCCATATCTCCACCCCGTATCCTAAAACCGTCCATACTAACGCATCGAAGAGCCACAACCTCCTCCCCCAATTATTCCCAAATCTCCTCTTACCTATTCCCCATACCTGTCCCATAATTGCTGCCCCTCTCTTTATTCTGTCCCTTACCTGTCCCTCTTGCCCCCCATTCCTTTGAATCACATATCCTAAATACTTGTACTCCTTTACCTCCTCTAATTTTTTTCCCTTCCAATACCAACTAGCCTTTTTTAACCTCCCTCCTTCTTTCCTGCATCTCATCACCTTCGACTTCTTCTCATTCAATTCCAGTCCCTTCCCCTCCAGATATCTCCTTAACCTCTCCATTATACCCCTCATCCCCCCCTCATCTTCTGCCAACAGCACCACGTCATCCGCGTACGCTAGCGTATAAACCTTGCCCTCTCCTAGCCTCACACCCCCCCATCTCCCTTTCTTCATTTCCTCCTCCAAGTCCGCCATCAACATGTTAAACAGAAGTGGGCTCAGTGGGCATCCCTGTCTCACCCCCCTCCCCGTCCAAAACTTCTCCCCCACCTCCTCCCCTATTCTAACCCTGAACCCTATCTCTCCTAGCACTTCCTCGCACCTCCTCATTACCTATTATATAATCTATTACCGATTTCCCATTCGGCCCCATATACGTCCATCCCCCTTCCTCATCCCCTGCTATTCCTCCATTCATTATCGCCCACCCCTTTTCCTCCAACTTCTTCACCAACCTTCTCCCTTCCCCATTTACTTTTTTATCTCTTGATTTTCTTCCCTTCCCTTCCCCTCCTTCCTCCTCTCCTATCTCCACTCTTTCTCCTAAATTTCCCGTTCTTGCATTAAAACCCCCCCCCTATTATCGTTCTTACTCTGTCTCCCTTCTCCTCCATCCACTCATTCATCTCCCCTAGCTTCTTCTCCATCTCCCCATTTATGTACACTCCCACCAACCTCCATCTCTCCCCTCCTTTTCCTATCATCACCTCCACCATTCCCTCTTTATCCGCCTTACACTTTCCTTCTATTCCTACCCCTTTTCTCACCCCCACTATAATTTCACCCATAGCCCTTCCTTTTTTACTCTTCCTCCTCGCATATTGCACCTCCCATTTATACCCTCCCGGCATCCTCCCTTTCATCTTTTCCCACCCTTTTTCATCTACCCATGTCTCTAGGAAAAACATTACATCCCATTCTTCTACCGCTTCCCAGAAGTCCGCGTCCTTTTTTCTTAATCCCGCCACATTCCAGAATGCCACCTTCCATCCTTCCTCCCCTTCTCCTTCCTCCTTTCCTTCTTCCCCTCCTCTCCCTTGCCCTTTACCTCCTACTTCCCTCCTCTCTCTCTTTCTCTTTTTCACCCTTCTTTCCCTACTCTTTCCCTCCCCTCCTTTCCCGTCTCCTGTATTGTTTCCATCCCCTTTCCTTCTATTCCCTCCTCTCTCCTCTCTTCCCTCCTCTCATCCCCTGCTCCTTCTTCCTTTAGTTCCTCTTTCACCTCGTCCCATCTCCACCATTTACCTCTCATCCAGATTCTCCCATACCTTACCCATGCCCTCCTTCCCTCTCTTTCCTCCCCTCTCGCCAACTCTCCTAATCTCCACATCATCCTTCTTTCTTTCCACGTTAGATCCTCTTCAATCCTCTCCTCCCTTCCTCTCAACCTCCTTTTCTTTTCCATTATCTCCCTTTTAACCTCCATCTCTCCCACCCTTACTAATGCTATACTTGTCCCGTTCCTTCTCCCTTCCCCTATTCTCCTCACTTCCTCTACTTGCCCCCCTACCCCTATCTCTTTTAATAATTTCTCCACCTCCCCTTTCACCCCCCCTTCTCCTCCCTTAATTCCTTTTATTATCACATTCTTTCTCTTTTCTTCTCTTTCCTTTCTCTCCCATTTCCATTCCATCCTCTTAATCCTATCTTCCATCTCCTCACTCTCCTTTCCCTTCTCCCCTTTCTCTCTCTCCCCCCTTTTTTCCTATCTCTAATTCTTCCATTTTCATCCCCATCTCCTTAATCCTTCCCATAAATTCCTCTCTCTTTCTCTCCCACCTTTTCTCCCTCTCCTCCATTTCCTTTTTTAGCCCCCTTACCTCCTCCCTTAATTCCTCCTGCCCTCTTACTCCCTCCTTAATCTCCTCTCTAATCTCTCTTCTTATCTCTCTCATCTCCTGAATTATCTCCTCCTTCCATTCCCTCCCCATCTCTTTTAATATCTCCTCTATCCCTCCTGCCTCCTCCCTCCTTTCAACCTCTGGCGACCTTATCACCTTTTTACTTCTCCTGAACGCCCACTCCAAATCCCCTTTTTCCTCTCTCTCCTTTCTCAACCCTACTTCCTTTAATTCCTCCCTTTTCCTTTTCAAAACCTCCTCTGCCGTCCTTGTGCTCCCTCTTCTCTCCCATTTCTCCGTCTTCTTTAATCTTTCTATCTCCTCTATTTCTTTCCTTTCCATCAATATATCTCCTTTACTCTATGTCTAGTGACTTTCCCTATACCCTATTTCACTTACTTTCTCCTCTGCTAGTGACTTTCCCTATATCCTCGACTGGTTCCTCTGTCACTAGAGACTTTCCCCACATCTACACCTATCCCCTATCTCTCCTCTCCTTTTACACCTGCACTTCTCTTTCCTAGTACCTTCCTCTCCCCTCGTGCCCCTGATCTATCTTCCAAACTGCCAACTCACTCTACCTGCATCACTTCTCTTCCTTCTCACCGCTCTATTCTCTTCTCACCTCACTTGCCTGCACTCCCCTTGCATTCGCCAACTCCAGCTTCTCACTCTCTCACTCTCTCTCTCCCTTTCTCTTCCTCACACCTCTAATACTCTACTCAAATACACACACTAACAGCACCTCAACCTTCTCACACGCAACCGGAAACGGAAGTCTAATAAATTATACTTACGAGACATACTTATGCGTTGCTACCTTAATCATAGTAAACAAAGTGAATTTGAATCAAAATATAATGCCCGCCACCTTTTAAAAGTGAAATAGTACGACATACGTATGACTATGTCTAGTGTGAATCAAACTCAACAATTGGCTCACCTGTTCTAACCTACTTACTGTTTAAAGAATATACGACAAAATTTACGTTTTCGATTGGGGCTGTATGGCGGATTGGATAAGTGCAGGACTAGTAACCATGAGAACCCAGGTTCGAAACCCCATGCTGTTAAAATTGTTTTTTCTAATTTTTTAATCATTTTATATGAGAGGTACATGTAATATTATTATCGCAAATATTCTGAATCATATTTTTTTTATACTTTTTTATTTAATTTCAGAATCTTAATGAAATGAAAATATTTATGTAAATGAAATATATTCACGTGTTCATTATATAAAACAAAACAAATTACATTAGAAGATAAATTGTATCATATGAAATAGAAGATTTATTATGCAGTATGTCCACATTATATATATAAGAGAAAATTATTAAAATTAAATTAGAGAAAAGAAGGAATGAAAAAGCAGAATTTTCTTCAGATAAGTTTTATAAAACAATCCTATTCCAACTTTGAATATTAATTTGAATAAGGATACTTTGTGTTGTATTTCTTTATTATTTTCAGTTAAGTTAACACATCATATACACCCATTTAATTTAAATTGATGCATACAAAAAATACACATGCAAAGGATAAATGCAAAGGAAATTAAACATACAATATAAAAAAGTCAAAAAAGGATAAAGAATAAATAAAGAAAAAAAGAAAGAAATAATGCAATTATGAACAATAAAATAGGTATGTTTATAATATTGACATTATTTTTCTTTTTATTATTAGTATATACAATATATATATATATATATATATATATATATCATATTTAGTAATATAACATCACACTCACATTCAATTCAAATTGATACATACTCACATACAAAGAATAATTTTTAATATAATGAGTAATATATGTTTATATCTCTGTTTTTTGTAAAGCGATAAGAGATTATTAATAATAATACATATTAAAGTTATATTTATTAATACTTATTAAAGTTAATTTATTCAAATTATATTTTAATAATAATCTGTTATGAAATATAATATTTTTAATACTATATATTATATAATTTTTGTATATATGTAATAATTTTAATTCTTTTTTGACACAAACATATACTGATTACACATGTATACATTTGTATTTAGAAACAACGAAATTAATGATGATTTTCCACACCACCTACATGAGGTACCATCAATGGCGCGTTAGGTTTTTTTTAAATGGACCTTCGCCTGGAGCCGTATTATACCACATTATATTACATAATATTGTACTGTATTTCTTATTTATAAATGTAATGTCTTTCACAAAATATTTTTTACACACTTGTCTTTGACAAGTGTGATGTCTTTTATAAACAAGATATTTTTTACACTCTTTTAAAGATGATATTTTTACATACTAATTTTCTACAAGTACGACATCTATTACAGACAAAATTTATTTCACATACATATATATAATTAAGTGAGCAAAACTATTATTATATTATAAAAATAATAATGTCCATTTATATAATTTATTTTATTTTGAAAAATATCATTTTACATCATTAGCTAATGAAATACTAGGATTATTATCGGTAACATATAACGTTGAACTATGCTTTCTTTTTTAGGACAAATAGAATATAATTTGTACCCTTTATAACAAATGCTTTACATTTATTAAGCTTCATGTCCAGAAGAAATTTTTTTCTTGCTTTTATCATTGATTTTAACACACAACTAACATTTATATATTTGCACAAAAGTTTATTTCAATTTTTTTTTGTTTTTATATCTGATAGCATAGAAAACATTTTTTCTGAATTGCAATTGAAAAGTTATCTAAAAGCATTCAAAAAAAACTTTATATTGGGTTACTTGTGTTTTGAAATTTATTTTCACATCTCATCAAAATTTATTTATTTTTTATTTTTGATAAATGTTCTTTTTCTGCTACTTGTAAAATCTAGATGTAATATTATATAATTCCTTATATAATTTTTAAAGCATTGTTATTAATGCCACCGAAGATTTAAATGAAAAAGAAAATATCATTAAATAATGTTTCTTTATCAATATTATATATAGAATACTATATTTTAGGCTTCCGGTTCCGGTAAGAGAGTGAGTGACAGGTGTGTGAAAGCGTGGCAGATATTTGTGAGAAAAGAGTGAGAAAAGGGGTGAGGTGAATAGGAGATAGGAGGTGAGAGGGTGTAGAAAAAAGAGGAGGAGAGATTGAAGGATAGGAGAAGATAAAGGGGTAAGGAGTTAGAAAATAGAAAGTAGGAAAAGGTGAGACACGTGGACACGTAGACACGTGGAAGAAAGAGAGTAGGTGTAGGGAGTAGGTGTAGTAGAGGATAAAGATAGGGAATTCACTAGGGAATTCACTAGCGAGTTGGAGCGAGTTGGAGCATAGAGTAAGTGAATCAAAGAAAGAAAGCGATAAGGGAAAAATGATAAATGAAGAGATTATTAGAGATAGGAGGATAGAGACCAATAGAGATAGGATGTTAGAGGAAGGGGGAAAAAGGGGAGATGAGGAAGAAATAAAAAAGAAGGCAGGGAGGCCGAGAAGAGTAGATGAGTTAGGGAAGGAAAGGAGGAGCAGTATGGGATGTATAGATGATTTTTTGAAAAGGAAAAGAGAAGAAGGGGGAGAGGAGGATAAGGAAGAAGAGGAAAGAAGCCTAAAAAGGAGCAAAAAGACAGAAAGGCTGAATAGAGAGATAGGGGGGATAGAAAAGGAGGAGTTAAGAAGGATGATGGAGAAGATAGGGGAGAAGATAACAGAGAAGTTAGGCGAGGAAATGAGAAAGTTGAAGATAGAAATTTGGAAAAAGGAGGGGGAATGGAGAGAAGAAAGAAGAGAACTGAGAAAAGAGATAGAGAGCCTGGAGAAGAGAGTGATAGATTTGGAGGCAAGAGTAGAGGAAAGAGGAAGAAAGGAGGAAAAAGAAAGAGAGGGGGGCGAAGGAGGGAGTAAGGGGATAAACGAGACAATAATAGGAAAAGTGAAGGACATAGGAAAGAAATTAGAATGGAAGGAAAGAGAAGAGAGAAGAAATAAATAGGAATAAAAAGAAAGGAGGAAGGGAAGGAAGGTGGAAAGGAAAGAGTAGAGAAATTAATGAAAGAGATAGGAGCGAAAGCAGAAATAGAATGGATAAGGATGTTGAAAGGAAAGGAGGGAAAGGAAGGTGAAATGGTGGTAGTGAAACTAGGAAGTAGAGAACAAAAAAGACAGGTAATGGAGAGGAAGAGGATATTAAGAGGAAAGAAGGTGAGAATAGAAGATGATATAACATGGGAAGAGAGAAAGATAAAATGGAGACTAATGGAGATCGCGGAGATAGAAAGGAGGAAAGGAAACAATGTATGGACGAGCTATGGAAGGATAAAAATCAATGATGTATGGTGGAGATGGGAAGAGGAGGAAGGTGTGCTTAAAAACTGGAAAGGAAGAAATTAGAGAAGGTATAGAGAAAAGGAGGGGGGAAGAAGAGGGTATAAAGACAGGAATGGAGGGAAAAAAGGGATAGAAGAAGGGAGAAGAGAAGAAAGGAGGAAAGGAGGAGGGGAGAACAATTGTAAGAAGAGAAAGGAGGAAGGAGAAAGGGAGACGGAGGCAGAAAGGAGAAAGGAACAGGAGAGAAAGGAAAAAGGAGAAGTAAGAGAGGAATGGAAAATAGGTTTTTGGAATGTGGCAGGGCTGAAGAATAAGGAAGAAAAGTTCTGGAAGGAAATAGAAGATTGGGAGGTGGTGGTGATGATGGAAACATGGATAGAGGAAAGGGGGTGGGAGGCGATTAAAAAGAGGTTACCGAAAGGATATAGATGGGAGAAGCAAGCAGCAAAGAAGAGAAAGAAGAAAGGAAGACCGATGGGGGGAATGATCATGGGGGTAAGGGAGGAGAGGGGGAAGATAAAAGTATCAGGAATGGGAGAAAAGGCGGAGGGAATAATGATGGCGGATTTAGAAGTAGGAAGAGAGAAGTGGAGGGTAATAGGCGTATACATCAACGGGGACATGGAAAGGAAATTGGAGGAAATGAAGGAATGGATGGAAGAGAAAGAAGAAAATAAATAGACGATTTTGGGAGGAGATTTCAACGCAAGGACAGGTAGAAGGGGGGGGGGTGATAGGAGGGGAGGAGGAAGAAGAAAGAAGATCGAAGGACAAGAAAGTTAATGAGGAAGGGAAGAAGTTGATAAAAGAGTTGGAAGAGGTAGGATGGGGAATTTTTAATGGAGGGATAAGAGGGGATAGGAAGGGGGAGTACACATACACAGGAAGAAGAGGGGAATCGGTGATAGATTACGTGGTGGGAGAGGATAGAGTAAAAGAAAGGATAAAGAGAATGGAGGTGGGAGATAACATAGAATCGGACCATCACACATTGATTGTAACGCTAGAAAGAAGAGGAGGAGCTGAAAAGGAAAAGGGGAGGAGGGAAAAGGAATAAGAAAAAGAGGGAGATGGACAAAGAGGGGAGGAGAAAGAATAAGAGAGGAAATAGAGTGGGGAGAGGGGTGGAAGGAGGGGATTGAAGAGGAGCTAGAGGAAAAAATAGGAAGAATAGAAGAGGAATTGAGAGAAGGAGAAAAAGAGAGTGGAGAAGGGAAAAGGAAAGGGTGGTGGGACGAGGAATGTGAGAAGAAGAGGAAAGAAGTGAGGAAAAAGTTAAGGGAATGGAGGAAAAAAGGAGGAGGAGGAGAAGGATATAGAAAAGTAAGGGCGGAATATAAGCTAATGTGTAAAGGAAAAAGGGAGGAGGAGAGGCTAAGATGGTACAAGGAGGCGATAGAGGCAAGAACGGAAGGAGAGGTATGGAAGATTATTAACAGGGAAAGGAAAAAGAGAGAAGGGGTGAATGAGAAGATAAAGGCGGAGGAATGGAAGGAATACTTTATGGATTTATTGGGAGGGATAGAGGTAAAAGTGGTAAGAGGAGGAAAAGAAAAAAGGGAGAGGGATGAGGAGCAGGAGATAAGCAGGGAGGAAGTGAAGAGAATGCTGGGAAAACTGAAGAAAGGAAAAGCAGCGGGGGAGGATGGGATACCAAGTGAGGTATAGAAATATGGAGGGGAGAGGGTAGAAGAGTGGGTATGGGAAATGTGCAACAGAGTATGGAGAGGAGAAGGATGGCCGGAGAGGTGGAAAGAAGGGATAATAGTGCCACTGTTGAAAAAGGGAACGGGGAATAAAGTGGAAAACTATAGAGGAGTGACATTGATGCCAACGCTATACAAGGTATACGTGGGGATTTTAACTGAAAGGTTAAAGGAAGAAATAGAAGGGAAGAATATGATACCGGAGAGTCAGACAGGTTTTAGGAAGGGAATGGGGGTGATGGATAGTATCTATGTGTTGAATTATCTGGTGAATAAGAGGGTAAATAAGAAGGGAGGAAAGGTAGTCGCGGCATTTATGGACCTGAAGGCGGCGTTTGATTCGGTAGATAGGGAGGTGTTAATGGAGGCAATGAAGAGGAGGGGAGTGAGGGAGGGTTTAAGGAGTAGGATAGAAGAGGTGTACAGGGAAACGAGGAGTAAGGTAAGAGTGGGGAAGGAGGAGGGAGAAAATTTTTGGACGGCAAGGGGGGTGAGGCAAGGTTGCCCAATGAGTCCGCACTTATTCAGTTTGCTGATAGCGGATATAGAGGAAGTGCTAAGAAAAGGAGGTTGGGGGGGGGGGGTGAAACTGGGAGGGGAAAAGGTGCATTGTTTGGCGTACGCAGATGACATGGTACTGTTGGCGGAGGATGAGGAAGGGATGATACATATGTTGGGGAAAATGGAGAGTTATATGGACAAGAAAAGGTTAGAGGTGAATGTGGATAAGACAAAGGTAATGAGGTTTAAAAAGGGAGGAGGAAGAATGAAGAGAGTGGAGTGGAGATGGAAAGGAAAAAGGTTAGAGGAAGTGAAAGAATTTACATATTTAGGGTATAAGCTACAGAGGAATGGGGGCATGGAGGCGCAGGTAAAGAACAGAGTTAGGAAAGCAGGAGCGGTGATAAGACAGGTGTGGGGAATGGGAAAGAGAAAGTTTGCAGGAGACTGGATGAAAAGAGTATGGCTAATGGAAAGGTTGGTGGGGACGGTGTTGGAATATGGGGCGGAAATATGGGAATGGAAGGAGAGGAGAGAGGTGGAGGCAATGCAGGAGCGATGGATTAGGTGGACGTTAGGAGTAGACTGGTGCACGCCGGGGTATATGGTAAGAGAGGAGATAGGAAAAGACAAATTTAGGATAAGGGCAGGAAGGAGGGCGGTAGGGTATGAGAGGAAGTTGGAGGAAGGAAGGGGAGGAAGTTTAGCGAGGAAATGTTTTGAGGATATGAAAGAGAGGATAAGAGGAGGAAAGGAAAGAACGATGTGAGAGGAAGAGAGGAAGAAATTCTGGGAAGAAAGAGGAATAGAAGGAAAGAGATAGAGGAAAAAAGGGGAAGGGGAGAGGAAGTATATGAGGGGTGGGAGCAGAAAGACAGGGAAAGGCAAAAGGAGGAAAGATGGGAGAAGATAAGAGAGTCGAGATATAATAGATGGTATGGGGAATGGAAGGAGGAGGGTTTACCGGAATACCTGAGAAAGGGATGGGGGGAAAGTAGATGGAGAAGGATAGTTAGGTTCAGAATGAACAATGAGATGAGAGGGGCAAGATACTGGGAAGAAGAGGAGAAAAGAAGATGTAGGTTATGTGGGATAGAAGAAGAAACATGGGAGCATGTGATAGGAGAATGTGGGGGTGAAGGGGAGAAGGGAAACTGGTGGGAAAGAATGAAGGGAATATTGTAGGAAGGAGGAGAAGGGGAAGGATGGATGAGAGAAATAGAGAAAAAAAGGGAAGAGGGGAGAACGGAAGAAAAGGGGGAGGGAGGGGAAAAGGAGGAGGGAAGTAGGAGGAGGAGAATGAGTGAGGTATGAATGAGGTGGTGGAGAATATATGGGGAATCGGAAGCCGAAGCGAAGCGATAGGTAGGGACGGGTCTTTCTCTCTCTAAAGTAGTAGATAAGTAGGTTAAGGTAGAATTAAGTTATTTGTAAATTAGATGTAAGAGTAGAGATAAGAGTAGATATAAGTAAAGATTGTAAGAGTTTGTGTAAGGTTGGGGAATGCTCCTTCAAAAGCGCTTTCAATCCCTCAGGGGAAGAATAAAGAATTTAATTGAATTGAATACTATATTTTGTTGGAAAACTTTTAATTTATTTTTAATGAATAATTTTTTACTAATTTCCTCGGTAGCAGGGGTGGGGTTCCGAACAGGTGAAACCCCAGATCCTCCCGAAACCATGCTGATATGTAATATAGGATAGTTGGCGTGTTTAATACATGAAAGTTTTTAAGGTTAACAATATATTTGCTATAGGCATGCTTATTTTTATCCTAGGTTTAATTGGTTGGTAATGTTAGTCTCCATATTCGTCGTTAGTTGGTAAAGTAGTTTTCTACCTTATCATTAGTGGGCAAGTTTTATCTGTAGTTGGTAGGTTAAGTTTTTGTTTTATCATTGGTCGGTAGTGTCGATTTCCATATTGTCGTGTGTTGGTCAGTGAAGTGACGTCTAAAGAAAAGTCTTACATATTCGTGGCTGTATGAAGTGTGTAAGACACTCAAGGGTTAGAGCGTACGACGGATATAGTATTTTTAGGGGTTCTGGTCATGCAATGTGTACGGCGCTTAGGGGTTCGCAAGTATAAATGGTGTAAGATGTACAGGGGCATTAGTCGCACACAATTTGTAAGGTGTTTCAGGGGTTAGAACATACATTCGTTGTCTTACTTAGGCGCACTTATTCTCTAACTTTTATTTATGTTTCCTAACGAATGATCAAGAGCAGAACATCTTTATTAATTATGCCTTTTCAATATTATTTAAAAGTGAGTCGCTATTCTCATTGTCATTCGTAAGAAGACATGTCTTAACCTATGAGTAATTATATGTGTGATTAAATATTCGTTGATACCGGTCTTTCTTGCAGGTTAGAGATTGTCATGACTAATATGTTGAAGAATAAAGATTTGAAAAAAGTTCAGATTTTAGAATTTGTCTGGACGTTACAAGTACAATATCGTCGAGATAAACGAAGAGTTCGATTCCTTGTAGTCCGCATAGAACCTGATCCATGAGTCGTTGAAACGTCGCTGGGGCGTTTTTCAGGCCGAACGGCATTTGCTTGAACTCGTAATGTCCATGCGGTGTCGAGAATGCAGTTTTTTGCGCGTGCGACTCGTGCATCGGTATTTGGTGAAATCCGGACGCGAGGTCAAATACACTAAAGTATTTTGCGCTGCCTAACTGGTCGAGGATTTCTGTTATATTTGGCAAGGGATACGCGTCACCTATCGTTTTTTCATTTAGTGCTCGATAGTCGATGACCATTCTCCAACGCTTGTTTTCTTTCGAATCGGGTTTCTTAGGTACTATCCACAAGGTGAATTATAAGACGATTCTGAATGTTTAATTACGTCATTGTTTAATAATTCTTTTATTTGTTTGTCAATTTCCTCTTTGTGGATTGGAGGGAAACGATATTGTTTGGTATGTATGGGTTGATTGTCGACTGTCGTAATTTTGTGAGATAGCAACCCTGTATATCCTAGCTTCTCGCTTGGCAAGTGAAACAAATCGTTGTATGTTTTTATTAGATTAGTTACATGGTCTGTTTTTTCCTTGTTCAAATGATCAAGGCGAAGGAGGTCCCGGATAGTTGGTTTCTGTTCCACAGAGGATAACTCTGTGGCTGAAGAAATAGAAAGGATTTGGTTTGATGGCCCTAAGGTTGCATCGGATTCGCTTCCGCTAGAGATTTGTTCTATTTCTTGGAGGTCGACCGCAAGGACGCGATCTATATCGCTAGCGTTGATTGCGTGGAGGTATGCCCTCCCGCTGTGATTAGTGACTATCGCTTCTCCGAGGAATACGTTCTCGCAGAGAACCATACGCCATAACTTTCGTTGCTTTACAACGCCAATTAGCTGCCTTTGTAGAAAGCAATTCTTGCTCAACTTTCTGTCTTTCTAATCCTTTAAGCATACGTTTCTTAACATGAGGAATTCCTCGAGTATCTATCGTTTTTACAGAAATTTTAATACTGTGACCAGGAAGAGGCTTTTTTAAACAATGTCCTTTAAAAGTTGCGCCACATTCATTGCATTTGCCAACTATTTCTAGGTATACGCGATTTTTATGGTCGAAAATCTTTGCTCTCTTAAAAGAATATGCGCAAGGTAATTTACTCTTTTCCCAGCATGCTTTCTGTAAAACATCCGTCCAACCATGTTTTAACACGGTATAACGACGCTTATTACCATATCGGTTTTTCTCTTTGTAAATGACAGAAACAGGTGCAATATTATTCCATGAAACATCATCTATATTTAAATCAAATAATAAATCTGGACAATTATAAATATCTTTACAGATTCCACTAATATTGTTACTTGCGGTGCTTTCAATAGATTGATCGACTGAATCGACTGAATCGTCTTTCGATTTATTTACACGTACTTCATTCATATCTGCTATATTCATTTGTCTTTTGATTTCAGTTAAGACACCATTTCTGTCTTTTTGTACATGTAGAAATAAAGTATCACGTTTAATTTTATTTTCTAATAATGCACAAACATTATTCCAAACTTCGTTGGAGCGTGGTTTAAGTGTTCCTTTTGAGTCTTGAAAAATCTCGACTTTTGAGAGAGCATCAGTAATCTCGTTTGAGGAAACAATAGCTGTTCGTGGCATGTTTAAGAATAATGAAATGTAATTCGCTAAACCTGAACAAATAAATCGCAAGAATAACAAAAATACGCAAAGTAAATTTGCTTTTACTTTGCGATAATAAAATAGTGTCAAAGAAACTATTTTATTATCGCAAGGTGTGGCGAAAAGCAAGACAAAAATCAGAAGTGTGAGTCAATTCCAGCTGTACTCATAGATCTCCGTTAGCCGACGAAAGCTGCTTAAAACGTAAGCTATGTAAAGACGACGCGCTGCGCTGCATAAAACAACGACACATCTGGTAGATTGAAGGAGAGATTCGAGATTCCCTCCGCTATATAGGTACTAAGTACCCCTACTCAAGTAGGCGTGACTCCGCACATAAACGAAAATCGCGGTAACTTCAGATAGTAGAAGAGGACAGATATATTATTTTCTGTCTCTTTTCTATCAAGTCGGTCACGAAGGAGACGGGCGACACGGGCAGTGACATGCGCCTCTTGCGTTTTTCGATATACGCGACAGAATTTCTTACAGCCTTTTGATATACAGGGTGTTTCAGAAATAGTTGGCCAACTTTAAAAACATATTTTACTTATTGTAAGGATAAAAAAAGTCAGAAACATGGGTTCGAAAATGCTTCCTTTCTATAAAATTAATAGCAGCATATTCTATCGATAGCTTCTAAAATTTAGGTACCATTGCTAAATATTATTTATTGCATAATATGTATGAGTTATATAGTTATATAGATAACTGCTTTGAAGAAACTTTCTTTCTAAAGTTCACAAACAGAGAGTACAGATATATATTATATTGTCTCTGTTATTTAAACCAATTAAGTAAATTACATATGCAATATTACAATACTTGCTAATCACTTTATGTGTGTCAATTAATTCGTTACACCTAGAAACCTTTTTGCTGTGATTGCAAGATAATTTTTTTGAGTGTAAACTTTGATAATTCATGACTCGAAATTTTTTTTGTAAATGAGCTTATTGTAAATCGGAGTGAAGATAATGGCTCTCCCACATTGATTGGCCTGTAATTTTTAAACTAGAGGGGGTCAAACAAAAATTCCAACGGGGCATTCGTGGACAAACGATGGGCAAACGATGGGCAAACGTTTGCAAGACAAAAGTGCTAGTGTGAAGTTGGCCCCCCAAAATTGATTTGCCTGTAACTTTTAAACTAGAGGGGGGCAAACAAAAATTCCAACGGGGCATTCATGGGCAAACGATAGGCAAACATTTGCAACAAAAAATTGCCAGTGTGAAGTTGGCCCCCCCAAAATTGATTTGACTGTCACTTTTGAACTGGAGGGGGGCAAACAAAAATTCCAATGGGGCATTCATGGGCAAACGATGGGCAAACGTTTCCATAAAAAAAAATTTTTATTTTTTTAATATTGGGGGGCCAGTGTGAAGTTGGCCCCCCATAAATTGATTTGACTGTCACTTTTGAACTAGAGGGGGGCAAATAAAAATTCCAACGGGGCATTCGTGGGCAAACAATGGGCAAACGTTTGTAAGAAAAAAATTTTGACTTTTTTAATATTGGGGGGCTAACTTCACACAGGGGGGGGGGTGTCTTACCGTGGTGGGAGATCCCTCGGCGTTACGGAGCGCCACGCTTAGACTCTAGACGGAGTTAGGAGTCATGACCGGCTTTGGCGCGCTTTTCAAACGATGTTTGGTAGATTTAAAGTTTATTTCTTATAAACGGAAAAAAATTTATATACCCGGACGTAGTAATATAGCCGGACGTGACACAGAGTTCTGCCGTTAGTTTTATTTCGAAGTCATTATGCCAAACGCTGCGCACGAAACGTTACCGCGCGAGATTACTGGTACATTGCTTTGGTGAACAATACAGTGGCGTAGCGAAAACGCAAGTACCGCTCAAGCTCGAGCCGTGTCAAACGCAAAGACTTTCTTTACCTCTAAATACTTTCGTATATCAAAAAATAACGTCGTACGCGGGTTCTCGAATAAAACCTCTCGATTCTTGCCCTCACTTAAGTAAATTAAATCTCGCGGATCCCGATCCGTTTAGCAATCACCCGATTCATCTGCTCCTCGGAGTAGACATATACGGCGCTTTGTTACTGCATGACGTAAAGCAAGGCCCAATCGGAACTCCAACAACTCACCTCACTAAGCTAGGCTGGGTCTTATCCGGTCTCACCGGAACTTCTACTCAAAGAACAGAATTGGTTCAAACGCTAAATTGCGTTCTGGACCGTCCGATAGATTCTTTGCTCCGTAAGTTTTGGGAGATCGAGGAGATTTCCCCCGACACTTTGCTGTCGGAAGAAGATAAAAAATGTGAGTTGCATTTTAAGGAAAATCATACGCGTGCCGACGACGGCCGTTATATCGTCCGGTTACCGTTCAAAACCGATCCTCCGCTCGAGATCGGTTCTTCATACGAAATTACCGAGCTTCTATATTTTAAATTAGAAAAACGTCTAGATCGAAATTACGATCTTGCCAAACAATATAACAAATTCTTGTCGGAATATGAAACGATGAGTCACATAGAGGCCGTTCCGGATGACGATAAGCCACGCTTTTCTCCTCGTTTATATTCCGCATCATCCGGTGCTCCGCGAGTCTAGCAGTACAACAAAACTTCGCGTCGTATTTAACGCGTTGTATAAAACTAGTAACGGCTCTACGTTAAATGATTATTTGATGATCGGGCCTAAGTTACAACGCAAGTTAGCATCTATTATCCTGCGATGGCGACAATTCCGCTACGTGTATACCGTGGATATTGAAAAAATGTTCCGACAGATTCGCGTTCATCCGAATGACGCGGATTTCGTACGGATTCTCTGGCGATCCGCAAATAATAAATCTATTAAAGCCTATCGATTATTAACGGTTACGTACGGCACTGCTCCTGCTCCTTATTTAGCCATGCGAGTTCTTAATCAATTGGCTCTTGATGAAGGACATGCATTTCCGAAAGCTCAATCCATCGTTCAGGAATTTATATACGTCGACGACGTTCCGGAGCTCAAAGAAAGCCGCGATGAACTCCAGTCACTAATGTCGCGTGGTGGTTTTCACTTACGCAAATGGGCTAAGAACGCGACCGAATTATTAGACGATATTCCGGCTAGCGAGCATGAATTAGCTGTCGAACGAAAACTCGGTGAAGACGATATGTTAAAGGTACTTGGTCTCACATGGAGATCGCAAGAAGATTCGTTTTGCTTCCAAATAGATATACCTACTGCCGACTTTAATACTAAACGAACCATTCTATCATTTATCGCGAAATTCTTTGACCCATTAGGATGGGCATCTCCGATAGTAATTATCTCTAAAATAATGATACAAGAGCTGTGGATTAGAAAATATGACTGGGATTCTCCAATAGCTACCGAGTTATTAGAGCCGTGGAGAAAGTGGAGTTGAGCGCAATTGTATTATTGACGAAATTACTCGAATGGGTGCAAAATTCGTTGAATTTGCAAGAAGCGCCGGTATACGGATGGACCGACTCGTCTGTCGCCCTAGCCTGGTTACAAGACCATCCATCGCAATGGAAAACCTTTGTCGCAAATCGCGTATCTGAAGTCCAGACTCGACTCCCTTCGGTTCAATGGAATCACATCTCATCGAGCGATAACCCCGCGGACTGTGCGTCACAAGGTTTATCGCCGGCTGCATTCGGGAACTTTACGCTCTGGTGGTACGGCCCTGCTTGGCTGAGTTCTCCGGAATCCGCGTGGCCAATTCATAAGCATGATCAAAATTGACCCGACGCTAATCGAGAGATCGTCGAATCTGAAATAAAATTCTCTTCCGTATGTCATACTCAAGTCTCCTCGGAATGGGAGCTACCGCATATTGTTTCTAGCTGGACGAAATTAATTCGAGTTACCGCGCTCGTAAAACGATTTATTCAAAAATTAAAACGCGAACTTACTACGCCAAAAACGACGGAGTTGTCAGCTGTCGAGCTCAAGAAAGCTTCCCTTTTTTGGCTTTGGTACGTACAGCTCCTGTCACGTCCGGCATATTACTACGTCCGAATATATAAATTTTTTTCCGTTTATAAGGATTAAATTCTAAAGTTATCAAACATTAAGAGTTTAACTAGGCTCTGTAATATAAATATAAATTTAACATATATAAGACAGGCAATAAGAGCCAAATCGCGGATGACAGTGCGTTATCCTAAACGAAACTAAATTTTTTCGTTAGAATTAAATACCTGTGCACAAGGCACCAAATTTTACTTGGAGACGACCAAGATATAAAATTGGAATAATCTCTACAAGAGATTTTTAATTCCATGTATCCCCTATTCCCCCTAAAGAAATAAATGCGAGATTACAGAGCCTAGTTAAACTCTTAATTTATACACGCTGGCTTAAAGGCGTTTGTTTACCAACATTAATATATATAACAGAGAAAAATATAGAATCGAAAGGATCTGAATAGCTCAGTTGGAAGAGCAGTCGCCCGGCAAGCGAAAGGTCTCGGGTTCGATTCCCGATTCTGCGACTTTCGGATCTATATTTTTCTCTCGCATTTATTTCTTTAGGGGGAATAGGGGATACATGGAATTAAAAATTTCTTGTAGAGATTATTCCAATTTTATATCTTGGCCGTGTCCAAGTAAAATTTAGTGCCTTGTGCACAGGTATTTAATTCTAACGAAAAAATTTAGTTTCGTTTAGGATAACGCACTGTCATCCGCGATTTGGCTCTTATTGCCTGTCTTACATATGTTAAATTTATATTTATCAAACATTGTTTGAAAAGCGCGCCAAAGCCGGCCATGACTCCTAACTCCGTCTAGAGTCTAAGCGTGGCGCTCCGTAACGCCTAGGGATCTCCCACCACGGTGAGACCCCTACACCGGAGAGTTCCTTCTCTCTCGGCCGCCGCAGGCCCGAGCCGCCGAAACGAAGGACCTCAGAGCAGTCCCGAATTTCGTCAGTTCATTGCACGACTCCAAGCAATACACTTGCTTTTCCAAATCTAACTCTAATCCTAAATCTTAAGTCTAACTCTAACATTTCTTCAATCATGTATCATGTATTAACTTGATATTTTTTTCTCTCTTTCTTCTTTCTCTTCTTTTCTCTCTTAAGTCTTTTGCTGCAATGTTGTCTTAAAAACTCTCTAGATCGCTCAACCCTGAAGGACTAAACTTTAGTCTGTTTGAGAAGTAATTATTTCGTTACCTATCCGGTATACGAGGCGAGCGGGATGTTCGAGAAAGAGACGATTACAATATAGATAAATTCTCGTTTGATTTATAACTCTTGATTCGAAGGTCGATTCCTCGGGCAAGTAACATTTGCTTCGTATTCTAAGGAATTATTTTCCTCTAGTTTTTTTGACTTTACCGTTGCTGCCGAAATATGACAAACATCTCGGTGGTCGATTGTTATTGGTTGAAGAAATCATACGACCGACACCAAGTATGTTATTGTACCCGACTCGGTAGAGACTATTATCGAGGATTGAGCAGAATCGTGTGTGAGACGAACCTTCATAGCGTACGAATCGTCCGGTTTTTACTCGAGATCAGTTCGGAAGCTCGGAGTTTGTACAACCATTCTGGTCGGCCTTTGATCGGATTAGAGAGCCTCGTCTTGTTAAATCAATGGTGTTATTCTGGTGTTAAATATATACATTTAACGTATAAGACAGGCAATAAGAGCCAAATCGCGGATGACAGTGCGTTATCCTAACGAAACTAAATTTTTTTGTTAGAAAATTTACTTAATTTTATTGATTTGGCTCTTATTGCCTGTCTTATATGTTAAATTTATATTTATATTACAGAGTCTTGTTAAACTTTTAATTAAATATATACGTTTGTTAAATAAAACCCATTGCCTCATTATTATCCCACCCGCGACAAGTGACGAACCAGTAATAATAAAGAAAAAAAAATTATTGTTTGTTTTTAAATTATCGTGTTTCACGCGTAAATTGAAGGCGCGTGAACACCTACCCGGCAGGACTGGCCTGCTCGACTTTTGTGAGTTTGCACGTGCCGCATTTCTTAACGTAGCTAACTACATCCCGAAACATTCGCGGTCAATAATATTAGACCGCGAGACGCTGATATGTTTTATCGATATTGAGGTGTCCGGATTGAGGAACGTCATGTGCTTTGTGTAACGCTTTCCTTCGCAACTCATTCGGTAACACTAACTTCAATCTGTTCAAGTCTTCCACTATGTCCGAAACGATCGGCTTAGGTCTTAAAAAATACAGTCGAGCGTCTATTATTCGCCACTAATTGTAGCGATTTGGATCGCGCGCGACCTGCTCAAATCGACGTTTGTACTAGGTATCCGTGCTCTCGGGATCGGGATCTTCTCCTACTGCATCCGCCGTCGCGACTACCGCCTCGTCGCTCTCGACTTCCACCTCGTAACTTTTCGATAAAGCGTCGCCATCAAACGTTGGCGTCGCGATAATTATGTCGTCTAAATAGGCCAATGCGAAAGGCTTCATTTCCGGTCCTATTAATTTATTTAACAGTCACTGGAAAGTGACCGGGTTTCCTGTAAGCCCGTACGGCATCCGCGTAAAATGATAGAGCCCCTTGCCGGCTACGCTGAAAGCGGTTATTTCGCGACTATCTTTAGCCAGAGGTATTTGAAAATACGCCTGACTGAGGTCTAGAGTGGAAATGTATTTCGCGGCTCTCAGTTTGTCGAGGATTGCGTTTATGTTTGGGAGGGGATACGCGTCCTTCTTCGAAATCTCATTAACCTTCAGGAAATCTAAACAGAACCTATATTTCCCGGAAGGTTTCCTCACCATCACTATCGGATTGGACCATTCACTAAACGAGGGCTCGATTATTTTACTCGCTAACATCTTGTCAACTTCCTCGCGCACGGCATCTTGTATTTTCGGGGATACAACGTAGCATCGTTGTTTGATAGGTTTTTGCGTCCCGACGTCAATGCGGTGCTCCGTCAGGGTAGTCACCCCCGGGTTATCGTTCGGAACTGTCACTACGTCTTTCAATACGTTTTCTATTTGTGCGCGTTGGGAGGAGTCAAGCTCGGGCAGTTCGCTACACGCGCGTCCGGACGGCTCGGTAGCATCAAATCGATATCTAAATGAGGGATTTTGCGAGAAGAACCACTCGGATTTGGCTAAGTCCAACCCTATTCCAAATCTGCACAAAAAATCTATCCTTAGGATGCACGAAACCGCTAAATTGGGTAATAATCCCACAAAAAGGATATGTTCTACATCACCTAATTTTAATGGTACTTTGCTAACCTCCTTTATCCTCGCAACTTAGCCATTTGCCGTCCGTATCGCGATATCGGTAATTTTAGAGATCGCACGAGCTTAATCCCTTCTTTTCCTATCAGCGTTCTACTCGAGCCCGAGTCGACAATAGCCCTTAACGGCCGTCCCTTAATGTAAATTTCGAAATATTGCAACGGGGGAAACTCGGTATTGTCTAGTGTTATGTACGATTGTATGCCCCCGGTGTCTGTAAACAGACTCGCAAAAATACAGACTTTCCGAGCCGATCTACCGACTCTCTTCCTCGTTTCCCGCGCAATTCGGACACGTTCGCGTCGTGTGCTGCTTTTTTCCGCACCGAATGCAGGTTTCGCGCCTGAGTGCATTCTCGTAATCGGTGGCCCTTCTGTCCGCAATTCTAACATTTCATGTCGGCTAATCGGCTATTATTTGCGGTGGACGGAGAGGGCGGCGGGTCTGTACTCGCGTTATTTATGGCGGTCACGGTAGACTTTTTCGACTCGGTAGCTTTCCCCCTCTTTTGGGTTTGGGCGCGGGGACACCGGCCGCGGCGATCGTTTTCGGGTGTCTCGGTGATCGCGACGCACCCCTATATGCGAGCTCTGGAAAAATGGACCGCGGCGATATCGGCTGTCTATCTAAATCGTAACACTCCTCGATCTGTGATGCGAGGGTCTCTAAAGATCGGGAATCGTAAATCTCGTTACGCCGCACGGCTACGCGCAACCTCGGTATCATATTTCTATGCGCGTAATTTAGTTGTTCGTTCAACTGTCAGGAGGGGTCTAATCTCTTGAACAAGGCCTGCATACACGTGATATACTCTACCACCGGTTCGTCCTCTCCCTGCTTGCGTCGCATTATCTTGTCCCGTAAGGTAAATTAAAAATTCGGGCATCCGAATCGCGCACGCCAAGCGGCCTCGAAGTGCCCCCAGGTACGCCACAGATGTTGATTCAAACGGAACCAATGTGCCGCATTGCCCGATAAAAAGAACGGCAGGCATTTGAAAATTTCGTCGTCGTCCAAAGGGATCAATTGTCGACCCTGCTTTATCCGTATTAGGAAGGCCTCCGTCTCCCCGTCGCGCACACCGGAAAAATTCAAATTCCATTTTTGCATAACGTTATACGCGTCAATGGCGAAATTCGGTCTCACGCGAGGACGATACGGCTCGAGATTCCTCCGCATCTCGGGGTGCATTTTCGATTGCTCCGGGGGGTGTATTCTTATCAGCGGTTTCGAGGGTCCCGCTAACGGTTCGCTCCCAACGGCCTCTTCCTTGGTATCCGACTCTTCGTCCGACACGTCCGATATCTCGGGGGTCGGGATGTGTTCTTGCCCTATCAATAGCGCCGCCTCATACCTCAATAATCGAGCTCTAAGGGTGGGGAAAATCCCTTTTGCAGACAGTTTCCTCTCCGCGAGGGCACTCCTCGCCTCCTCCTGCGATAGCTTACGAATCCACCTAAACTGTTCTTTTGTCGACATTTTGACGTAGCGTTAGTAACGGCGTGAGGGAAGCGAGATCTCGAAGGGGAAAGTAGAACGTCAGCGGATCGCGGTCGTGTTAACTAAACGTACGCTCCTCCTTGACGGTTTCGTCGGTCAACTTTCTCTCGGTATCTTTACGAGCGTTGCCTAATGGTTAATTAGGCACTGTCAATTCTCGATTACGCCGCTCGGTCACGATAACCCCTCCTCCTCGGGCCTGAGTCCTATGGTTTCCTAATTCCCCTGATACACGAAAGGTCTTAAATCAAGCCGAAAGTATGCCGCGAACGATACCCTATTAATTCCTATGCGGTATGTAAGTAACTAACCGACTCGGATAATCGGTGCGAATATTAGCCTATCTCGGAAAAAAAAATTCTCAACTCTTATTTAGAACTCGACCAAAACAAAAAACATAACAAGTTCGCGAAAGGTGACAGAAAGAAGAAAAAAAAATTCCTTCGTATACACGGAAGGCTATTATTAAGTCAAGTCTCGCTAAGGAATTTCGATAATTCGCGTAAACATCCATTCACTAATATTCATTCTTATCTCTTAATACCTTGACGGTAATATTTGAGGACACGATAATCCTTCGTGAACAATACGTGTTTATTCGCGTTTTACGGTTCGGCTCGACGAGTTGTAAATATTTCCGCGAAGAAAAAAAGAAATCTTTGTTCCTCAATAATACTATTCGCTAAACAGGGACAAGAATATTTGCGGACTTCGTACAAGACAATTACTCGGTATCAATTATGTGCGTAGAAATCACCCGATATATCGAAAAAAAACGCGTATAAGACGTATGAGCGCGCGATCTTTGTAATACGAGAATACGCGGCTTTGTTTACGCCGCCGCGCGCGACAAAGAAATGCGCCGGCGGTCGCTCGCCGCTGCGCGCTTCAATGAAAGGCGCCGGCGGTCGTTCGCCGCCGTGTGCGCGGTACTTTTCTGTACGCGTATATCAAACGTGATGGCACCTCAAATTCGGGTCCCCTCCGTTGTAACGGGAATCCTCAAGATACCGAGACAAACACAATGGGGAAATCTCCCTCGATAATGCGGGAACAATAATCACAATCAATTGGAGACAAAATAACGAAAGTATGTGCAATAAATAAAAGTCATCGACGGTACGGAATAATAGAATTCTCGGAGAGTCTCCTGCGAAGACCTCCGGCTCGGGCGAGACTAAGGTCAACGCTCGTAAGACAAAGAAAAAGAAATTATTTTTCTCACTCTACTCTCTCTCCGCTACTCGAAACGACATATATTCTCCTTATTTCATTAAATAATTGTTCTCTCTTTCGAGAGGCCCCACGTTGAGCGTCAAATTTGCGACCGTCTTTCCGTCCTCTCTCGTCAAGAGAGAGAGTGAGAGAGAGACTGTTGCGCAACTTCATTGTGCCGCTCTCCGTTCTCTTGATCGCTACTCGGTATCGTATATTGGGCGCCAGGTACGGTCAAGCCGCACCACTCATTAACATCGCGACAACTAATTAGCGGGCACGACGGCTTAGCCTCGGAAGCTCGGTATCAACAGGGGGTAGTGTCGGGGTTCTTTCCGCAAGGAGAGTCGGAATTGCAGTCTCGGAGAGAGAGAGAAAATATCAACAGTAACTACAATCGAATATAAGATAAAAGAACAATGATATATTTCCAGTTAGTGATGTGTAGAACAAAGCGTTTATATAATATAATCATTGAGCTTGGAGGAGGTCGCTGGGTTCTCTCTAAGTATCTAATTATCGCTACTCTTATCCTTTTATGGTCCGCTCGAAATCGTGAACGCCATACATTAATCCAGCGAAAGTTATTCTCAAAACTCGATAATAAATGCCTCGATACAGATTTACAATAACGATACGATAACAAAATGACTGTCGACTCGTTTTCGGTGCCCCTCGGAGAGGCGAAGAAGGCAAAGAGATGCTTAAATACGTAATTACGCGGAAATCGACGCGAGTCCCGTGCGTCTTCTAACAAATTCTCGATATTCTCTTCAATGAATTACTACGAGCACCAATGCTCGGTATCGCAAAAAGATTCTAATAACACACGGGTCTCGGCCGAATTCGCGCTTACCGGAAGATCGAGGAGGTGGCCTTACAATACTGCTGCGTAGTCGTCGCGTGATGCGGGTCGTTGTCTCCTCGTACGCTCAGGACACCGGCTCGCCGAACAGTGAACTCGCCTCGGGCCGGCAGGACCTCGGGAGGTACGCTGGGGGAGGGGGAGACACTGCGTGCCACCCCGGCCCGGTTGCCAGATTTCGCGGCAGCGTTGCGCCCCGCGCCAGGCCCGGAATCGATCCTTGTATCGATCTCCGTCTGTCGCGGCTGGTCGCGGACTTCCTGCCGCCAAGTTCAAATATCAGCCCTCGGGAGTGACGACGTCACAGGTCCGTTCTTGGCGGCCCCGTCCACACCTCGTACGGCTGCATGCGGGTGTTCTTGACAGCCTTACTCCGCTGGGGGAGATCGTCCCGGAGTGATCAGTCTCGGATGATGTCCGCGTTCCCTTCGACGTATGTCGGCGGGCCCCTCAGGGGTGATCATCCTCGTGGAGGGATGCAGGCCTTTTCCGTCCCTGTTCCGGACTGCTTATGTTCGTCTTCTCCGGGGCTGTAAGGATTTCACTTGCAGTATCTCGTTCTTATACTCTCGGTACCGCGTATACTTGATTTTTCTTTACTACTTACCGGGCCGGTCGCTCAGTCTCCGCTCCTCTCTTTCCGGAGTCGTCCCTCCTCAATTCGCCTGGGTCCTTTTCTCTCTAAAACAATGTAAATTCTCCTGGCTCACCATCTCGACTCCCGCTACCGAGTAAGGGCGAGCCATCAAAAAGGTCACTGCTCACCCGCACGATACGCAAAATTCAAAACGCTCTCCGACGCTTCCCGGCCGGGCGCGTCCGCCCTTGTGACGGGCTCCAAAAGACCACGTCACAATATATAAAACATATATAAGACATTTGAAATACATATATAAAAAAATAATTAAAATTTAAAATATTTTAAATAAAATTATCGTTTACCTTATAAATAAATAATTTACCTTTAAATAACAAGAAGAATGGAAGGTGATCAGGAACAAGGAAAGAGTCAGCAGCAAAGTAAAACAAATTTGAATAATATTAGATGAAATATCTATGAAGGAAAGATATTTATTAGAAATATAAAAAAATATATAAAAAAATTTATCCTAAAAAAATCATAAAAATGAAAAGGTCAGGCCATGTTCAAAAGAAGGTACTCAAAAATTTAAACCTTTCAAAATTTAAACGATCTAATAATAAATTATCACGAAAAGTAACTGATATGTTATTCAAGGTGCCAGTTCAAAGTGAACATACGTAAAGTGTATATTATCTAAATTTAGTAATAATATATTACCATGAAAAGTAACTGATATTTTATTCAAGGTGCAAGTTCACATTGAACATACATACATATAAGTAAAACTGATTACAATTTGATTCTAGAAAATAAGTGCGATATGTTATTCTTAGTGCACAAAATATAATAGTCGTTTATAGAGATTTGATTTGAAATTCATACTAGCCCGTACAATGAAAAATAATTGCTCGTAATTCCAGAGTACCAATTTGTTAATGACTCAGAAAAATAACATGGCGGCCTGCTCTCAAAAAACTTTCGATGGATAGAATAAATAATTGAAATAAGAATTGTGAAAATTGTATAAATTAAAAATCTCCAATCTTTCTTTAGTAAAATTTCCCGTTAATGACCATCATTAACCTAGGCAAGGTGGCATATGTGATTGGGATTTAACATTATCAGTAATTTATTGAACAGACAGAGAAAAGTTTTGTTGTATGCATCGGTATAGTGTTTGAAATAACCATGTACTATCCATATACTGTAAAGCACAAATTCTTCATTTCTATCATAAATAATATCTATTTATTAAAATTTTAACAAACGTCTTTTAAATAAAAATTGTGTCTTGCGATCATGAAGAATAGGTTTTGAATAGCAAAGTTTCATTTGACTTACAATTTTTTTCAGAAACACAGAAGAAAAAGGTATTTGTATATAGTTTTGTATATTCACTTCGTTGTGTGTAGAGCTTTTAAAAATACGTTGAATCCTTATTCGAATTATTTTTCGTTGTACGGGCTAGTATGAATTTCAAATCAAATCTCTATAAACGACTATTATATTTTGTGTACTAAGAATAACATATCGCACTTATTTTCTAGAATCAAATTGTAATCAGTTTTACTTATATGTATGTATGTTCAATGTGAACTTGCACCTTGAATAAAATATCAGTTACTTTTCATGGTAATATATTATTACTAAATTTAGATAATATACACTTTACGTATGTTCACTTTGAACTGGCACCTTGAATAACATATCAGTTACTTTTCGTGATAATTTATTATTAGATCGTTTAAATTTTGAAAGGTTTAAATTTTTGAGTACCTTCTTTTGAACATGGCCTTTTCATTTTTATGATTTTTTTAGGATATCAGTTACTTTTTAAAGTACAGATATATAGAGCAGCTTTCTAGTAATTCAAGTATCACAAATATATGTATTTTCGATTCTTATCACATAACTTTGTATAAGTAACAATTTATGCAATACAGTTCAAAATAATTGAAATATATGGTATATATGTACATATATAAAATATATAATTATATTATAGTATACATATATATTTTATTTAATCATATATGTAAATGTTTGTATAATTGTAATAACTTTTAACGATACATTGCACATTTATTTCAATTGCAACAGAATGAATTTATATTCTTGTATGAATATTGAAAATAAAGAATGGGCTCCTCCATCGCCCATTCTCGTGAGAACGCAACCATATATTTTTCTTCGTCTCTCCGATTTTAACACGACATACATATTTCTGTCTGATAATTTTTTTCTTGATAATACTTTTTGAAATGTCATGAAGCCTAGGTCAAATTAGAAACTTATTGCACTCGTTTTAATGCAGCGCTTACAGCTGCTTTTATAAAGCGCCAGAGCAGCCGATATTTTATTTTGGCGCTTACGGCAACTTTTATACAGCGCTAGAACAGTTGATGTTTTAATGTAGCGTTTACGGCAGCCTTTATACAGTGCCATTATTTAATCTGTTCTAAGAACAATATGTATGCCCCTTGTGCTCCTTTGGGCCATTTTTTCTTGAACACTTCCATATCATTAGAGTACTATCATTCCAATTTTGTGTCAGCTCTCAACATACACGTGTAGTGACCACGATTCATTTCTTCACCTTCGTGAAATATAGCGCTTATTACCTTGTACTTTTTTTTATTAATCGTGATATTACTCGTCGGCACGGCGGTAATCCGATTGTTGATAATTTTTTTAGAAGCACCGTTTACAAAAGTATATAAATTGAGCTGTATTACTACGACGGATAAAGTTGATTCGATTACGGTTTTCTTTTTCAACACGGTGCCCTTACATTCGTTACAATTGCCGTTTATCGTTTCCCATTTAGAAAATTCTACATTAATCAAACTTTGTAGAGTGACACCTTTTTTCCTTTTTAATGTCAAATGTATAGGTAATATTAACAAACTACTGCTTTCCAGCTTAGTTACATTGTAATTACATTTGACATTCGAGCAACATGTTACGTGCTTTAATTCGAGTTTTAATACATCATTGATGTCGGAATACGTCGACATTAGAGCCGTAAAAAATTCCGAAACATCTTGTTGTGTTCGTTCTTCGAAGCGTTTTCCGACAGATCTTCTAACCGCTTGAATGTTGCAATATTTACGTTCACCATACGCGCAGATAGCATCAATCAATGCATTCGATGCTTTATTTTTCAGTATTTGTTGCCTAATACGTACGCAATGAAACGCACATTGTAATATTACATTAGCGTAACACGAAACAGCATCGTTATTGCAAAGGAGATATATTTTCCACGTAACTATACTTTCTGGTTCCTCACAATCATAATTCTGCATATCATCAATGATATTAGGGATATCCCATCGACGATTGTACATTTTCACAACCTTTTTCTCGGACGGATTGATTTGTGGCAGTTCAGATTTGAATATAGATCTCAGTCGATTATATTCTACAATGCCTCTCGAGTTTGCTTTAACTGATGCTGGATTGAAATTTATCAAATGTAGGCCTTCCAATTTACTTACTCGTGACAAACCTACATAGGCTTGACCATCACTGAATACAGTCGTTCCTAAATCCATCATTGCATTGTTACATGTAATTCCTTCAATTATAAATAATTCGACATTCTTTAATTTGTCTCTCAAAGTTTTCAAGACCATGTCTGACAATTGCGTATATTTTGGTGTAGATTCATGACTAACCGGTAGTTGAAACATTCTATGGATTGTCAAGCCATCGATATTGAATGCTGCGATACCCGTGGGAGCAGATATGGCTGTCGTTTTTTCCAAATTTATTCTGATCCAATGTTTAATCGTTTCAATTAGAAAACTTTTCCCTGTACCATCCTCGCCACTTACGTACAGTCGCAGAATCTGATTCTTATCTTGTAAAACTTGGCATACTCCATCAAAGACTCTTTTCTGGTCTTTGTTCAATTGCGACATCATTTGCGATAAATCAATCGGGTCGTCAATCTTACCAAAATCTTCCACATCTTTCATCGCGTCGTCAGCTTCTATCGGATTACAATCCAGTTCATCGTCATCGGATTTGTCTCTGTCTGCTGTTTTCAGATCATTTTCGCGCTTCTCGATTAATTCAGCAACGTTCTCAAAAGCTTTCTGTATTTCTTCGAGCCTTTCGTGATATTTCATTGCCTTCGTTAAAACAGACTCTGAATTCTTAAAGGCACCCGTAAGTCTCGAATGTACCTTTGAGTTCACTCAAATCTCTCCATGGTTTGAACAGAAGAAGCAGCGAGTAAAAGTATTTTTTGGGCTCAGTTTTTATATTAAATCGATAATGGTTAATTAAATAACCCTTTTTTCGTTTTTTTAAAAATAAACTCGATGCCAGTTTGTAACACTTGACTTCGTCATTATTTGACATCTGTTTCGTAATTTCCCAGAATCTGGCAAAATCGTACAAATTCAATGATTCTAATTCCTGAGGTCTATTTGGATAATAATCATCGATGAGTGACGAACAGTAAATATTCGTAGAATTTTTATCAAGAGCTTAAATTTCATTAAATTTTTTACCTTTTCTATTTCTCACCTCATTAACATCGATCCATTTGACCATGGTATCATTATCCGTACCGTACAAGGGATTCCCTAATAGTGTATCCGCAGTTTCTAAAGCACCGCATTCTCTGTTATTTAATGAACGCATTGCAAAATTCCACAGTTTTGATGCCAAGGACTTATTCGAATCTATCACTTCAAAGTCTGTATTGCATTTTTCCGACTTTGTCGTGTATTTTGTTAAATATGAGTTTAAAAACTCTGATTTTTCTCTAATAAATTGTATGTCCATATTTCCCTCCTAGGCTAATTTGATAGACGGATTATAATCATTTATAAACCTTTCCGACTCCTTGCGAGGAAGATCGTACAATCTGCTCTTACTGCGTAAATTTTTTCTACCGACTATCGAAGTGATAACGTCTCTTAAAACGAAATTCTCAGTAACTGGCCGAGGAAAATCGAACCGACACTTTCTGTATATATTAGTTTCCGTTTGTTTCGTACGCATGCAATACGAGTTATGTTTATGATTCTGATCACTTATTACCGTATCGTACAACGTTGGCGAAACATTTTCATCTGGAATTTCACACGTTACGTATTTTTGAATAAACGTAGCAACTTCTTCATCCGGCGATTTTCCTAATACTGGAGCATCTTTTATCCAAATCATACAATGCATGTGCTGGATACTTCTACGTTGATATTCCAGTCGCCAGAAGTAATGAATAACCTTTCCTATTGGATTATCGGACGAACAAATAAATCAATCATGGCTTTGAATTTTATGCACATAAATCTAGAAGTACTTACAGGATCGTATGCGACTAGTTCGCTGATGCCTAACTTCTCTTTATCGGGATTCATATCTCGTAAATATTCACCCAAATTGAACCATTTCCATTCACTAGGACTTAAAGTCAAAAACCACGTCGCTGGACCGTAATGCAAAGTCATGCATTTTACATTATTGGACGGTTGTCGCCAAAATTGATCCGTATTTCTCGATTTTTCGAAAATACTCATTAAATTCGATTCTAATTGGTAACCTTTCAATTCGTTCAAGTATGTACCAGCAGTGTATCTCCATCGTGGGTTAGTAACCATCATCGTATAATAGATACCACTTTTCAACTGTCGGTAGTTAGCATCATTGAGAAGGAAGAACAGATACTGCAGATTCAACCTGAATCTACTATGTTTCGACATCAATCGTGTTCTAATAAATAAATATTCCGGCAATGCAAAGTTTCTATCTTCTCGTTGTCCATTGACACCATCAGGATATAAATCAGGGAAACACATGACATCCAGATATTTATAACGATTATCCATTGGAAAATCTTCAATTTTAATTATTTGATAAAGCTTCAATGCAGATTCGTTATCGATTCTTTTCGCGTGTATTGGGTATATTGTATACTGATCGTTAATATCCGAATCTTCAGTGATTTGTGTGAGGAAAGCCGTACGTTTTAAAACGGTTTGATCATTATTATTTTTGTTTTCCTGTACATTGTACAAATTCAATGCTGGTAATTCCTCAACCACCTCATTTATTTCGTCATTGTCGCTTTCCTCATCGACAATCCTATATTCTGTTTCCTGCAACTTATCCTTTAATAGATCATCAGATGACGCTGGAAGACGAATTTTTGAGTAATGAGGATTATTTTCTTTCAACCATTGTAAAGCCTTATACATTTTATTAATATCTACCAAATTTTCCCAAACCACTTTAGATTTCTTGGGTATACCTCGAACGAGAATGTGCAACTCGTTATTCAAATTTATAGGATCTTCCGGAGGACATACCTTATCCAATGTTTCTTGTAAAGGCAGAGGCAAATGAAATGTTCTACCTTTCCCTAAACAGAGTTCGATTATATAAGTTTCTTGATTTAAAATGTGCTATATTTAAATCATTTAATTATTTTTTCGTTCAAGTACAATTAACAGCAAAAACTGCATATACGTAGGTATGTATTTGACTCTACTGCCATTACTTGAAACAAATACATTATTCGATATTAACAAATTGGAACTCTGGAATTACGAGTAATTATTTTTCATTGTACAGACTAGGTTTAAATTTTTGAGGATTTTCTTTTGAACATGGCTTGACCTTTTCATTTTTATGATTTTTTGGAGATAGGGTGAGAGAGGACGAATGAGGGTAAGAGAAGACGAGATAGGCGAAAGAGGGTGAAAGAGAACGAAAGAGGGTGAGAAAGGACGTACGAGGGTGAAAGAGGTGAGAGAGGGTGAGAGAGGACGAAAGAGGGTGAAAGAGGACGAAAGAGGTCGAAAGAGGGTGAGAGAGAACGAAAGAGGGTGAAAGAGGACGAAAGAGGGTGAGAGAGGGCGAAAGAGAGTGAGAAAGAATGAAAGAGGGTGAGAGAGGACGAAAGAGAGTGAAAGAAGGTGAAAGAGAACGAAAGAGGGTAAAAGAGAGTGAGAAAGAATGAAAGAGGGTGAGAGAGGACAAAAGAGAGTGAAAGAGGACAAAAGAGGGTGAAAGAGGACGAAAGAGGGTGAGAGGGAATGAAAGAGGGTGAAAGAAGACGAAACAGGGTGAAAGAGGGTGAGAGAGAATGAAAGAGGGTGAGGAAAGGACGAAAGAGGGTGAAAGAGGCGAAAGAGGGGAGGGAGTGGGGGTGGGGTGGGGTGGGGATGGGGGTGAGGGTGGGGCGGGATGTGGGAGGGAAAGGGGTGGGTGGAAGTTAAGGGAGGTGTGAGTGAAAGGTGAGAAAAGATTTATACGCGGACAGAGAAGAAGAAGAAGAAGAAGAAGAAGAAGAAGAAGAAGACGACGACGACGTTACTTCATTTTTCATGAAAAACGTCACTTTTTGACCGCTTGTATCTCCAGAACGGCTTGACCGATTTTATTTTTTCTTGGCTCAAATTACTCGTGGCAATGCCGCCTTTCAGGTTATATTACGTGCAATTCAAAATTTTTTATATTGTAGTAGTTCTACACCCTCAAAAAATGGACTTTGATGGTGCAGGATAAGGAGACTTGTAGTGTCTTTTAAGGTCTTTTAGGGTTTGAACATGGCCGGAGACACTACCGCGTCTCCTGATATATAAATCTCTTCTCACCTTTCACTCACACCTCCCTCAACTTCCACCCACCCCTTTCTCTCCCACATCTTGCCCCCGCCCCCACCCCCACTCCCAATCCCCACTCCCACCCCTCTTTCGCCTCTTTCACTCTCTTTCGTCCTCTCTCACCCTCTTTCGTCCTCTCTCACCCTCTTTCACCCTCTTTCGTCCTCTTTCACCCCCTTTCGTCCTCTTTCACCCTCTTTCGTCCTCTTTCACCCTCTTTCGCCCTCTTTCATCATCCTTTTCGTCCTCTTTCACCCTCTTTCGCCCTCTTTCACCCTCTTTCGTCCTCTTTCACCATCTTTCGCCTCTTTCACCCTCTTTCGTCCTCTCTCACCCTCTTTTATTCCCTCTCACCCTCTTTCACCCTCTTTCATTCCCTCTCACCCCCTTTCGTCCTCTTTCACTCTCTTTCGTCCTCTTTCACCCTCTTTCGTCCTCTTTCACCCTCTTTCGTCCTCTCACCCTCTTTCGTCTTCTTTCACCCTCTTTCGTCCTACCTCACCCTCTTTCGTCCTCTCTCACTCTCTTTCACCCTCTTTCGTCCTCTTTCACCCTCTTTTGTCCTCTTTCACCTTCTTTCGCCCTCTTTCACTCTCTTTCGTCCTCTTTCACCCTCTTTCATTCTCTCTCACCCTCTTTCATTCCCTCTTACCCTCTTTCACCCTGATTGGGAGTGAACTTCCATGAAAAAGGATCCTGAAACAAAGCGTCAAAAAATGCGTGATATATATAAAAAAGATCTTGAGGGAATACGTAAAAGAAAGCGGGGCAAATACCAAAAAGATGTAGAAAATAAAAGGTACGTCAAAAGAAAAAATTATTTTAAAAATGCTGCTCGTGAAAGAGACCGCCAACAAAAATTCAGACAAAAATATCCCGACTCAAAAAAATTGTACAACAAGAGGTGCAATGCAAAACGTAGCGAGAAGTCTATCGTACAAAGATGGAAAATGTTCAAGAGAATGAAGGAAAAATTTAATACCGTTCGATCTTGGCAAAAGTGTTTTAAGTTTCCAAAATATTCAGAGTTTTATATTCAACAGATGTCGAGAAAAATTAATAAATCAACAGTATGTGCTCGGTTGAAAGCCGAACAGATATTTAAGTGGTGTGTAAAAGCAAAAAAATCGTACATCAATGCAGCAAGAAAAGTGTTTTCATATTTGAAAAACGTTGCTGAAGCTGCGTTATTGCGATTCAATGAATGTAAGACTTTGAAATATCCAAAAAGCGATCAACTTAGAGCTCTTTGTGGCTTATCCAAACATACTTCGTCTTCCGAAGCGTACTTTTATAAAACTGCTTACGAGCAAAGGAAAAAGTTTGAGCAACCACTTATAATGAGACAATCCTCTCCTCACGGAGTAATAAATGTTTTGCCGTTAATAGATAACAATGGTGAAAAGTTAAAAATGTGGCATTGTGATGAGAACAAATGCCACATAAATGATACTTTCATGGAAAAGTTTGTAAAATTTTTGGAACTGTTTGAAGAAGGTACTTTGAAAAAGATAATGAATGTTAAATTCATGGCGCAGCTAAAAAATTGTTCCGTTTCACGTACGAGTAGCAGATTAGGACATCCTCCGGAATGCTATACAAATCCGAATCTTTGCAAGTCATACATTGCAATGATAAACACTTTATCACCTCATTTTCCTTTCGTGAGGAATATTCGAAGAAATGTTTACAAATTGATCGACAATTATAATAAGTTTTGTTCTGTTTTCATCTTTGAGATTCATCAATATGGATAAATTAGTTGAAATTTTCAATGATTTTAAGAATAAAGCAAGATTTTATCCAAAAAATGTAACTAATGTTTGTTTGGACGAGGAAAAGATTTTCTCGCAAAATTACGAAGCATTTAAAATCATGAAAAAGCGATTGTTAGATTTACCACGTATCCCTTGTATCTCTTGCGAAAAATTATGCTTGAGAAGAGACGTTTCTAAGCTCGAGAAGCTGAGGAAAACAATAGACGGACCTTTTTGGAAAGATCTGATAGCAAACGTAACAGAACACAGTAATAATACTGAATTCGTTTGTAAGCTTTGTTTGGGTAAATTTCAAAAAGGCGTGTTGCCTTCTACTTGCATTTTGAATAATCTTGCGGTAAAACCATTACCAGATGTTTTGTCAGATTTCAATGATTACGAAAAAATGTTAATCAAGAGAATGAGCAGCTTTCAAGTAGTGCAATTGATGGGCAATGTTTCGAACAAACATATACCGCATAGACAAATGATCCGCAAAGTAAAAGGTAGAACATTTCATTTGCCTCTACCTTTACAAGAAACATTGGATAAGGTATGTCCTCCGGAAGATCCTATAAATTTGAATCACGAGTTGCACATTCTCGTTCGAGGTATACCCAAGAAATCTAAAGTGGTTTGGGAAAATTTGGTAGATATTAATAAAGTGTATAAGGCTTTACAATGGTTGAAAGAAAATAATCCTCATTACTCGAAAATTCGTCTTCCGGCGTCATCTGATGATCTATTAAATGATAAGTTGCAGGAAACAGAATATCGGATTGTCGATGACGAAAGCGACAATGACGAAATAAATGAGGTGGTTGAGAAATTACCAGCATTGAATTTGTACAATGTACAGGAAAACAAAAATAATAATGATCAAATCGTTTTAAAACGTAGGGCTTTCCTCACACAAATCACTGAAGATTCGGATATTAACGATCAGTATACAATATACCCAATACACGCGAAAAGAATCGATAACGAATCTGCATTGAAGCTTTATCAAATGATGAAAATTGAAGATTTTCCAATGGATAATCGTTATAAATATCTGGATGTCATGTGTTTCCCTGATTTATATCCTGATGGTGTCAATGGACAACGAGAAGATAGAAACTTTGCATTGCCGGAATATTTATTTATTAGAACACGATTGATGTCGAAACATAGTAGATTCAGGTTGAATCTGCAGTATCTGTTCTTCCTTCTCAATGATGCTAACTACCGACAGTTGAAAAGTGGTATCTATTATACGATGATGGTTACTAACCCACGAGAGAGATACACTGCTGGTAAATACTTGAACGAATTGAAAGGTTACGAATTAGAATCGAATTTAATGAGTATTTTCGCAAAATTGAGAAATACGGATCAATTTTGGCGACAACCGTCCAATAATGTAAAATGCATGACTTTGCATTACGGTCCAGCGACGTGGTTTTTGACTTTGAGTCCTAGTGAATGGAAATGGTCCGATTTGGGTGAATATTTACGAGATATGAATCCCGATAAAGAGAAGTTAGGCATCAGCGAACTAGTCGCATACGATCCTGTAAGTACTTCTAGATTCATGTGCATAAAATTCAAAGCCATGATTGATTTTATTTGTTCGTCCGATAATCCAATAGGAAAGGTTATTCATTACTTCTGGCGACTGGAATATCAAAGTAGAGGTATTCAGCACATGCATTGTATGATTTGGATAAAAGATGCTCCAGTAATAGGAAAATCGCTGGATGAAGAAGTTGCTACGTTTATTCGAAAATACGTAACGTGTGAAATTCCAGATGAAAATGTTTCGCCAACGTTGTACGATACGGTAATAAGTGATCAGAATCATAAACATAACTCGTATTGCATGCGTACGAAAAAAACGGAAACTAATATATACAGAAAGTGTCGGTTCGATTTTCCTCGGCCAGTTACTGAGAATTTCGTTTTAAGAGACGTTATCACTTCGATAGTCGGTAGAAAAAATTTACGCAGTAAGAGCAGATTGTACGATCTTCCTCGCAAGGAGTCGGAAAGGTTTATAAACGATTATAATCCGGCTATCAAATTAGCCTGGGAGGGAAATATGGACATACAATTTATTGGAGAAAAATCAGAGTTTTTAAACTCATATTTAACAAAATACACGACAAAGTCGGAAAAATGCAATACAGACTTTGAAGTGATAGATTCGAATAAGTCCTTGGCATCGAAACTGTGGAATTTTGCAATGCGTTCATTAAATAACAGAGAATGCGGTGCTTTAGAAGCTGCGGATACACTATTAGGCAATCCCTTGTACGGTATAGATAATGATACCAGTGGTCAAATGGATCGATGTTAATGAGGTGAGAAATAGAAAAGTTAAAACATTTAATGAAATTAAAGCTCTCGATGAAAATTCTACGAATATTTACTGTTCGTCACTCATCGATGATTACTATCCAAATAGACCTCAGGAATTAGAATCATTAATTAAGAGTTTAACTAGGCTCTGTAATATATAAATATAAATTTAACATATATAAGATAGGCAATAAGAGCCAAATCGCGGATGACAGTGCGTTATTCTAAACGAAACTAAATTTTTTCGTTAGAATTAAATACCTGTGCACAAGGCACCAAATTTTTACTTGGACACGGCCAAGATATAAAATTGGAATAATCTCTACAAGAGATTTTTAATTCCATGTATCCCCTATTCCCCCTAAAGAAATAAAGTGCGAGAGAAGAATATAGATCCGAAAGTCGCAGAATCGGGAATCGAACCCGAGACCTTTCGCTTGCCGGGCGACTGCTCTTCCAACTGAGCTATTCAGATCCTTTCGATTCTATACTTTTCTCTGTTGTATATATTAATGTTGGTAAATAAACGCCTTTAAGCCAGCGTGTATAAATTAAGAGTTTAACTAGGCTCTGTAATATATAAATATAAATTTAACATATATAAGATAGGCAATAAGAGCCAAATCGCGGATGACAGTGCGTTATTCTAAACGAAACTAAATTTTTTCGTTAGAATTAAATACCTGTGCACAAGGCACCAAATTTTTACTTGGACACGGCCAAGATATAAAATTGGAATAATCTCTACAAGAGATTTTTAATTCCATGTATCCCCTATTCCCCCTAAAGAAATAAAGTGCGAGAGAAAAATATAGATCCGAAAGTCGCAGAATCGGGAATCGAACCCGAGACCTTTCGCTTGCCGGGCGACTGCTCTTCCAACTGAGCTATTCAGATCCTTTCGATTCTATACTTTTCTCTGTTGTATATATTAATGTTGGTAAATAAACGCCTTTAAGCCAGCGTGTATAAATTAAGAGTTTAACTAGGCTCTGTAATATATAAATATAAATTTAACATATATAAGATAGGCAATAAGAGCCAAATCGCGGATGACAGTGCGTTATTCTGAACGAAACTAAATTTTTTCGTTAGAATTAAATACCTGTGCACAAGGCACCAAATTTTTACTTGGACACGGCCAAGATATAAAATTGGAATAATCTCTACAAGAGATTTTTAATTCCATGTATCCCCTATTCCCCCTAAAGAAATAAAGTGCGAGAGAAAAATATAGATCCGAAAGTTGCAGAATCCAATTTTATATCTTGGCCGTGTCCAAGTAAAAATTTGGTGCCTTGTGCACAGGTATTTAATTCTAACGAAAAAATTTAGTTTCGTTTAGAATAACGCACTGTCATCCGCGATTTGGCTCTTATTGCCTATCTTATATATGTTAAATTTATATTTAGAATCATTAAATTTGTACGATTTTGCCAAATTCTGGGAAATTACGAAACAGATGTCAAATAATGACGAAGTCAAGTGTTACAAACTGGCATTGGGTTTATTTTTAAAAAAACGAAAAAAGGGTTATTTAATTAACCATTATCGATTTAATATAAAAACTGAGCCCGAAAAATACTTTTACTCGCTGCTTCTTCTGTTCAAACCATGGAGAGATTTGAGTGAACTCAAAGGTACATTCGAGACTTACACGGATGCCTTTAAGAATTCAGAGTCTGTTTTAACGAAGGCAATGAAATATTACGAAAGGCTCGAAGAAATACAGAAAGCTTTTGAGAACGTTGCTGAATTAATCGAGAAGCGCGAAAATGATCTGAAAACAGCAGACAGAGACAAATCCGATGACGATGAACTGGATTGTAATCCGATAGAAGCTGACGACGCGATGAAAGATCTGGAAGATTTTGGTAAGATTGACGACCCGATTGATTTATCGCAAATGATGTCGCAATTGAACAAAGACCAGAAAAGAGTCTTTGATGGAGTATGCCAAGTTTTACAAGATAAGAATCAGATTCTGCGACTGTACGTAAGTGGCGAGGGTGGTACAGGGAAAAGTTTTCTAATTGAAACGATTAAACATTGGATCAGAATAAATTTGGAAAAAACGACTGCCATATCTGCTCCCACGGGTATCGCAGCATTCAATATCGATGGCTTGACAATCCATAGAATGTTTCAACTACCCGTTAGTCATGAATCTACACCAAAATATACGCAATTGTCAGACATGGTCTTGAAAACTTTGAGAGACAAGTTAAAGAATGTCGAATTATTTATAATCGATGAAGTATCCATGATTTCAAATGTGACACTTATGTTTATCAATCTACGATTATGTGAAATCTTTGATACGACAGATACAGATGATGGTTTCTTTGGCAGAAAACACATTCTCCTGTTTGGGGACTTGTTGCAGCTTCCTCCTGTAAAAGGACAATTTTCGTTTGTTAAAATGTCTCGATCAGAGATTCAGAAGTATTTAGGTACCATGGGTGGATGTGATTTGTGGAGATTGTTCGAGTACGACGAACTTTTGATTAATATGCGACAAAGATGCGATAATACATATCGTGATATACTTTCTAGAATACGAATAGGTTTAGTAACGGATTCTGACATCAATGTTCTTCAGTCTAGAAGAATCAATTTTAAAGAAAGTAGTTGCGACGAAAGATTGAATGAACTTTGCACTTATATGAATCAATTACCGATTGATACAATTTGTTTATTGCCCACGTGTTATTTGTGCAAGGTTTTGAACACAGCAATGCTCGATAAAATCGACAGCGATGAAATTCTACTGATAGCAGAAGATGATGTCGACTGTGCTCCAGCAATGAAAAAAAAGGTGCATAAAATTTTAGAAGACAAAGATGATAAAGTGTCTGAAACAGCTGGCATTGAAAGAGTAATAGCGATTAAAATTGGCGCTAAAGTGATGATTCGACGAAACATTGACGTAACTTTGGGACTTGTCAATGGAACGATAGGCAATGTAGTTGCAGTTAATCGCTCTGCTGACGGCAATCGTATTGATTCCATCAAAATAGTTATTTCGGGTAACAAAGAAATCGCAATAACGAAAGTAGATATTAAATTTGAAGTATTCCACAAATTAGTGGTACATCGGAAACAATTTCCATTGTCTCTCAGTTATGGAATAACTATACACAAAAGTCAAGGAATTACATGTAACAATGCAATGATGGATTTAGGAACGACTGTATTCAGTGATGGTCAAGCCTATGTAGGTTTGTCACGAGTAAGTAAATTGGAAGGCCTACATTTGATAAATTTCAATCCAGCATCAGTTAAAGCAAACTCGAGAGCCATTGTGGAATATAATCGACTGAGATCTATATTCAAATCTGAACTGCCACAAATCAATCGGTCCGAGAAAAAGGTTGTGAAAATGTACGATCGTCGATGGGCTATCCCTAATATCATTGATGATGTGCAGAATTATGATTGTGAGGAACCAGAAAGTATAGTTACGTGGAAAATATATGGCCTTTGCAATAACGATGCTGTTTCGTGTTACGCTAATGTAATATTACAATGTGCGTTTCATTGCGTACGTATTAGGCAACAAATACTGAAAAATAAAGCATCAAATGCATTGACTGATGCTATCTGCGCGTATGGTGAACGTAAATATTGCAACATTCAAGCGGTTAGAAGATCTGTCGGAAAACGCTTCGAAGAACGAACACAACAAGATGTTTCGGAATTTTTTACGGCTCTAATGTCGACGTATTCCGACATCAATGATGTATTAGAGTTCGAATTAAAGCACGTAACATGTTGCTCGAATGTCAAATGTAATTACAATGTAACTAAGCTGGAAAGCAGTAGTTTGCTAATATTACCTATACATTCGACATTAAAAAGGAAAAAAGGTGTCACTCTACAAAGTTTGATTAATGTAGAATTTTCTAAATGGGAAACGATAAACGGCAATTGTAACGAATGTAAGGGTACCGTGTTGAAAAGGAAAACCGTAATCGAATCAACTTTATCCGTCGTAGTAATACAGCTCAATTTATATACTTTTGTAAACGGTGCTTCTAAAAAAATTATCAACAATCGGATTAACGCCGTGCCGACGAGTAATATCACGATTAATGAAAAAAAGTACAAGGTAATAAGCGCTATATTTCACGAAGGTGAAGAAATGAATCGTGGTCACTACACGTGTATGTTGAGAGCTGACACAAAATCGGAATGGTATTATTCTAATGATATGGAAGTGTTCAAGAAAAAATGGCCCAAAGGAGCACAAGGGGCATACATATTGTTCTTAGAACAGATTAAATAATGGCGCTGTATAAAAGCTGCCGTAAGCGCCGAAATGAAACATCGGCTGCTCTGGCGCTGTATAAAGGCTGCCGTAAGCGCCGAAATAAAACATCGGCTGCTCTGGCGCTGTATAAAGGCTGCCGTAAACGCTACATTAAAACATCAACTGTTCTAGCGCTGTATAAAAGTTGCCGTAAGCGCCAAAATAAAATATCGGCTGCTCTGGCGCTTTATAAAAGCTGCTGTAAGCGCTGCGTTAAAACGAGTGCAATAAGTTTCTAATTTGACCTAGGCTTCATGACATTTCAAAAAGTATCATCAAGAAAAAAATTATCAGACATAAATATGTATGTCGTGTTAAAATCGGAGAGACGAAGAAAAATATATGGTTGCGTTCTCACGAGAATGGGCGATGGAGGGGCCCATTCTTTATTTTCAATATTCATACAAGAATATAAATTCATTCTGTTGCAATTGAAATAAATGTGCAATGTATCGTTAAAAGTTATTACAATTATACAAACATTTACATATATGATTAAATAAAATATATATGTATACTATAATATAATTATATATTTTATATATGTACATATATACCATATATTTCAATTATTTTGAACTGTATTGCATAAATTGTTACTTATACAAAGTTATGTGATAAGAATCGAAAATACATATATTTGTGATACTTGAATTACTATTAATTTATACATGAATTACTATTATAGAAAGCTGCTCTATATATCTGTACTTTAAAAAGTAAGTGATATCCTAAAAAAATCATAAAAATGAAAAGGTCAGGCCATGTTCAAAAGAAGGCACTCAAAAATTTAAACGATCTAATAATAAATTATCACGAAAAGTAACTGATATGTTATTCAAGGTGCCAGTTCAAAGTGAACATACGTAAAGTGTATATTATCTAAATTTAGTAATAATATATTACCATGAAAAATAACTGTGATATTTTATTCAAGGTGCAAGTTCACATTGAACATACATACATATAAGTAAAACTGATTACAATTTGATTCTAGAAAATAAGTGCGATATGTTATTCTTAGTGCACAAAATATAATAGTCGTTTATAGAGATTTGATTTGAAATTCATACTAGCCTGTACAATGAAAAATAATTGCTTGTAATTCCAGAGTACCAATTTGTTAATTACTCAGAAAAATAACATGGCGGCCTGCTCTCAAAAAACTTTCGATGGGTAGAATAAATAATTGAAATAAGAGTTGTGAAAATTGTATAAATTAAAAACCTCCAATCTTTCTTTAGTAAAATTTCGAATTTTCGTATCAACTTCCGATTTGTGTTATACCGTATTTTCAGGGAGTAAGTTATTGATCAGAAAACTTTGCCTTGTTGCTCGAAACGGGTGTATATTAAGTAAAATTTATAAATGTACAGTTCTCAGGTCAAGTACAATAAAGCTATACGCTTAAAAAGTTTACTGATTATTTGTCGTAATATACAATAAAAAATTACATATTAATTAAGTGAATAATATCGAAAATTATAAGTCAAATGAAACCTTGCTATTTAAAACCTATTCTTCATGATCGCAAGACACTATTTTCTATTTAAAAGATTTTCTTCAGAAACACAGAAGAAAAAGGTATTTGTATATAGTTTTGTATATTCACTTCGTTGTGTGTAGAGCTTTTGAAAATACGTTGAATCCTTATTCTAATCTAATCTTCTTCTAATGTAATACTTTTCGTACTTCAAATGTTGTAGTAATTATTCTGTAAGAGCTTCGACATTATTTCTAAATGGACATCGAGAAACATCATAGTTTTTTGAGAGCAGGCCGCCATGTTATTTTTCTGAGTAATTAACAAATTGGTACTCTGGAATTACGAGCAATTATTTTTCATTGTACGGGCTAGTATGAATTTCAAATCAAATCTCTATAAACGACTATTATATTTTGTGCACTAAGAATAACATATCGCACTTATTTTCTAGAATCAAATTGTAATCAGTTTTACTTATATGTATGTATGTTCAATGTGAACTTGCACCTTGAATAAAATATCACAGTTATTTTTCATGGTAATATATTATTACTAAATTTAGATAATATACACTTTACGTATGTTCACTTTGAACTGGCACCTTGAATAACATATCAGTTACTTTTCGTGATAATTTATTATTAGATCGTTTAAATTTTTGAGTGCCTTCTTTTGAACATGGCCTGACCTTTTCATTTTTATGATTTTTTTAGGATATAATATACATATATAATAAAAATTTAAATTTTTAACGAACAACTGTACATATATGTATCGTGTTTGTGTCATGCAATTTAATTTCTGAGCCTGTACATCGTGATTGCCATATGTTCTTATCCACAACATACACAATGGCAATAAACTTTAGATGATATAATGACTGCTTGACAAGTAATAAACACAACCTATTGATGATTTTGCCAGTATTTATTAAAACATCATTTTAGATAAGTTTGAAGAATGTATTAATAATTATAAAAAGTGAACAGTACCAGCTCGTGAGAAACAATACATACAATCTAAATAAAAACGGCAATTACGAGCAAGCGCTACGATGTTTAAACGTGTACTTTTAACATGGATGGATACATATAATTAACGGATGACAAATTAAATTTTTTAAACGTTTTGAATTTTATTACGTATATATCATAGATATTTTTGTTTATATTAAATTTAGTTTTTAAGTTTTTTACGCTGAGGATGGCCCAAAAAAAGGTGCCGAAACGTACGTTATTGAGATGATATTATTGTAATGTTTTTGTATATTCATGAAAAATTTTTAATTTTATATTAATAAAGGTACGCGTTTAAACATCGTAGCGCTTGCTCGTAATTGCCGTTTTTATTTAGATTATATGTAATGTATTAATATTTCTTTTTATAATTTGAATATTATGAATTGTACGCGCTGAAGAGAGTCCAAAAAAGGACAGAAATGTTCGCGATTGTATTATTTTAATGTGATTGAATAAATCTAATAATTTGCGCTTTATTTACTGCGTTGGTTCCTTGGCTCATTTTTATTGTTAATTTATTATCTTATGGAACCTTTGTTCTTATGTTTATTGATCTTATTTTTTGTATTTAAAATATTTATATATATATTATTGTTTCTTACTGAACGTATCGGAAAGGAATAGCGGAGTAAGGTAGCGAGCCAATTATTCTTAGTTTTGAACTGTGTCTTTATTTTCACTGATTCTCTCTCGAGATCCGCTCCCGTACTGACGCTAGAATTGGGCTGGTATCGATGAACCATTGATTTAGGTCCGCGATGATTGGATATTCGCAGGTCGCGCGACATTTCGACCAATCCGACGAACGGGATTTTGAATAGAGAGAGGTCGTGGAATGTGGGTTTTTGCATGTTTTCACGGATAAGATTTGAACCGTATGTGGCAAATAATATCATGAAACATTCACGTGCCGGAACATACCGCCCGCCTCGTATTGATCGATACGAAAGCAGATCTCTACGATTAAATATAATGAGATCGTAGCATTCGGTACAAAAGAATCTGTTCGCAAATTTATGTGAACATTAATCTGAAA
Source organism: Nylanderia fulva (assembly GCF_048542155.1). NCBI lineage: Eukaryota > Metazoa > Arthropoda > Insecta > Hymenoptera > Formicidae > Nylanderia > Nylanderia fulva. The sequence continues at coordinate 243,008 of NW_028189313.1, forward strand.
TGTAAAGCAATAGGAATTGTTGTGTATTTCGTGGGCAAGAAAATGAATGAATAGGGCACTTCGTATGAATCACTCGGAGAACGATTACCAAAAAATACTACTTTATTGTAAGGTATGGCTATCTTTACAATAAGATGAATTGGCAGGGTAAATATCTAATATGTGCCTGAAACGCTACGTCCGTTCTCGCACGCGGTCTACAAAAGAGTCCTCGCTCAGAGGACGAGGCTCACTTTCACGCTCTGCGTACACGGTGTGATCACGCTCTAGCGGCGTGATCCGCGAGCGGGAAGGGGTATTATAGCACGCGCGATCTGAACGCGTTGTCTCGCATAACACTCCTCCCCTCGTAACAACAAAAAGAAGAAACCGTCGTTACTTCCGATAGTATACAGTGTCCGTATATCTTTCCGGTGGCTTCCTCATGCGTACTGGGCGTCCGACGTCTCCTGCCTGGTTCTGGACGGATACTTCTGCTCTCTCTGGAGATTGATGCACTTCCGGTGGTCGTGGTTGTTCGGCGCCGCTATGGGTGTGTTGTATTTCCGTTTCCTCCGGTGTTTCTGGGACGTTTGGTTCTCTTTTTGTTTGCGGTTCGTCGGGGTGGTCCCAAAATTCTCCTGATCGCAGCAATTGGTTTACGTGGCGTTCCCAGACTCTGCCATCATCCAGTTCTATTTTATAATGTAATTTACCCAGGCGGTGAATGATCTTTCCGTGTTTCCATTTGACGTTTCCACTGTAGTTTCGGCATTGCACACTCTCCCCCACCTTAAATTCGCGGATTTTTTTGTTTAAATTAAAGTTTGCAGATACTTGTTCTTTTTCCGGTACACATGTAGTATAATATGTGCGCATTTGTCTATTGAACATTTTCTCGAAAGGTGCAACTCCTGTGGTACAATGAGGGGTAATTCTATATTGTACTAAGAATTGTTGTAATGCATCTTCTAAATGTAATCTTCTATTTGTAGGGTCGGTTAGTATTTTCCGTAATGAATTTTTCATTGTCTGTATAAATCTTTCCGCTTGCCCATTTGTGGCAGGGTGATACGGTGCAGTGTATTTTGGCGTAATTCCGTTAGTTTTAAGGAATTGTACGAATTCTGTTGAACGGAAATTGCGCCCGTTATCCGTTACCACGATTTTTGGGTTTCCAAAAATCGAGAAAATGCTTTTACATTTTTGAATTGTCGTTTTCGCAGTAATATCCTTAACTATATGTACAAAAGGCCACTTTGAACACGCATCTACTATAACGAGAAAATAGGCGTTCATAAAGGGGCCCGCGTAATCGAGGTGTAATCTATCGAACGGGACTAACGCGAGTTCCCATTCGTGAGGTTCGACTTTCGGTGGGTTATTTCGTAGGGAGTTACATATTTTACAATTTCTTGCCATTTCTTCGATGGCTTTATCGATACCAGGCCACCAATATAAAGTCCTCGCTAAAGCCTTCATTTTTGCTATGCCGAAATGGCTCGTATGTAAATCACGTAAGAATCGCTTATGTAATGATTGTGGGATAACAATTTTTCCATTGCAAAAAAGTACTTCCTGCTGTATACTAAAGGCCGCTTGATTAATATTGAAACGCAATTTAGCCGGTATTTCTTTGTTCTCGCGTAGCGCTCTGAGTATTTTTTGTAATTGTGTATCTGCTGCGGTCGCTTGTACTAATTTGTCTGTAGACACGGGTGTGTTCTGCAATATTTCCATCTCGTAGACGTCGACCACGTCGCGCTCTATGTTAGGTATCATTGGAACTGGTAGGCGAGATAGACAATCAGCGTTGCAATGTTGTCGCGTATTTTTGTACTTAATGTCGAAGGTATAGCCCTGTAGAAAAATAGCATAGTGTTGCATTCGTAATGCTGTGTAAGTAGGTAAGGCTTTTGTAGGTGAGAGTATTTGTACGAGAGGTCGATGGTCTGTAAATAGTGTAAATTTGTTTCCGTATAAATATTGATGAAATTTCTTAATTCCGAAAATAATTGCATACGCTTCCTTGTCTATCTGCGCATACTTCCGCTGCGTGTCTGTCAATGTCTGTGATGCGTATTGCAGGACACGCTCGGACCCATCCGGATAGCGGTGAGATAGTACAGCCCCGACGCCGTATGGGCTCGCATCTGTAGCTAGAATTAAAGGTAATCGCGGGTCGAAGTGTACTAGCACTGTATCTTTTTTAAAATTTTCTTTCGTGGATTGAAAGGCTCTTTCACACTCTCGTGTCCATTTGTAATTTACCTTTTTCTGTAGTAATTTATGTAATGGGTGAAGGATTGTGCTTAAATTTTTTATAAACCGCCCGTAATAATTAACCATCCCCAGAAAGGAGCGCAATTCGGTTACGTTTTGTGGCGGTGGCATATTATCAATGGCTTGGGTTTTCTCGGTTATCTTATGTATTCTGCTTTTGTTGATCTTGTAACCGCAGTAAAGTATGCTGTCTTTAAAAAATTCGCTCTTTTCTTCATTAATTCGTATGTTTGCGTCTGCTAAACGTGAGAGTACTTGTTCTAAACGGCACATGTGAGTGTTTTCATCAGGTCCTGTGATTTTGATGTCATCAAGAAAAACAGACACACCCGGTATGTCCCCTAAGATATTTTCAATTTCACGCTGCCAAATAGCTGGCGCCGACGCGATCCCGTACATTAGCCTTGTGCTTCTAAACAGACCTTTATGTGTATTCAATGTCAACAATTCGCGATCTTCTTCCCGAACTTCTAATTGTAAATAAGCCTGTTGTAGGTCAATCTTTGTAAATTTTGTGCCCCCGGCCATGGACGCAAATAACTCGTCGACGGTGGGGAGCGGATATTTATCGCTCAATAAATTAGGATTTATCGTGACGCTGAAATCTCCGCAAATACGTATTTTGTTGTTTTTCTTTAATACGGGCACAATAGGTGTAGCCCAACGCGACGTATTGACCTTTTCTAAAATCCCGTCCTCTACCAGTGTTTGTAATTCTTGTTCCACTAAGGGTACTAGTTTAAAGGGTACTGTACGTGCTTTTAGGAAGATAGGATTGACATTTTCCTTTGTAGTTAAACTGGCTTGTAAGCCTCGTATCTTTGTAAGACTCGGGTCTAATTTCTTTTTGTAGCAATCTAACAGTCGTTCGATTTTACTTCGTGTACTGTTTTCAATGACTTGGGTCATGTTTATCGAATCTACTAAATGAAATAGGTGTAGCTGACGTATCCATTCGCGACCTAACAAAGGCTCGCGATCGACCTCAGAGACGTATAGATTTAACGTAAGTATGTCGTCGCGCCACGTCACCAATACCGGAAGCACGCCGATTACTTGGATAGGTGTTTTACAGAAGGTCATCAATTGTATGGTCGTCTGTTTAAGCCGACGGCGGGGAAATAATCTTTGAACAGTGCTAGTACTTACAATAGAAACCGCTGCCCCGCTATCTATCTCAAAACGCAAAGGCTTTCCATCTACTACGAGCGTTTTGAAAAATTTGCCCCTATGTTCGCAATGCTCCACCTGCAATACTTCCTCGACCTGGTTCGCTGAGGCGCGCTTCGCCCCCATACAGACCTTGCGCAAGTGGCCTGGTGTACCGCAAAAATTGCATTTGATATTCCTATCTAAAGTGCATTTGCTAGCTAGGTGGTTTCTACCGCATCTGTAACAAGATATATTAGCATTCACGGACGTACTCGAATGGCCTGTACGTAGTTTACCGACATTCGTTTTGTGCGCTTCAATCTTCTCTTTCGCGGGCTTTCCCGAGGTGAATTTCTTCTTCCGCGGTCCCCGTTGTTCCGGCTTGCGGTCCTTCGGGCCCACGTACTCTATTTCGGCCGTCTTCGATTGTAGCTGGCGTGAATCTTTCTCCGATAACTCCATAGCGGTGGCAACCTGGACCGCCTTATCAAAAGTGAGGTCCTTAGTCTCCAGTAGACGGGACTGGGCCCGTGAACTTGCCAGTCCGAAAACCAGTTGGTTTCGTAAAGCTGTCTTTAAGTATGGACCAAACTTACAGTGAACGCTCAATTTTTGTAATGCCGCGACGAAGTCCTTAATCGGTTCACCGTCATTCTGTTTTCTTTGGTGAAAACGGAAGTTTTCCGCGATCTCCAACGGTTCCGGCGCATAGAACTCTCCTAGGTTATTTATTAACTCTTCGAGAGTAGTTGAGTAAGGATCCGCCGGTGCCATTTTGTTACAAATCACATCGAAAGCGGCGGACCCGATATAATGTAATAGGTACAGTACCCGTTGTTCTGCCGGAACTTGAAAAATAGTGATCGCTGCTTGGAATCTCTGCAACCATCGTTTCCATTCTGTGGTCGCCGGGTCGAAAATATCGATCGAAAGATTCCCGTGTAACACTACACTCGCCATGTTGGTCACACGCGCCGATGGCGTGTTCGTCTCCTCGGATTTTATCCCGTTGCTAGCCAGCGTTTTCGGTCTGCTCTCCTTGCTCCCGTTACTCGAAGCACGGAAGAATGAATTTTTCGGTCTCTAAGATCCCATCCTCGTCGCCATTTCTCTGTTGTGTATTTCGTGGGCAAGAAAATGAATGAATAGGGCACTTCGTATGAATCACTCGGAGAACGATTACCAAAAAATACTACTTTATTGTAAGGTATGGCTATCTTTACAATAAGATGAATTGGCAGGGTAAATATCTAATATGTGCCTGAAACGCTACGTCCGTTCTCGCACGCGGTCTACAAAAGAGTCCTCGCTCAGAGGACGAGGCTCACTTTCACACTCTGCGTACACGGTGTGATCACGCTCTAGCGGCGTGATCCGCGAGCGGGAAGGGGTATTATAGCACGCGCGATCTGAACGCGTTGTCTCGCATAACAGGAATGAACAATTTTCAAATAAGACGACTACATTACTTAAGAATATAGTTTACAGCGTTATGGCTTACTTATGAGATACGGAGAAGAAGAAAAGAAAAGAAAAAGACTTATTTAGTAGATGCTGCGTTACGATCAAACGGTACAGGCAGGCGACAAATCTGCGCTATTGGACGTTTATATACTGCATTGGTAGTTCTGAGTGTGACTACTCTTACGCGATCGTCGGAACCCGGATGTATTTCTTGTACACGAGCCAGAGCCCACTTAGATGGGGGTAGTAACGGATTTTTTTAAAGTACTAACTCGTTGACAGCGATATCCTTTTGTGGCTCTGCCCACTTTTTTCTCGCCTGTAATGATAACAAATAATTGTGCGTCCAGGAACGCCAGATCTGTTCCTGCATCGACCTCACGAATTGCCATCGAGACAATCTGTTGTTTTCAATATCTAATACGGATTCCTCCGGCACTGAAACAATAGGTCTACCTATAAGAAAATGACCGGGGGTCAGGTACGCACAATCATTTGGATCGTCACTCAAGGCCGCGATTGGACGTGAATTCAAACAAGCTTCAATTGAGCAGAGAAGTGTTGAGAATTCCGCTTTAGACAGGGTACGCGATCCGGCTACGCGGCGGAAATGTCTTTTAAAGCTTTTTACTCCGGCTTCCCAGAGACCTCCGAAGTGAGGTGCTGAAGCGGGAATAAAGTGCCACGTGATGCCATCGTTTGTCAAAACATTCTTTAATTTTGGATCAGAAGTTAGAACCGAAAAGCTTTTCGAGAGTTCGCGGTCGGCGCCTTGAAAATTTGTACCGTTGTCACTGAACATATGCGATGGAAGGCCGCGACGACTGGAAAAACGGCGGAAAGCTGCTAGAAAGCTCTCGGTAGAATAATCATCTACATTTTCTAAGTGGATAGCTTTTGTAGCTAAACACACGAACAAGGCTACATAAGATTTCGTGGTTTTTTGTCCTCGTCCCACATGTGGCGTGACTAGGAACGGTCCAGCGTAGTCTACTCCGGTGTTCGTGAACGGAGAGGAGCGTGTTACGCGAGCAAGCGGGAGATCATCCATGAGCTGGGTGGGAGAGAGAGCGGCATAACGTGCACAAATGACGCATTGTCGGATGTGAGCCTTTATCAAATTACGTGCACCGATTATCCAGTATCTTTGTCTGAGGACGCGCAAGGTTACTTGCGTGCCTCCGTGGAGGGTAGCTTTGTGGGCTTGATCGATGAGTAAATTTGTAATGTAATGTTTAGGAAGCAAGACAGGGTGCTGTTCGTTATAACTCAGCGCGGCGTTTTTTAACCGCCCGCCAAGGCGGATTAGTTGGTCTTCCCCTATGAATGGAACGAGCATATATAGGACGGAAGAGTGTTTGACAGAGGAACCGCTAGACAGAGCATGCCATTCGGCGGAAAAATGCAATTGTTGAACTCGACGTAACCAAAACGTAGTCGTATCTTGGAGTTCAGCTACCGTAAGAGAGAGGAGAGAACAGGAGCGCGTGAACGAATTTTTTCTCTTAAATTTTTGACAAAACGTCGCACGTAAGCCGTGACTCTTATCAACCTCGTCCAACTGGAGCAACTAGTAGGAAACGTCCATTCTGGATCACATTCAATGTAATAGACGGTCGTAGGGCGCGCCTCAGTTTGCATCTGATTCATAGCAAATTGATCTAGAGGAGTTGACTCATGTATGGGCCAGACAGTCGAAGGCTTTTGCAACCATGAAGGGCCTGACCACCAGAGTTTGTGAGCCACTAATTCTGATGCAGAGATACCCCGGGAGGCGCAATCAGCCGGATTATGTTTAGATGACACGTGATTCCAACGAATAGTAGGAAGAGTCGTTTGAACTTCGGAGACTCGATTTGCGACATAGGTTTGCCATTTCGACGGGTGTTGTTTGAGCCACGCCAGGGCGATTGTGGAGTCTGTCCATCCATAAAATGGAATGTGAAGCAGATTTAACGAATTTATTATCCATTTCATCAAGCGACAAAGAAGCACGATCGCGTTGAGTTCGAGTCGCGGAATACTTACAGATTTGATCGGAGCGACTTTGGTCTTTGCCGCGAGCAAACTTATTTGAAAACTGTCAAGCGAATGAAGAACTCGTAAATATACTACTGCCGCGTAGGCGCGATTGGACGCATCGGCAAATCCGTGTACTTCCATTCCGAGATTATCCTTTGAACACCCAGTCCATCTGGGAATGCGAGCAGATTTTAACTGAGGTAAATCGGAATAATAATCGAGCCATCGTTGCTTTAAATTTGGGGGAACTGGATCATCCCAATCACTCTTGAGCAGCCAAAGTTCTTGCAAGAGGATTTTGGTCGTAATAATAATAGGAGATGCCCAACCGAGAGGGTCGTATAATTTAGCGACAATTGAGAGTATAGAGCGTTTAGTTAAGTCCCTTTGCGGAGAGGGAGAGATCACGAAGTAAAATGAATCTTCTTTGGACGACCATGATAAACCGAGAACTTTAAGATTATCGTCTTTTATCAACAAATTGTCAATTGAATCTTGTTGTACGGTGGAAAGGTCTCTCAAGAGTTCGGTGGAATTCGCAGTCCATTTACTAAGCCGAAATTCTCCGCGTCGCAATAATTCTATTAACTGATCACGTGCTTTACGTAGTCCTTGCATGTCGTCATCGCCGAACAGCATGTCATCAACATAAAGCGAATTTTTTAATATTGAAACAGCTTTGGGGAACGAACAGCCTTCATCTTTAGCGAGTTGTAGGAGCACGCGTAAAGCTAAATATGGCGAGGAGGCGAGACCGTATGTTACGGTAAGCAGTCGGAACGATTTTATCAACGAATCAATGTTAGGTCGCCAAAGAATGCGTTGGAAGTCAGTATCGATCGGATCGACTAGAATTTGACGGAACATTTTTTGTATATCGGTCATATAGACATAACACCATTGACGCCATCGTAAAATTAATGCCGCGGGATCCGCCTTTAATTTCGGACCGATCAACAAATGATCATTTAAAGATGTACCGTCTCGCGTTTTACACGATGCATTAAATACAACGCGCAATTTTATCGTAAGGCTGGATTCGCGTAATATAGCGTGATGCGGAATATACACGGGATTTGCTATGTTTTTCTCTTTATCGTCGACCTGCTTCATGTGCCCAAGGAACTCGTATTCTCGCAAGAAATCATTATATTGTGTACTTACATCTCGCTTGTTTTGTGATTGTTTTTCATTACAATTATACAATGAACTAGCTATTGACAAAGATTCGCCAATGTTTATCGGAGGCTTCTCCTTGAAAGGTAGACGAACGACATATCTACCGTCGGGAGTGCGTGTATGCGTGTTTTTAAAATGTTCTTCACATTTTGTTTCTTCGGCGGTAAGAGGAATAGTATGAGGGACTTCCTCATCCTGCCAAAACTTGAGAAGAATAAGATTGGTATTAAGCGACGATTTGCAATGTAATACGGAAGCGTTTTCCGGTGAGCGTTCAGTACTTGTTGTGGGCCCTGATAATACCCATCCGAGAACTGTATTCTGAGCAGTCGGGGTACCTAACGGACCTTGCCTTAAATCATTTAATAATAACGAGCCGTAGAGGTCTGCTCCTATTAACAAATGAATGGGATCTTTGCTTGACGGGTTTGGATCCGCAAGCGTTAGATCTCGTAAGTGAGACCAATTTTTGAGAGGTTGAATCTGAGAAGCAGAGTATGACGTAATTTTCTGGTATACGTACGCGACTAGCGGAAAGAGGGGAGTCTTGAGCGAACAAGGTGACATATTTAGCGTGACGCGTGATCTCGATTTACCCGTATATTTTTCTCCGAAGCAACGTATTTGTAGATCAGCTTGATGTCGTTTAGTACGCATATTTTGACATAAAGACTCTGAAATAAAACTGTACGTAGACCCTTGATCTAGTAACGCGCGAACTCTAAATCTACGACCCTCGTTAGTATGAAGGTCAACCCAAGCTGTTGCTAGGAGGATGTGAGGGGGCGTTGAAATTTGAGTCGTCTGTACCGTTTGAACATTCGCGACGGCATGTGTTTCCGTGACGGTGTGTTCGCCGTGCGGTATTTGAGTACCGGCGGAAGAAACTGACTTTTGCGAATCAGAATAGAGGGGAGCTTCACGCGTTTTGCCATGCAATAATGAATGATGCATGCGACTACAGTGTTTGCATCGCGTCGTACTTAAACATTTCGAAGTAAAATGCCCGGATTTCAAACAATTAAAACATAATTTATACTGTCTTGCGAGGCTATTTCGTTCGCTAATAGATTTTGAACGAAATTCTTTACATTGATGTATATAATGATTAGCAGCGCAATGTTCGCATTTTACTACGGATATGCTGTTAACTGAGGATTTATGTTTATATTGATTACGTGAATTGGCCACGCTATTATTTATATCCGATAAATCAGTCAAGCCTTGTATACGTAATGTCATAAAGTCGTTAATATCTTTGTACGTCGGAAGCTCAGAAGACATGCTACGTCTCAAATTCCATTCATTTCTTGTGCGCGAACTGAATTTCTGAACGATGAGGAATACGAGCAAGTCATCCCATTGCTCAACGGGACGATTTTGATTTTTTAAAGCCGCGATCGATGAGGACACTGTATCGCGTAGTCTTTTCAAATCGGTAACATTTTTCGTTTTCATGTTCGGCAAACTAATGAACGAATGAAGGTGAGCACACACTAATGCTTGTTTATCGTCGTATTCTGCTAATAATAATTGCCACGCCGGTTCGTAATTCGTTTCGGAAATTCTCAGATTTGCTATCAACTGAGCAGCGTCTCCCGCAACACTTGATTTTAAATAGTGAAACTTTTGCGTGTTTGTGAGTGAATCTTGATTCGCTACAAGCGATTCAAATGTATTTCGAAAACGTTCCCATTCTACTTGGATACCTGAGAATTTCGGAAGCGAAATACGCGGAAGTTGTAACGCAAAACTGTGAGGCGCATCGCGGAAAGAGATTTCGGTACTATTAAGACCCTGAGGGGGCTCTACTTTTACAAATCTACTTATCGCATCGTTGAAATAATCAGCTGCCTCGTAGTAGTTTTCTTCAGCATCATCGTACTCATTGTTGATAAAGTAGGGTAGACCTTCCATTTCCTCCTCAAGCGAAATTCTGGTATGAAGGAGTTGAACCTTTTCCCAGTACCCCTTCAAGTCAGCCAATCGACCTTTGATTTTTGGAAGTGTAACGTTGGTCTTGGAAAGTTTCTTGAAATTAATCAAGATCCTTTTGATTCGAACGAGCTGATTAGATTGGTCCACTAGGAGCGAACGTAGATCATCTGACATCGTGACCAAGGAAATAACACACCGTTATAAGTGATAAAAAAAAAAGAGAAAGAAAATTTTTTTTTTTTTTTATGCGCGACAGAACAGGCGCACAAATTTCGGAGCGGATAGCTGTCCAACTGAACGAATGAAGCTATGAAGCAAAACCACTATTTTCACTTCGTTTGTTTAAGTCGATTAGCAGTAATGACTCATCGGTTTATTCATAAATAACACCGTAACATTTGTCAAGAGCGAGGAACGAATGGCGCGGCACTGTCGCCGTCGTCCGACGGAACGCTCGCCGACGCGAACGCGTGATTAAGTGCGAATGAGACAGCACACTTTTCAAATGTTTGATATAGTGATTGCGAGCAATATTCACTCGCTTTGCACTAATTCTCGTAACAGTTCTGTGAGAAAATTAGAAAGAGAACACGAGTACGAGCGCGATTTGGCTGGCGATATGTCGCCGTCTCGAGAGAGTGAACAAGCTTGCGCGGTAACAATTTGCTTCAGTGATCGAGTGAGAGATCTGATGCTCCGAAACGCTGCGGCCACAGATTGCACAGATAACACCCTCACTTTTCTGTCTTACACATTTCACCTCAGTGGGCCCTTTTAAGGTCGAGCCCCTCCTTTTTTTTACTCACTTACTCCGCGACGTAGCACTAGTTTTAACAATCCGGCTCGAAGGACCATTGTTTCTTACTGAACGTATCGGAAAGGAATAGCGGAGTAAGGTAGCGAGCCAATTATTCTTAGTTTTGAACTGTGTCTTTATTTTCACTGATTCTCTCTCGAGATCCGCTCCCGTACTGGCGCTAGAATTGGGCTGGTATCGATGAACCATCGATTTAGGTCCGCGATGATTGGATATTCGCAGGTCGCGCGACATTTTGACCAATCCGACGAACGTGATTTTGAATAGAGAGAGGTCGTGGAATGTGGGTTTTTGCATGTTTTCGCGGATAAGATTTGAACCGTATGTGGCAAATAATATCATGAAACATTCACGTGCCGGAACAATTATATATAATATTTATATATTATATTTATTATTATTTATTATATTTATATTTTACAGCACAGCAGTTTTGTCAGAATAAAATTTCTAAATGACATTTTGCCAAAAAATAATTTTATTCAATTTAGAGTCTAAATTATGCACAATTATTGTTCTATTTATTCTATAATAATTCTATAATGATTCTATATTTTGTAATATTTTATTTATAACATTTTAATATTATAATTATAATTTCAGAATAATTGTGCACAAACTTATATATATATATATATATTTATTTATTTATTGTATTTTATAAAATATTTTAAAAATAATAAAACTCAAATATATTTATCAATTATATTAGATAATTTTTTCCTAATTATATTTTGTAAATATTTCACCTAGATAATTTGCCATAACACTACTGTTTTGCTGAAAAACTATTTAGAAATAAATTGTGCAAATATTTTATATAATAGATTTTATTTTTTCTACATTTAATTGTTTTATATAGATACATAATTGCAAATTTTATTTAGATTTTGTCATAAAATGTTTTCCTATCAAGGATTATATTTATAAAATAAAGAAATATAATAAATAATATAATTATAAATTATAGGTGTACATATTTCTAAAAAGATTATTTTTCATTGTTAGTTGTTCGAAATCGAACGGATAAAGAAAGCTGAAAGGAAGGGCATTAATATATTACATTCAAATTCATGCAATATAAGCATGCAGCATGTACATAACTAACATTACTTATATAAAACCTTAAATTGTAACAGGCAGATTTTAATATTATTTAAATCGCGCTCGGCCGCACAAGTATACATATACCTCGCGCCTGCGAAAAAGAAGCGCTTGCGTTAACTTTCATTTAAATCGTAAACACCGCGGTCGCGCGAGAGGAGAGAAAGCCAAGTGCCAATAACAACAAAATAAGACTTGCTAAAAGGTAAATAATTATCGTAAACGTACTTTCGCTCTTAACATCTCAATCAAACAAGGAAAAATGTTCGCGAAGGTTCTCGAAATACGGGCCTATATAAACCTCCTCTTTCGTGACCGCGGCGCTTCTTTTCCGATTGCTCGTCGCGAACAGAGTGTGCTTATACAAAAGGAATTGCTTGTTCTTTCTCGTACTCTATTTCCGTTGCTTGCGGACACTCAGTACTTTATATTCGACACTGCTATTCTCTCGATTACAGTTCAATCGGTAATTCTAAACTCGGCTAATTCTCTCGATTAATCTCTGTGCGGTTTATTAAATTGTATTTATTGTTAGTGTAAATATAATAATTTTGTCGAACAATACGCGTGTGTCTAGTGCCGTGCTTCGTTGCCTTCTCGCTTCCGACCGTCCTTTCCCGCTTTCCGTCGCGCACATTAGTCATATAGGGACCGTGCACGACGTTTGCAGTGCCACTTAATGGCCAATGTCTGCATCAATGTGGTGAAAATAATTAAACGTGACAGGTGATAGTTATAATAAATAATTTACAATAATTTGATGAACTAAAAGCATTTTTTATGATGTCTTCATCAAGAAGATATTGTTGCATTCGAGGCTGTTTAAATACGCCATTTCGTCTTCGGGGAGTTAATAAATCGGTGAAATTAAAAATTAATTATTAATTAAAAATTACGTGTAAGTGTTATATTAATAATAATAGTAATATAATTTGTCATTTAAACCATGTAATATTCAATAACATCGTCTAAAATATAAGAGATCGAGATTAAATCTTTAAATAATTTGGATGATTACTTACTAATGTAGGATGCGATCCTTAAGTATAGGATAATCTTTTAAGTTACGCGCGCGTCCACGATGTGAGTGCGCGAGGTGTAGTTAGGAAGAAGTGAGGAAGGCAGAAAAAAGCGAGCAACGGCGACAGAAGCGATCGTGACTTTGAGGGTGTAACAACGTCGTGTGTGATACATCTTTCATTAATTCGTTCTCATTAAATATTGCTACCCAACAATATGGCCTTCTGATCATTTTTATCCTACACTAATAACCTTTGTTTCTTTCTTTATTTCAGTAAAAATTCGCAAAATTGGAAACCAACAAGAAATAGAAAAATCTGCAGTGTACATTTCATCAATAATACGAAATCGGAAAATCCATTGCATCCATCTTATCCTCCTACAATTTTTCCTGACAAAGTGCTGAACGTAAAAAAATCTACTCAATCTTTAGAAAGATTTGAACGACAAAAATCTCGTTCAAACAAAGTTACAAACATTAAAAAATTAGCAATTAATAATTGCACTAAAATGGAGCAACACAATAATAATTTTATGGAAATTGAACAATGTAATCGTGTAGAAATCAGTATGACAAGTACCATTTCAAGAGGATATTGCAGTATAACATGTCAGACTGATGAAAGAATGAATGACACTCTGGATGAGCCTACATATTTTATTTGCAATTTGAGTAATCGTGACGGTATAAATACTGCAGAAGTACAGGTGAACATATTGGTGAAAAAGACAGCAGACAAAATGTGTGAAGCAAATCTAACTTTGAAGAAGGATGTTCAAGATTTTGGTTATAATCCTATTAGTTTGGAAGACTTTACAAAATTACACTGTCCAGGTTTTCATGGGATTTCTTTTATCAATAATGACGAAGTTTTGAGCAATTTAACTGGTGTTAGTTTTTCAGTCTATTATTTTTTTTAAATATACTTCCAGACTTGAAAAGCTCAAAAGTGAATAAACGTACAAAATTATTAATTACTTTAATGAAATTAAAAATGGGACTAAGTTATACAGCGCTAGCTGTATTATTCAATATTCATTCTACTTCTGTGCAACACACGTTCATAACAACGTTGCAATGTTTGAATGTCTTGTTAAAAACCTTTATATTTTGGCCTTCAAAAGCTACTGTAAAAGCAACTTTCCCGGAAGCTTTTAAAAAACATTATCCAGAAACTCGTGTGATAATCGATTGTACTGAAGTAAATACCGAAATACCGCCAAAGGTAAAAGAAAGAGTTTCGATGTACTCTGAATGCAAATATCATCATACAATAAAATTTTTAGTAGGATGTATGGAGATGTTGTTTTTGCTGATAAAGGTTTTCCAACAATTCGAGCTCAAGTTGAAAATAAAAATGCAGTTTTTGTTATGCCCCCGTTCCTTAAAAATCCTCAATTTTCATCAGAGGAAGTAGAAGAAACATACAATATTGCTTCGGTGAGAATACATATAGAACAAATTATGCAAAAGATTAAAGATTTTTATATTTTTTCCAAAGTACCTGTATCACTATTTCCTTACATAGATAAAATTGTTTTTGTTGTTTGCGCTTTGATAAATCTTGAAAAACCAATCATTCAAGAATAATAAATAGTATAATGTATGGTAGAAACTCTTGCGGTTCAAGAGTCGATTCTTTGTTTTTTCCTTTCGTGATTTAGTATTTAGAGTTTGTGGAGAAATGAAACTACACCTTTGATGGGAAAAAGCCTGCGCGGCATAAAAAACCCATTTATTGAAATGTATTCAATATGTATCGTATAAGGATGTCGCTCGCCTTTCGTGCTCGGCACGAAGATCGGCCGGCGACGTCTCTTTGTAATATACGTATTCACTCTTGGAATTTTGCGAGCGTTTAACGTATAACACAATAAACGTATGAAATCAGATCCCGCAATGACATATAAAAACGTATACAAGAAACGTATAATATCAGATCACGCAATTATCGCTACACAAAGAAAGAACGACTCGCACGCGTGCACACGTTAAACGCTACTTCTCGAATGAATCCCGCACGCACAAGACACACACACCGTTGCGCTGTGGCGCGATAATTTTTGATTGGCACTGTCGTGCTAGCGGCCGAGAGACCTTTTTATCTATGCACTCATTAATTACCGACCGTCGTATATTAGTATAGAACGAAACTTAATAAACTAAATATTAAGAATAACGAATATTTATTGTCCCAAACGGGAAAAATTAAATTAAACTTAATCATTAGACTCGTAAATATTTCGCATAAATATATTCGCCATTCACCGAACATTCTCCCCCCGTTGGGAGTGCAACGAGCAAAACGAATTCGTCTAGGTGTGCGTCTGTGCATGCAGCGGACGTTCGATTCTTAACAATAACGCTTGTTACAGTTGGCGCATAAATTTCAAACAAGTCGACTGCTTAGTAAAGCAATCGCTTATTGTTTCGCATGGTCGTGTAAATATTAAATGATTTAAATTGTTGAAAGCAAATAAAAATTACATCTTCTCGATTACATAATAAATGAACTTAAAGTCTTAGGCGTCCGTAGGTAACGAACAGATAGACGTTGCATTTCTTTTAAAGGTCCCATGTGAGGTTTTAATCGTGACCACTCTGACCACGCCGTCGTCCCCCGGATGTAACTCGACCACCCGTCCCAGCCTCCACTGCATACAGGGTTGATTTTTGTCAATTAGTAAGACAATAGAGTCCAGTTTCAGATTAACATCCTTTTTAATCCATTTTTGTCGTTTCTGTAATTCCGTTAAATATTCTAATTGCCATCGTCGCCAAAATTCTTGTCGAATCTTTGTAATTAATTGCCATGACGATAAGCGATTATCTGCAACACAAGAGAAATCAGTTTCCGGCAGCATTGTGAAAGGTCTGCCAATAAGCAAATGTGCAGGCGTTAATGCGATTGGATCGTTTGGATCGGTAGAAAGGGGACATAAAGGTCTCGAATTCAAAATTGCTTCGATTTCTACCGTTAGGGTGTTCAATTCTTCGTATGTAAACAAGAGATCGCGCATTACTCGTTTTAAATGGTGCTTGCTCGACTTCACAGCGGTCTCCCAGAGACCGCTGAACTGTGGCGAATTCGGTGGATTAAAATGCCATTCGATCCTGTTTTCTAAGGTAAATTTATGCAATTGAGTACAAAATTCCTCGGATCCCATTAGGGCGTAAAGTTCGCGGAATTGATTTTTCGCGCCTACGAAATTGATTCAATTGTCCGAGTAAATATGCGCCGGAACACCTCGACGACTGACGAATCTTTTCAGAGATGCTATAAAAGCATCTGTTGATAAATCGGTTACTATTTCGATATGAATGGCCTTGGTTGACATGCATATGAATATACAACCGTAGACCTTGATGCTACTGCGATTACGATGCTTTTTCTCCTTGACGAGAATTGGGCCAAAATAATCGACGCCCGTGTGATAAAACGGAGCTACGTTATCGAGTCTTAATTTTGGCAAATCTGCCATTTTATATTTCGCGTTCTCGGAACGAAAACGTGCACATCTGACGCACCGACGAATGACTCTACGCACTTGATTGCGACCGTCAATTATCCAGAAACGTTGTCGAACATTATACAGTGTCGATTGTATTCCCGTATAATAAAATTTTTCATGAATGTACCGAATGTAGAGATCCGTGACGTAGTTGCAAGACGGTAAAAGAATTGGGTGTTTCTGATGAGACGATATGTTGGCCTTATGAATTCGTCCTCCGACGCGCAATAAACCGTGTTCGTCAATTATCAAGTTTAACGATCCAAGCTTTGTGCATTTTACCTCTCCGCCCGTTAATAAACGATTTATTTCGTCTTGAAATTGAACCTGCTGTATGAGCTTTATGATGCGTCGTTCGGTTTCCTCTATTTCGTTGACTGATAAAACGCCGGTGTTTTCGTTGGAACGCAAGAATCGTAAGCAGTACGCGACTATTCGTATTAATTTAGTATACGATGAAAATTTTTCCAATATCTCTTCGGAATGAATTTGTACCGTTAGACATGTTGTCTTCTTTATTCCGGGCAATTCGTCTGTATGTGTTACGATAGAGCGCGGCCATTTGGCTTCCGATCGCGAGAGCCACGATGGACCTTGAAACCACGTTTCGTTGTTTAGAAATTCTTGAGGTAGTTGACCCCTTGATAACGCGTCCGCTGGGTTGTGTTCCGTGCGAACATGCCGCCACTCGATTCCTTCGCTAACTTTCTGAATTTCTCGTACTCGATTTGCTTCGAATTGTTTCAATTCGCTAGGATGCTTGTTTAACCATGATAGCGCTATCGTGGAATCCGACCAAAATATGATCTTATTAGGCTTAAACGTGAGTATCGCATGTATTTCGTTGTAAAGTTGAGCGAGCATTAACGCTCCGCATAATTCTAGACGAGACATGGTCTGTCCCGCGGGCGGTGCGACGCGACCCTTAGAACACAAAAGCCGCATGAGAATTTCGTTATCTTTATTACTTGAACGTACGTATATGCAATCTCCGTAACCGGCCTTGCTGGCATCGGAAAATCCGTGAAGTTGAATATCGATCGCATCGCTTATCAGTACATGTCGATTTATTTCTAAATTATCAATTAATGCGAGCTGTTCTGAGAAGGACTGCCAAGCATTTTGTAATGCGTGGGGAACGGATCGTCCCAATCTGTTTTTGCCTTCCAGCATTGTTGCAGAAGGATTTTAGAAATGAGCATGACCGGACCAAGTAGGCCGAGAGGGTCAAAAATCTTAGCGATTTCGGATAAAATAAATCGTTTAGTAATCCTCTCGGGACGCTCAATAGTTTTAACTGTATAAAATAATTCATCGCGCTGTGCATTCCAGGAGATGCCTAACGTTTTTCGAATCGGATTTTTATCAGTAAGAAATTCTAGATCGTTAAGTCTTTCCGGTAGATTTTCTAAAGCTCGCGGATGATTTGATGCCCATTGGCGTATATCAAAACCACCGCGTTTCAATATTTCAATGATTTTATCGCGAATGTGAATAAGCTCTTCAAGCGTATTTGCGCCTGATAGTAAATCATCTACATAAAAATCATTGTGTAAGATTTTTGCTCCTATCGGAAATTTCGAGCCTTCATCTCTCGCGAGTTTTTGTCTTGTCCGAATAGCTAGAAACGGCGCCGATGATACACCGAATGTTATCGTATTTAATTGAAAAACTTGAATTTTATCCGCGTGAAGCCAAAAAATTCGTTGATATCTACGATCGTCCGGATGTATCCAAACTTGTCGATACATCTTAGCTATATCGGCCGTCAATACGTATTTGAACGTACGAAAACGCACGAGATGTTTGAATAATTTTAATTGAATGGTCGGACCGATCATCAAAGTATCGTTTAAGGAAATGCCTTTACTCGATTTTGCGGAGGCATCGAAAACTACTCGCGTTTTTGTAGTTGCGCTTGTAGCCTTTATGACTGTATGATGCGGAAGATAATAACCGCTGAGAGATTCGTCAGTAACTCGCGATATATGACCTAATTTGATGTATTCGTTCATGACTCAATAATAATCGCGTTTGAGTTCTGGATCAGAATCGAGTCTCCTTTGTATTCCGATGAAACGTCGCAACGCTATTGATCGAGAATTTCCGAAATCGGGATTTCGTATTCGAAATGGCAGACGAACCGTGTAGCGTTCTGAACTATCGCGTGTAACATTTTTCACGAAGTGCATTTCGCATTCGTTATTTTCTATCGTTTTGATTTGACAAGCGTTCGCGTCGTCGAGTAGCCAAAATTTTTCAATTTGTTTTTTTAATTCAGTTAATTGACAAAACCCTTGATTGCCGTTTGTGGCTTTTGCCGTTCCGCCAGCGATTGTCCATCCGAGCTGTGTTTTCTGTAGAAACAGATCAAGACCGTCGCGTGATAAATCGATTTGTCCGATTGATAATAACGACATTGTTGCTCCCGAGCCGATAAGCATGTCGATTTTTTGTAGTAGATAAAATTGTGGATCAGCCAAATTTATAATTCGCGGTATGTTAATTGATTCGCGAGGAAACGTTTCGTTTGGAGTCCTATCGGAAATTTTAGGAATCACTAAAAACTCAAGAGTTTTGTTAAAGTCGTTAAACCGTGAATAGAATGTGCACTTGACAATGCCTCTAGCAAACGTATTCATGTTGTCGATCGCACCTACAGGAAGAACGCATGAACGTATCGGTAATTTCAATTTCGTTGCAAGATCTGTTGTAATAAAATGTGCCGTGGAGCACGTGTCTAATAATGCACGGCATGTTACGAAATTACCGTTTGAATCTTTAATTCGTATTTGTGCGCTTAATATTAATTCCGATTGTAAAGTTCGCGCCGTAAAGCTATGAGCGATTACGTCTTGTCATGCCGATTCGGTTTTTGTCTCTGCGATGCCGTCAGACGCACCGTCTTTCTTAAATTTGGTTGATGTCGTTTCCGACTTGGCGAATTCCTCGTGTAAAAGGGTATTATGAAATTTCGAACATTTTTTGCAATGTGAAAATGAGCATTTGCCGTAATGTGTACGCAAACAATTTCTGCACAACGATGTCCTTTTCGCGAAATCTTGACGTTGTCGTATCGTCATTTTCATGAATTCGGGACACTTGTATACGTAATGCATTTCCCCCTTGCACAGCGGACAATTCGCCTTGTTTGTTGACATTTTAGTCATTAATGTACGCGTGCCTTGATTTGTTCTTTGCATTTTTGATGCTTTAAAATCCTTTTCGTCGAATGGTCTCTTGGTTTCTTCCGATTTAACGTGCGATTTATCTTGTTCAACTGAATACAAACGATATGCAGTTTCCGAAATAAATTTGTAAATTTGATCGAGCGTCGGTGCTAGATTTGAATCAAGCGTTTCTTCCCATTTCGCGCGAATGTGATTCGGTAATGCCCGTTCCAATATTCGAACTAATAAATGTTCGCCGAGTTTTATATTTAATGTTGCGAGCATGTTCACATGTTGACGCATGTCGTCGACGAGTTTCGAAAGACCCTTATGTGTGGCCTTCGTTTGCACCGGCAAATCTAAAATCAAATCGAGATGGTTAACGATTAGAATGCGTGGTTTGTCGTACGAATCGAGCATTAATTTCCAAGCTGTTTTATAATTTTCTTTGCTTACGTCGTAAATAGAAATTTTATTTAACGCGTCACCCTGTAAACAGCCCTTGAGATAAGCGAATTTCTGTAAATTGTTCATATCGGTACATGAATCAATTACCGCGACGAATATATTTCTAAAAGATAACCATTTGCCAAAATCGCCATCGAATTTAGGTAAATCGGCATACGGAAGTTTGATTCGACGCGTCCCTTGGTCAATTATTACTGATGTAGTATTTAATTCATTTGCGCGTTGCGTATTTGTCGACGGATAAAGCGACTCAAATTTCGCGACAAGCGCGTAATAACGATCTTGTATGTCGTCGAATTCTAAAAGAGCATCATTATCTGACTCAATTAATAGCGCGAGCTCATCATGTAAATCCTCGTATGCGGTAAACAATTCCTTTATGCGGGAGAAACGCGCCTTCATATTTGCGGGTTCAAGTTTTGCTTCCGCAAAAATTTTTTCCAGTTTGGTTATCTACGTTTTTAACGTAATACGTTTTCGATTTATTATCTTCACGCGTTCCGTCATCTTGATGACTCGTTACAAAGAACGCGCGAGAACAAAGAATAATAGCCGCTACGTCGCTTCGATGTTTATATTGCTGTTATGGTAAACACGCCCGAACCCGTATCGACTTACGGGCGCGGTGTCTTTTGTCGCTGCCCGCGAGACGAACACAGAACGCCTCTTGATTATAAGTATCGTATAAACTCGCACACTGATGCGACTGATAATAGCAAATCTATATGTAATATATTCGTAGAAAATATATTTTACATGAAACGTATAGCAAATGAACAATGCAAATATTCATGCAAGAAAGTACGTGTATTGAAGGAACAATGCAAAAATGTTCGTATGTAAAATATGTAATGAATACTTATTTTTCGGTTCTGTTGACCTTTGGCAGCAATATGATGAGGCTGGGGGTGGCGAGTCTGAGGACGACGAACGGCTGATGACAGAGATTTCTCGTCGATGTGGTCGTAGTTTCGCATCCGATTCTTCTGACACCAAATTGTATGGTAGAAACTCTTGCGGTTCAAGAGTCCCACCGATCCTTTGTTTTTTTCTTTCGTGATTTAGTATTTAGAGTTTGTGGAGAAATGAAACTACACCTTTGATGGGAAAAAGCCTGCGCGGCATAAAAAACCCATTTATTGAAATGTATTCAATATGTATCGTATAAGGATGTCGCTCGCCTTTCGTGCTCGGCACGAAGATCGGCCGGCGACGTCTCTTTGTAATATACGTATTCACTCTTGGAATTTTGCGAGCGTTTAACGTATAACACAATAAACGTATGAAATCAGATCACGCAATGACATATAAAAACGTATACAAGAAACGTATAATATCAGATCGCGCAATTATCGCTACACAAAGAAAGAACGACTCGCACGTGTGCACACGTTGGACGCTACTTCTCGAATGAATCCCGCACGCACAAGACACACACCGTTGCGCTGTGGCGCGATAATTTTTGATTGGCACTGTCGTGCTAGCGGCCGAGAGACCTTTTTATCTATGCACTCATTAATTACCGACCGTCGTATATTAGTACAGAACGAAACTTAATAAACTAAATATTAAGAATAACGAATATTTATTGTCCCAAACGGGAAAAATTAAATTAAACTTAATCATTAGACTCGTGAATATTTCGCATAAATATATTCGCCATTCACCGAACATATAGCTTATTGTTTATACAGTTGTCAAATAAAAGAAATCCTGTACACTAAGCTGAAATAAATAATTATATTAATAAATACAAAAAAAATATATACAATAGAATTTGGTTGACTTTGGTTTTTATTTTTCAGTGTTTCATGTTTTCCATCGTATACAAAGATGACCTATAAGAATACACTTAATCATTTTTTCAGTCTTAACATTTCTAAATTAACTTTTCTATAACATTTTAGAAATACATAAAAATTATAACTCATTCATAAAATTATAAAAATACATAACAGCCTCATAGAAATCTTTTAAATTACAGATAACGGCAGGCTTAGAAAAATCTGTTAAACTACAGATAACACACAGGTTTATAAAAATCTTAAACTATAACTAACATAATTACATATTTATGAGTACATTGCATATAATTTTGGAAGATAATAATTAAAGTAAAATTGCTTCATGCAAAGCTAGGTTTGTCAAAAATTTCTTATTTCGATGAATCGATATTAAAACGCTTCCTTTTGGAGAATAAATAAATAAATCACAGAGAGCAATATTCGTAACATACATTTGAAGCTGGACTTGAGTAAAAATTGAATGATTTTCGTTTAATTGCAAACCGTTCTCATTTATCTTTAGGTACTTAACATTCAATTTTGATAATTCTTTATCAAAGATTGGTACATTTCTACAATTATATGGACATTTGACTTTAACGACACGTTTTTCCCAAATATTTGACCCATAGACTAGAATTCCATCTGGAGAACAACTTAACCACGGTTGTATTAGACAAATGATGAGACTAACTTTGATCACTTTACTTGTAGAATTTAAGAGTTTCTAGTATTCTCGAAGAGCGTGATCTTCAGTTTTCTTCCCGTATGACATAGCAGAAGTTTCAACTTTTTTGGGAGTTAGCAGATTGGTAATAACTTTATCTGCATCGTAACGAGTTCCTTTAACTCTGTGGCCATTACTTTAGTAGTTAAGCGTAATTTTCTTTCTTTGAACCATTCGGAATTTTGTGATTGATCAATGGTCTCAACGCTAATTTGCAATCCGGCAATTATATGACAGCACACTTTTTCATTGTAGAAATTATACAATTCATTAGAAATATTAATATCGATAGAATCTGTAGTAGATTGAGTATTTCCCCATTGAAGCATAAATATCTCCAGTGTAATTTTTCTGACCTTCTCCTCTAAAGCTCTTTTTTCTGTAATCCGGGTAATTTCCACTAATGACTCTGCTGCCCATTATCTCTACGTGATTTTTTCTTCAAATTTTAACATGGTGAAAAGAGGCGTTTGAACCAAAGATTCTCCTAAAATTGTTGTTGAAACTTGACAAGGATATAGTGCAGCAGCTTTGGTACACAAAGATTTCGGTGAAAACAAAGTCGATATTTTTATGCCTTTATCATAACCTAATAACTGACGATGAGAAGGCTTTCCCCATTCTTGAGAACGACTTGTTTTTGATGTGGCACTCTCAGAATTAATAAAATAAATTAAAGCACACATATGTGTTTGCATTTTCCAGATTAGCCGGCTTTACAGGAACACACAGCATTCGTAACATTTCTGTTACAATCAAGCTAAGAAATTAAAGTTATTTGATTATTTTTAATTTTAAGTGTATATATATAATTTCATAAGTCACAAACAAATTTTTAATACGTACCGTTATTTTTATATTATAAAGATTTGACACATTAGTTTGCGCTACCACTTCACTGGTTATAATAAATACATTTTCGTTTACATCTTCTGTTTCTTCTACATTTAGTACATGTCTTGATTCGAATAATGTTTTTCCGGAACGATTATGAGTTCCGTTGGGATTCTCCGGTGATCTTGCATCAAGAAAAACAAACAAAAAAAAGAGAAATTGCAGAAATGTTTTATATAAAAAAACAAAGTAAAAGGCATTAATTTACAGAAAGATACGGAGAATTTTAGTGGGATTTATGATCGTGTTCTTGACGCTATTTAAATTATTTTTATTTTTACCTATTTATTTATTTATTTGACTTTGTTATGAGGTTTTACATTGCGAAAGACACATTAGTTTTGTCTCGATTTTCTTAACGCGTAGTGACTAAGATTCTTGCTAACTGTTAACATCTATTTATTTCTTGCTTACTTCTGTCAATTCTACATTGTTCATTAAAACAATGGTGAATATTGTCGGTGGTATGCAGTAAATTTGATTTATTGTATTAATTTATTATGCATTTACGTTTGGTATGTAACATATTTTTGTATATGAATTTATAATTATTTGTTGCAATAAAATGTATTAAAATTATAATTATTTTTATGTAACTTTTTATAGATTTACTTGAAAAGAGCTGCAATGACAGCCGAAACGTTGTATTTTAACTAATTATTTATAATAAATGATTGCCAGTTTAGTCGACTTTTACCATTGAGGAAAGATTTTTATTAATTTTTTTCCCTTTATATCATTTTGACCCCGTATCCGATTATTAATTACTGGACGAAAACCGTATTTTATAATTTTTTTCATTTTTGCACATTTAAAATTTTCACCACAATAATTTTATAACTGGACGCACGAGAGCGCGCACATCGGCAGTAGTGGTGCTCTCTATAGTTTACGCACGGTCCCTATTCGTGTGCTCGTATTTGGGCCTACATGAACGCTACTACACACATGATATAAGAGAGACAAATATAGATCCGAGAATGCTATAATCTCTCCTTGTCACTCTTGTATGTTACCACGGAAATTCCTCATGAGCTGCTCTTAGATATAGATCTAGTGAGAATTATATACGCCTAGATATTTCATCGAAGAAGTTACATGGCTTTGTGAAATATTTTTTTATATATTCTTTATATAATTACGCAACCTTGTTTAACGCCGAATTTTGCATTTTAACTCTTAAAAATTTATAATAAATAAAATACACAACTAAGATTAAAACACGGCTCTGCAATATATTCAATATAAATCACAAATAAGGCCTAAAGAGCCATACGCGGATGTTGCTGCGTACATTTCCAACAAAAATTAAGTTTTCGTTGGAAATAAACCATGCACAAGGCACGTATCCTTCTCGGTGTACTACCAAGACTTAAAATTTAAAATAATCTCATACTTGAGATTTCATTTCCCTTTAACCCTCCTACGAAAAATAATTAAAGTTGATAAGAGCAATCGCAACCCGGCAAGCGAAAGGTTTTGGGTTCGATTCCCGATTCAGCGACTTTCGGATCTATATTTTTGTTTCGCATTTATTTAATTATTTTTCGTAGGGGGTTAAAGGGTTATTGCAATTAAATCTCACGTATAAGATTATTTCAAATTTTAAGTCTTGGTAGTACACCGAGAAGGATACGTACCTTGTGCACGGTTTATTTCCAACGAAAACTTAATTTTCGTTGGAAATGTACGCAGCAACATCCGCGTATGGCTATTTAGGTCTTTATTATTTGTGATTTATATTGAAAATAAAATACAGATTCGCGGTTACCCTAACCTGACCCGTTGCTAGCTGCGTGGTTCCTCACATTTATTATAAATTTTATTTTGATCTTTTTGCCAGCAAATGACGTTGTACAAGAATGCGGAAAATCTTATTAATTATAAATATCATCATTTTATTGAGATTTATTCATTGTCAGTATTTTGGCTACAATTTGGAAAAGAATAAATTCTAGTTTCCAGCCGGCCGACAGACATCCGCCATGTCTCCTGTCGACCCTTAAGATATCTAGAAAACGTCTTTTAGTAATGTCTTATAGATGTATTAAAAATCTGTCTTTAAAACGTCTGCAAGACATCTTTTGAAAATGTATTAAAGACGTCTTAAAAAATTGTCTTTAAGACGAAAATATCTGTAGGACATGCTTCTTATCTGGGATCGTTCGCGCGTATCGATAATGCTTTCGGGCGTCGTCTCTCAGCGGCACATGCGATAAAGAGCTCAACTGCGCCCGCTGCGCCGGTTACGAATTCTCGCGGCCGCTTTCGGAACAATATAAATACATAATTTAAAAATAAATAATTTATGTTTACTATAATGTGCTTATATTTTTTTACAATATTTTCGACAAAAGATTCAATTATAATTCAGGATACAATATATATGTATTTCTACAAAATTAGATTAGATTTATACAGATATTTTCGTCTTAAAGACAATTTTTCAAGACGTCTTTAATACATTTTCAAAAGACGTCTTCCAGACGTTTTAAAGACAGCTTTTTAATACGTTTATAAGACATTGCCAAAAGACGTATTTTATTAAAAAATTGTTGATTATAGATATACACAGAAGCGGATATAAAATACGATTTTTATTTATTATTATAATTTTTTAATATAATAATTTTAAAACGATCTTTATTGATCAATGATTAATGATTAGATAATAATTAATAAATGAAAGTGAGATAATATAAAAGAGAAGAGAAAAAGAAGAAAAAAAATTAAAGAATTAAAATATAATATATAACAAGTTTAGAATCGAAGGGTCTGAATAGCTCAATTGGTAAGAGTAGTCGCCCGGCAAGCCAAAGGTCTCGAATAACAAAGTTAAAGATGCGATTGCCAGACTAGATTTAAAATACAAGGTTGAAAAGAATCTATTGACCAACACTGGCTAAAGATGATACTTTTTTTATTAAAAAAGCGACGTTTCGACCCTGAATTGGATCCTCTTCAAACTACAAAAATTAATTAAAATACTCGTACAATGCAAGTAACAGACAAAGTTAATAACGCAACCGAAAAACAATTTTGATTTATGGTAATAATTTAGTAATTAATAATACTTTGAATTCAATGTGGAAGTATAAACGCTATGCATGAGTGATGTCAAATTGATATGTGATGTTCATTTTGACAAATATAAAGAGAGACTGACACATTAAATTAGCTAACAAGGAGTCAAAACGTTATTAAGAAAGAAATAAAAGTCAACTAGATAAAATGAGAAAAATAAATACAAAAAAATTAAAAATAAAGGAGTATAAAAAGGCTTACAAGAGCTGTATAAATAGCAATTAAGTTTACTAAGAATCAACGCATATAATAAGAAGTTATAAAATACAAGCAAAAAATTAATAAAACACAGTTAATCGCATATATGAAAAACAATTACATTTATGGACCTGAAGGCGGCGTTTGATTCGGTAGATAGGGAGGTGTTAATGGAGGCAATGAAGAGGAGGGGAGTGAGGGAGGGTTTAAGGAGTAGGATAGAAGAGGTGTACAGGGAAACGAGGAGTAAGGTAAGAGTGGGGAAGGAGGAGGGAGAAAATTTTTGGACGGCAAGGGGGGTGAGGCAAGGTTGCCCAATGAGTCCGCACTTATTCAGTTTGCTGATAGCGGATATAGAGGAAGTGCTAAGAAAAGGAGGTTGGGGGGGGGGGTGAAACTGGGAGGGGAAAAGGTGCATTGTTTGGCGTACGCAGATGACATGGTACTGTTGGCGGAGGATGAGGAAGGGATGATACATATGTTGGGGAAAATGGAGAGTTATATGGACAAGAAAAGGTTAGAGGTGAATGTGGATAAGACAAAGGTAATGAGGTTTAAAAAGGGAGGAGGAAGAATGAAGAGAGTGGAGTGGAGATGGAAAGGAAAAAGGTTAGAGGAAGTGAAAGAATTTACATATTTAGGGTATAAGCTACAGAGAAACGGGGGGCAGGAGGCGCAGGTAAAGAACAGAGTTAGGAAAGCAGGAGCGGTGATAAGACAGGTGTGGGGAATGGGAAAGAGAAAGTTTGCAGGAGACTGGATGAAAAGAGTATGGCTAATGGAAAGGTTGGTGGGGACGGTGTTGGAATATGGGGCGGAAATATGGGGATGGAAGGAGAGGAGAGAGATGGAGGCAATGCAGGAGCGATGGATTAGGTGGACGTTAGGAGTAGACTGGTGCACGCCGGGGTATATGGTAAGAGAGGAGATAGGAAAAGACAAATTTAGGATAAGGGCAGGAAGGAGGGCGGTAGGGTATGAGAGGAAGTTGGAGGAAGGAAGGGGAGGAAGTTTAGCGAGGAAATGTTTTGAGGATATGAAAGAGAGGATAAGAGGAGGAAAGGAAAGAACGATGTGGGAGGAAGAGAGGGAGAAATTCTGGGAAGAAAGAGGAATAGAAGGGAAAGAGATGGAGGAAAAAAGGGGAAGGGGAGAGGAAGTATATGAGGGGTGGGAGCAGAAAGACAGGGAAAGGCAAAAGGAGGAAAGATGGGAGAGGATAAGAGAGTCGAGATATAATAGATGGTATGGGGAATGGAAGGAGGAGGGTTTACCGGAATACCTGAGAAAGGGATAGGGGGAAAGTAGATGGAGAAGGATAGTTAGGTTCAGAATGAACAATGAGATGAGAGGGGCAAGATACTGGGAAGAAGAGGAGAAAAGAAGATGTAGGTTATGTGGGATAGAAGAAGAAACATGGGAGCATGTGATAGGAGAATGTGGGGGAGAAGGGGAGAAGGGAAACTGGTGGGAAAGAATGAAGGAAATATTGCAGGAAGGAGGAGAAGGGGAAGGATGGATGAGAGAAATAGAGAAAAAGAGGGAAGAGGGAAGAACGGAAGAAAAGGGGGAGGGAGGGGAAAAGGAAGAAGGAAGTATGAGGAGGAGAATGAGTGAGGTATGAATGAGGTGGTGGAGAATATATGGGGAATCGGAAGCCGAAGCGAAGCGAGGTAGGGACGGCTCTTTCTCTCTCTAAAGTAGTAGATAAGTAGGTTAAGGTAGAATTAAGTTATTTGTAAATTAGATGTAAGAGTAGAGATAAGAGTAGATATAAGTAAAGATTGTAAGAGTTTGTGTAAGGTTGGGGAACGCTCCTTCAAAAGCGCCTTCAATCCCTCAGGGGAAGAATAAAGAATTGATGAAAAACAATTACATTAAAATAAATTAAATAAATATAGACTTATAGCGGAAAGTTAAAATGAAGTCAGACGGACGTTTCGACTTAAGAACCAACGTTACAGTCGTATTCTAACCGTAGTGTCGTGAAGAAGGCGTGGGTTTAAATTTTGTTATCAAGTTTGACATCATTATAATTATGTAAGCATATCTCATATATTTTAAAGATTGTGTTAGTTATCGTTTACAATTAGATTATAAAATTTGATCGGTTACAGAAATCACAAGATCATGTCTTTTATAATCAGAGTTCATCTCAATCAGTTAATTAGAGGTGAAATAAGTATTTATGAGATGATGCACAGAACAGATATCTTCACGACTCCCACAACGCTTACGGTTTACTTTTTTGTTTACTATTTGAATAATTATTTACTTGTAACTTCTCTTTAAATAATTGACTGTCTATTGCTAACTTATTTAATATCTGTTTATTGTAAAATATTTTAAACACATTATGACTTCCGTAGGTTATTAGTTTGATACAATGTTTTAGTTGATTTTTTTTGTAATTATTTATAATTTGTGCTGAAGACGACTTGAAAAATCAAGTCGAAACGTCCGTCTGACTTTATTTTAACTTTCCACTATGAGTCTATATTTACTTAATTTATTTTAATATAATTGTTAAATTTCATATATGCGATTAACCGTGTTTTATTAATTTTTTGCTTGTATCTTATAACTTCTTATTATATGCGTTGATTCTTAGTAAACTTAATTGCCATTTATACAGCTCTTGTAAGCTTTTTTATACTCCTTTATTTTTAATATAAAAGAGTTTTCTCAATTGTGATTCAAATAAATTAATACAAATAAAAAACTCCTTTGACACAAAAAACAAAAATATATATGAAACGAAAGTGATAATAATGTTAACACTGAATACTTAAAGGTAAAGTAATAATAATAAAATAAATATATAAACAGAAGTCGAGTAATACATTAAAAATAATAAAATAATATAATGCAATAATAACATAAATTAATATAATACATTAAAAAGGATAAAAATAAATTAAGAATATTGTCATAAATAGAATTTAAATTTTCCGTGTCTCTTTGCAAATTTATTCGAATTCTTTCGTTTCTTGTTAAAAATCATTTCACTTATTTCTCTCTTTTTTACATTAGCTTCATTATGTAAGATGAAAACATGCGATCAATTGAAGTCATGATTAAGTAAGGCTCTGTGTGTACTAATGACCGAGTAATTGAGTTATTAAATTCATGTTTCTTAATGTTAGAATTATGATCTTTTATGCATGTCTGAAGGTTTGGTTTGCCCGTTATAACATGAAGTGCAATTCTTACAAGAAATTCTGTATACGACATTAGTTCTTTTATATGGAGGCAATTGGTCTTTCCCTTTTTTAATCAATTTATCAAGTCTATTAGGAACCGTATAAACGACTTCGACCCTTATGGATGATTTAGAGTCTTACTGTCTGGATGCTTTATCTTTTTTACTATCTGTCTACTACAGATATATAGACGATATATTTGCTATTGTTCCGAGGAATCAGATTGACAATATTCTGTTGCAATTTAATGACTATCATCCGAGATTACAGTTCACTTGTGAAATTGAATCGAATAGTTGCATTAATTTTTTAGATACCACCGTAATACGGAAAAATCAAAATTTAATAACTAATTGGTACCGGCCTATTTTTTCAGGGAGATACATTAATTTTTATTCGAACCACCCGCACAAAAATATAAAATCAATACTATTCTTAGTCTTATCGATAGAGCTATTTTACTGTCGGACAATAGTTTTCATGCACAGAATATTTTAATGGTTAAACAGATTCTTCTTAATAACTGCTATCCAAGTTCATTAATTGAATCTATCATTAATAGAAGGATGAAGATTTTACAGTTTAGGTCACAGGATAATTATCCATCAGGTGGAAAAAAAGCTTTTGACACTTCTAATATAATTGTTTTTCCATTTGTCAAAGGATTAAGTGATTATATTCAACAAGTGTTAAAAGACTGTGGCCTTGAAGTCGTTTATACGGTTCCTAATAAACTTGATAAATTAAAAAAGGGAAAGACCAACTGCCTCCATATAAGAGAACGTCGTATACAGAATTTCTTGTAAGAATTGCACTTCATGTTATATCGGGCAAACCAAACGTTACCTTCAGACATGCATAAAAGAACATAATTCTAACATTAAGAAACATGAATCCAATAACTCAATTACTCGGTCATTAGTAAACACAGAGCCTTACTTAATCATGACTTCGATTGGCATGTTTTCATCTTACATAATGAAACTAATGTAAAAAAGAGAAAAATAAGTGAAATGATTTTTAACAAAAAACGAAAGAATTCGATAAATTTGCAAAGAGACACGGAAAATTTAAATTTTATTTATGACGATATTCTTAATTTATTTTAATTCTTTTTAATGTATTATAATATTTATATTATTATTTTATGTTTATGAAGTTAGCACCGCCATTTTGGAAAACAAAAAAAATCAAAGTTGTGCTAGATTGTGCTAGGCTTGTGCTATGTTGTGCCGCAAACCGCACTTCGATATCTCAAAAAAAAAGCGAAAATTGAAAAAAATTGTTTTTAAGGCCCAACACCGCCATTTTGTCAAAATGAAAAAAACACAATTGTGCTAGATTGTGCTAGACTTGTGCTAGTTTGTGCCGCAAACCAAAGTTCGATAACACAATTAATTTATTAGAAAATGGCAATTTAAAAAATAGTCGCAGCACCGCCATTTTGAAAAACAAAAAAAATCAAAGTTGTGCTAGATTGTGCTAGGCTTGTGCTATGTTGTGCCGCAAACCTCATTTTGATATCTCAAAAAAAAGAAGCGAAAATTGAAAAAAATCGTTTTTAAGATCCAACACCGATTCTATGTCCATAATTCGGCTTTTCGATTATCCGACGAAGATAATATGGCATATCTGAGTTGTGCTAGCCTAGCACAAGTCAGCACAATTGTCCATTTCCTCAGCACAGCGATATTAAGGACACTTTACTCTTGAGCGCGACTCTTTGCGCCCGCATTCTATGCCCATAATTCGGCTTTTCGATTATCCGAAGAAGACAGTATTGCATATCTGAGTTGTGCTAGCCTAGCACAAGTCAGCACAATTGTCCATTTCCTCAGCACAGCGATATTAAGGACACTTTACTCTTGAGCGCGACTCTTTGCGCCCGCATTCTATGCCCATAATTCGGCTTTTCGATTATCCGAAGAAGACAGTATTGCATATCTGAGTTGTGCTAGCCTAGCACAAGTCAGCACAACTGTCCATTTCCTCAGCACAGCGATATTAAGGACACTTTACTCTTGAGCGCGACTCTTTGCGCCCGCATTCTATGTCCATAATTCGGCTTTTCAATTATCCGACGAAGATAATATGGTATATCTGAGTTGTGCTAGCCTAGCACAAGTCAACACAACTGTTGATTGATATGCAATACCGTCTTCGTCGGATAATTAAAAAACCAGCATAACTGTTGATTTCCTTAGATTGGTGATGTTAAGAGTACTAAACAACAATTTATATGAGTCTCGCCTTGGCGCTTGAAGAGATTATAAAATTTCTTTATCGAGCTCCAAACAAATCTGTCATTGCGGAAACTAATGCCCGCACGATCGACGTTAAGATCGATCCTTATCAAGATTTTCGATTGATAAGGAGAATTAAGGAGAATTGAAAGTTAAAAACCCCAGGTTAAACCAATGCTCGGTTACTCGATATATGCAACTTCCGAGAATATACTTACTTAAGATTACAAGGATAGATTATACGGCAGTAATTAAACAGAGGGACTAGCATTTCATCACCACTCGTTTCAGTCGATAAGCGTTTTTCTTCTCTCGCGTGCCAGTGACTATCCTCTTCAGATTGTCGTTGTTGCTCCAACAACCGTTGTTCCAGTAACTTTTGTTCATTGTCAACACCACTGTTAAAACTGTCGATCGGATTGGCGCTACGCAACTGCGACTGCTCCGTCGTATTCTGTGGTTGTCGGGAGGGTTTTGGTGACGGCACATCATCTGCACCCCAGGACATGGCTTGTACTCTTCTGTTCTCTCGTCTCATTGTCTCCTGCTGCTGATGTTTCTCTTTTATCAAGATCTCATGAAGTTTCTCTAATTTCTTTAAAAGTTGGTCTCTTGCTAGATTCGTAACTTTAACATAAAGACATCAAGGAGTATAATCGTGACAGGCAGTGATTGGGAAGCACGAGTCGTTCTCCATTCTCCAGTTTACATAGCACTTCATTACTCTTCAAACCTTGGAATGGTTTGACGCCTAACATTAAAATCTCCCACATACATACACCGAACAATCCAAACGTCGGACGAAGTTGTAAATCTTCGAAAGTTTATGTTTTCTGGTGTCATCCACTTGATTAGGTAGTTTACACTTGCTTGCGGTATAATAACTCTGATCTTCCACTCATCTACTGAGGTCGAAATCTGCCAACGTAGATTATTGAGCAGAAAAACGGTGCTGAGTTAAGAAAAAATCTCTCTAGGAAATCATTTTTTTCGTTAGAGCCAGTGCGGAAAAGTAAAACTTAAGGAAAAAGAGACCGCCAATATCACGAAAGTAAATTTCGAATTATAAAAGATGGATGTAAAACCTAATATATCGAGACTGTGGCAATTACTGGAGCCACCTAACGGTGCTCATGTCGTGGACGAAAATGGCAAAGTCCTTCCACCGAGTTCGGCAGTTTTTAAAGATCTTTCTAAGACATTGATAGCCGAATACCCAACTATGACCCCACAAAATATTTACACAATAATTCTAAGTCGTAGGTACAATGTTTACGACCGATTAGTGGCGGCTCTTGATATCGTCAATGCTGACATATCCACGAAATCGAAAACGCTCGACTCAACAGGCAATGATAGCATTAGTGGTGTCATTGTGTTTACCATTGATATCACTGAATTATGGCCAAAAATTCAACCTGAATCGATATCATATGAATTCCAGGATGGAAGAAAACGCGATTTATATTGCTTGAGAAGACACTCGTAGACCAGTATATTATATGAAAAGATATGGGCGGAAACCAGAATGCCATGTGCTATTTCTTTCCGTAACGCAAAAATTTCCGAAACTGGTATTTTTGCAACAATCTCAGGAAAATGTTCTGAGTGTAAGTGTGAGTTTCTTGGGCGTGTTGCGAACGAACCCCAACCAGACATTAGCATACTTATGGAATGCACTATTCAGGGCTTTGATCCAGTCGTGAAACACGTTAAAAAACGGCAGTTCAGAGGCGAAACGCGGACCGCTGTCGCCAAGCAATTAGTTGAAGGCAACAGACTGCCTTGCCAATGGCGCCGTGCAGAAGCAGACAGACTAATGACACGCTTAGGCGAGAAAGAACCACCTCATCTATACAGCGGTAAGGTACTCCGCAAAGCCAAGCACGAGCGACAGGATAAACTCTTAGATATTCAATCTGAGAATGTACAATATTTGAAAGCCTCCATCTAATGATGTACAGCGAAAAGTTTAATGGCGCGATAAAAAGAATCGGCCTTAATCCACTGATAGTTATGTACTGGTCTAAGGAACAGGAAGCAGTGTACGACCACTATCACGATACCGTGTATATTGACGGTACAGGATCTTTGGTAAAAAAGTTGAAACTGCCAAATGGAAACCTGTGCCCGCACATATACTTATATCAAATCGTGACACAAGTAGGTAATAAGACTGCACCTATCGTCCAAATGTTGTCTTCTGCGCAGAGCACTGACGACATTCTGATGTGGTTACGAGTATTTTTGAAGACTGTCCATGCAAAACGATCCGTGATTCGTGTGCCCAAAGAATGTGTTACTGATTTTGATAAGGCACTTCTTGGAGCAGCAGCGCAGGCATTCGGTCAAGTACTCAGCCTCAAACAATATTTAATGATTTGCTTTGATCTTTTGATAAACAACACTGATACGTCCATGAACAGAATACCTCCATGCCTCATACGGCTCGACGTTTGTCACTTCTCAAACATGCTCGCGAGATGGAAATGCTTCAGTGACAAGCATCCTCAAGTACGGAAATTTTATTTGAGGGCAGTGGCAATATTACGAAAGCAGGAAACCTTGGAGAAGTTTACGAAAATAGCGACAGCAATTCTGATGCTAGCTCTGAATCATAACGGGCAACCCGGTGGACACGTGGAACAATCACGGAATTTTCTTGCTGGGAAGATCCGAGGATCGTCATCAGTTGAAGTGGAAGATGACATACACGACGATAAGGGAACAGAAGAGATTCCGCATTCTGAGATTGATGAGAATTATATGGTAAACTCGAACCTCCATCAATGAATAGAAACGCTGTACGGAGACATTCTCGAACGGATCGAGGCTGAAAAGAACACTATCGAGATAAACGGATATTACTGTCCTAAATTCGCTAAAAAGTTGAAAGCATTGCTCATGTATTTTCCTCTGTTTACCGAAGTTATGCGCGGTGTATTTCGATACGGATCGGTCAACGCCACATCTGCAGCAATCGAATCCGAATTCAATAATCTGAAACATCGTACGTTCAAGAATATCTCCTTACCATTGCGCGTGGACAAATTTGTCGCGCAACATATCTTTTCACTACCAGGGAAGTTAAAGATAGCGATGGCTGATACGGAAATCAATTCGTTTTGTGATTCGATTAGTGAGAATGAACGCGATCGCCACATTAATTCCGAGGTTTCATTTGAAAATTGAACCTGCCAAGAGCAAGAGATATCGATGCTGATAGAAAAGAAGGCAGAACCGATAAAACAGGACGTTTGTCTGATTCCATCGAAAATACCGAATATTACAGTCCCGCTGACAGATGTTGAAGATAAAGAGAACGAGGGAAATGTAATTGATCTTGAAGAAATGCGAGCCGAACACAACTGGCGTAATAAAAATCCAAGCCAGAAAAAAACGTTTAGATACGCGGATCTGTATCCTTGGATTAATACCAGTACGACTTTCTGCACTGACTTACCGATAATTCCCAATGGAAACCGATGCTCGATTGTGCGAGATAAGAAACAATCGTTCATTGTCCGAAACACATGTGGCTTTGACAGTCTTTGTCAAATATTAGCCCTTACAGCATCGCATAATAACGTTTATGGAAACGAGATTAAAGATTATACATCTTCAATCTTCTCCTGTGTGAATGAATTGCTTAAGGCAGGTCTATCGACTAAGTTTTATTCAAGCAGAGTGAATGCCCTCAATATTCCACAACTGAAACAGGAGAATCGTCAGAATCGTATCATACAAATCATTGCTACGGCCAACATTGCAGACATGGCGATTTGGATGTTCAAAGATTATCCAAGCTGTATTATAGAAAAACGCTGCGCTACTTGCGAGAAAGAAAGCGTCAAACGCATAATTGTCATGTCTGTCGATTTTGACATGTGGATGAGATGGTGCGATCGGTCTTCCTGACGCTCTATGTCGAGGCGACTCCTGGCCCAGACCATGCTGTGAAAAGCTTCCGATGTGTGAAATAAAATATGGTCTACACTTAATAATCGAAACAGCCTTCGGCGATGATAAGCTGCAACGATTAAGAGACTTCCCAGATCGTCTCACAATGCCGGGGAACGCGATCTATCAGTTAGCCGGGATAGTGGTGTACGAAGGGAGCTACAATCCAAACTCAATAGGGCATTACATAGCGTACATTAAAACTGGCTCTATTTGGCTGTTATTCGATGATCTGAAAGTAAAGGCGAAGCCGCAGAATATCGATAGCGAAATCGAAGTTCAGGCACATTTGTGCATATACGTAAAAGTATAGCTTAACGCCAACACTACACTAATGCGATGAAACTCCATTTAAGAGATACATAAGAGAGATTTCATCATTACTCATATATTTTATCTACAATACAATACGTTTGAAAATTAACAAAAAAAACAAAAAGAAACAAAAAATAATCCTATATTTTATCTACTATACATTTTAAATTCTTATTCATATATCTTATCTACTATAATTATTCATATATCTTAGCTAATATACATTTAAAAAATTAATTAAAAAACAAACAAAAAATAAAAAACAACGAAAAAAAACAAAAAAAAAACAAATGGGACACATCTGTTAATACACTAGGATTTCAGCGGTAGCCTCCACGTGGCGTGTCCTGGGCAGGCAAATAATGTACTGGCTAATATCGCTAATAATATTTCTAAGGTTGTGACTAACAATTTTTGATATGTGCTACACCTGAGAAACTAGATGTTTATGAAGTTAGCACCAGATATTGCATATCTGACTTATGCCAGTCTAACACAACTCAGATATGCCATATTATCTTCGTCGAATAATCGAAAAGCCGAATTATGGACATAGAATGCGGGCGCAAAGAGTAGCGCTCAAGAGTAAAGTGTCCTTAATATCGCTGTGCTGAGGAAATAGACAGTTGTGCTGACTTGTGCTAGGCTAGCACAACTTAGATATGCAATACTGTCTTCGTCGGGTAATTGAAAAGCCGAATTATGAACATAGAATCGGTGTTGGATCTTAAAAACGATTTTTTTCAATTTTTGCTTCTTTTTTTTGAGATATCGAAATGCGGTTTGCGGCACAACATAGCACAAACCTAGCACAATCTAGCACAACTTTGATTTTTTTTGTTTTTCAAAATGGCGGTGCTGCGACTATTTTTTAAATTGCCATTTTCTAATAAATTAATTGCGTTATCGAACTTTGGTTTGCGGCACAAACTAGCACAAGTCTAGCACAATCTAGCACAATTGTGTTTTTTTCATTTTGACAAAATGGCGGTGTTGGGCCTTAAAAACAATTTTTTTCAATTTTCGCTTCTTTTTTTGAGATATCGAAGTGCGGTTTGCGGCACAACATAGCACAAGCCTAGCACAATCTAGCACAACTTTGATTTTTTTTGTTTTCCAAAATGGCGGTGCTAACTTCATAAACATTATTATTTTATTATTTTTAATGTATAATTCGACTTCTGTTTATCTATTTATTTTATTATTTTTACTTTACCTTTAACTATTCAGTGTTAACATATTATTATCACTTTCGTTTCATATATGTTTTTGTTTTTTGTGTCGAAGGAGTTTTTTATTTGTATTTATTTTTCTCATTTTATCTAGTTGACTTTTATTTCTCTTTTAATAACGTTTTAACTCCTTGTTAGCTAATTTATTGTGTCAGTCCCTCTTTATATTTGTCAAAATGAACATCACATATCAATTTGATAGAATATTTGATACGATATTCTGTTAAGTTTTTAAATCTTCGACTCATACTCTAATTTGACATCACTCATGCATAGCGTTTATACTTCCACATTAAATTAAAGGTATTATTAATTACTAAATTATTACCATAAATCAAAATTGTTTTTTGGTTGCGTTATTAACTTTATCTGTTACGTACATTGTATTTTAATTAATTTTTGTAGTTTGAAGAGGACCCAATTCAGGATCGAAACGTCGCTTTTTTAATAAAAAAAGTATCATCCAGCCAGTGTCGATCAATAGATTCTTTTCAACCTTGTATAATATAAATATTTAGCATTATTTATTGCACATATATTTATTGAAAACTATTATTAAAAATTAAGTAATGAGAAAAGCACGCGCTGCGTGCTAGTTTCTTTTCCGTTTCTAAAAAAGGCATGTTATTGATATTGTTATCGCTTTTACGCAATGCTGATTGACTGTCTGGATTTGCGTTGTGCGTATATTCGTAACATTGAGAAATTGTTATCGCAAGGGTTAGCAATTTAACAGTTTATTCAAAATAAAATTTTGTACCATGGTGCGGCTGTTATTACGAGGATTAGCAGCTTAATAGTTTGTTAAAAATAAAATAATAATAAACTATATATTATAATACTTTAAACTTGATTAATAGTTTTAATAGATAAAAACTGATTCAGTCAAAAAATATTAATATAAGAGTTTTAACAAGGCTCTGTAATATAAATATAAATTTAACGTATAAGACGGGCAACAAGAGCCAAATCGCGGATGACAATGCGTTATCCTAACGAAACTAAATAATTTTCCGTTAGAATTAAATACCGGTGCACAAGGCACCAAATTTTACTTGGACACGGCCAAGATTTTAAAATATGAAATAATCTCATATTTGAGATTTAATTTCAATACCCCCTTTAACACCCCCACGGAAAATAAATAAATGAATGCAAGAGAAAAATATAGATCCGAAAATCGCTGAATCGGGAAACGAATCCGAGACCTTTCGCTTGCCGGGCGACAGCTCTTCCAGCTGAGCTATTCAGATCCTTTCGATTCTATACTTTTCTCTGTTATATATATTAATGTTGGTAAACAAACGCATTTTTAAGCCAGCGTGTATCAATATAAGAGTTTTAACAAGGCTCTGTAATATAAATATAAATTTAACGTATAAGACGGGCAACAAGAGCCAAATCGCGGATGACAATGCGTTATCCTAACGAAACTAAATAATTTTCCGTTAGAATTAAATACCGGTGCACAAGGCACCAAATTTTACTTGGACACGGCCAAGATTTTAAAATATGAAATAATCTCATATTTGAGATTTAATTTCAATACTCCCTTTAACACCCCCACGGAAAATAAATAAATGAATGCAAGAGAAAAATATAGATCCGAAAATCGCTGAATCGGGAATTCATTTATTTATTTTCCGTGGGGGTGTTAAAGGGGGTATTGAAATTAAATCTCAAATATGAGATTATTTCATATTTTAAAATCTTGGCCGTGTCCAAGTAAAATTTGGTGCCTTGTGCACTGGTATTTAATTCTAACGGAAAATTATTTACTTTCGTTAGGATAACGCATTGTCATCCGCGATTTGGCTCTTGTTGCCCGTCTTATACGTCAAAAAATATTAATAAAGGGATAAGATTATCAGATATTCTTTTTTACTCTTACTTATTATATACAGGGTGTTCTAAAAGATACGGTTAAAAGAGATATTCCTCACACCTAAAGATGAAAAACTGTGATATGAACATAGGTGAGGAAACGCTCTTTTCAGTTAAAGCTTTTCTGAGTATGCGACGTTACGGTAAATGAGAGTGATCTTGTTTGCCAGGCAAAAATTAGAAAAATATTGACTTTTAAGGGGATGCCGGACTGACGGCCGAACTCCGATAGATTAGCACCATACAATCACACATATGCACGTATATACACATACACATGCATATACACACACACATATGCGTGAAAATTTATTAATATATAACTTTTTTATTAGATTTGTAATCTTACTTCTAATTGTTCATTAATATTTTTTCATGTTACCCCTATAATTACACTATTATGCGAGCTATATCTTATGCACAGACAAACTGCAGAACTTTTTTTATTAAATAATTATTGTAATGAACTGACACAAAAGAAACCGATAACAAAACTGTAATTTTTCATTTTTTATGATTTATGGAATTACAGCTAACGCGGTCCGTTTTTATAAGTACTTTAATTGTGGAAAAGGATTTATTGATCTGTATAATCAATAAAAAGATATCCCAAAATAATCAATATTTGCATTCGGTCGGTAAAAACATACCTCCGGCATCCCCTTAATGTTATGGTTACTTGTTTACACCTAGTAGTGTGACTGAATAATAACAATATGAAAAACTAACTCCTAAAAAAAGCGTTACTCCACCCATGTTCATATAAAATTGTTGCATTCTTTAAATGTACATCTTCCTAAATTTTGACTGTACCTTTTTAGAACATTTTGTGTATACACACACAAGCACGCACGCGTGCTCACATTACACACACACGCACACGCACGCGCGCGCAGACACACACACACAACGGCAAGATATCTAACAAATATAGATTTATTGTCAAATGTTTCAAACAAAAAATATGGCTTAAAAAAATATATTTAGCTTATGATATCTATTTGACTTTGGGATAACTTTAAAAAGCCTGATCAAGGTCAACATAAAAATATTAAATAGGATCACCTATTTTTTATTACGTATTCTTATACTAAAATCGAGATTTTGTCAAAATATTATATATAATAAAGCATTTTTCTATTAAGCACTTTTCGAGATATAAGATTTGAAAATTATGGTACTGCCATTAACATCACCCAATTTTTACATATTGTTATATACATCCACACACATTCACACATACAGCAGAGAGGGTTTGAAGTAAAAAAATGTTATAGAAATGACGACTCGTGGAATTCTTATTTTTATTGTGACACACACACTTTCACGCACTCGCACACATATCCTGCCCCTCCCCCCCCCCTCCATACAGGTGCAAAATATGTAAATTCTACTGGTCAACCTTCACGTTGTACACCTTGAGTAATGCTAATGTTGGCGTTACAATTATTTTCAAGTTTTATAATTCAAAAAGTACTTAATGAAAAAATATTTTATTATAGTGTTTTGAAAACGTCTTGACTTCAGCTAGAGGGACAAAAGTTTTGGAACAGCAAAATATCTCAAAAAATATTGATTTATTGGGAAAATATTTAAAAAAAAGTAAAGTTTGAAAGAAACTATTAGATAATATGATATCTATATCTATTTGACCTTGCAATGACCTTGAAAAGCCCGGGCAAGGTTAACATAAAAATTTTACATAGAAACCTACCTACACACATTTATACACAGCAGAAAAGGTTTGGAGTTCAAAAGTATTACGGAAGTGACAAACCGTTAAATCCTTATTTCTGCTGTGACATACAACCACACGTACCTGCACATACACATATCTACACACACACGCACATACGTCTCGACTTCAACTATAAGAATATATAATAAAATATAGGTGTTTCTATTTAAGATTGTTACGTTGACCTTGACCGGGCTTTTCATAGTCATCTTAAGGTCAAATGGTTGTAGCATCATCTAAAAGTTTTTTAAACCCTACTCTTTTTGTTTGAAACATTTTTCCAATAAATCATTACTTTCTGAGATATTTTGCACGTACGCACGCAAACATAATTTAATCTTTAAAAAAAATTCTTTTTGT
Source organism: Nylanderia fulva (assembly GCF_048542155.1). Taxonomy (NCBI): domain Eukaryota; kingdom Metazoa; phylum Arthropoda; class Insecta; order Hymenoptera; family Formicidae; genus Nylanderia; species Nylanderia fulva. The sequence goes on from NW_028189313.1 coordinate 284,739, forward strand.
AAAAATATTTTTATGTAACATTTTTTTAGTATATAATTAATTTTAGTAAATAAAGATTAAATATTAAAAATAATCAAAAATTTAAATAAAAAAACTAATTTAACTAATATTTAACGTAATTATTATTTTTTAAAATATTAATTATTTTAGATATTGATTTCTAAATTATTAATACTTTTATTTTGCAGATCAACATGTGTCCTACAACTTCATTGCTACGCTTCATACCGGTGAGTTTTATAGCGTCTTCTATTGGGAAAAACTCGCTGGCACTCAGTATTCTTTAATTTTTGAATTTTTGTCGGCATTACACGAAACGCCACCAGTTCTAGCTAGTTTTGCACATTCAATGAAATATATCATTTGAACACAGTTTTGAGTATTAAACAAAAGAGTAATGTTTAACAAAAAAGTGAAGTTACAACTTTCATATAACCTCGTACAATTTTTTCATTTTTCCTCTATATGTATATGTATATTTTTGATAGAACAATGACGAGTGAACAAATTAATCTCAAAACAGTGTTTTTTAGAATAAATTCATTAAAACCAATACGTTATAAAATGAACAAAAATACGTGATATCGATTAAAACATAAATAAATTATCTTTTCTAGATTAATGAAAATATTTGTTGATTAAACGCAATAAAATTTATAGATTTAAAACTTATTAAATAAATTCAAAAATATATGTTTTATAGATATTATTAACTATGCGGTGGATTTTGCTCTTCAATTAGTAGAAAAACAAATATTAAAATTAGAAGAAAGCATATTCACTAGCTCAATCTTTTGATGGCACAACATTGTAAGTATTTCAAGATTAGTCATAATTTTTTAACCTCCTTTTTTTCTTCTGTATTTGATATAATCCTCTTTGTTTGATTATTTTTGTATATTTCTTAAAATTTCTAGTTCGATATTGTCTGATGCTGAAATTTTTTAAATTTATTATTTATTTATTTATTGAAATGAAATGAAATAAAGTGAACGGCTTGAAAGATTATACTACATTAAATTGTTTATTTTTTTATTATAGTATTCCAGTAGTTCTCGAAACAGCTTATCAAATAATTCTGAACTTTGATTAACATGTTCATCAATAACAGAAATAGATTCTCAAGAGGATATTTTGACTCCTTAAATGAAAATAATATGAATTAAAAAAATAGAAGATTGCAATTATGATAGTGATATATACGTGTTTATTATTATGGTTCTAAAATTAAAAAAGTTGAGTGATATATAAGGCGTTACATAATTATAAATCTCATTTTTACAGACCGAAACAAAATTTTTATTAGACAAATATAATTCATATCTTTCATTAGTTGGTCCAATGAAAACATATGAAACAAAAAAAGTTATGTAGAACAGAATTGTTCAAGATTTAAAGGAAATCTTGAACGTTGAACGGACTAGTACTCAATGTGAAAATAGATACAAAACAGTAATAAAGAGGAAGAAAAAATCAATAAACAATGACAATAAATAAGGTGCGAGCAGAACAGAAGTAGAATACAAAGATGAATTTAAAAAAATTTCAGCAACAGACAACAGTATTAAACCAGATAGAGACGTTACAACAATAAAAAATAATCAAGCAATTAAAGCCATACCAAACTCAGAAGTTAAAAAAAGTTTAAAGTTAAAAAGGTTAAAAGTTAAGTTAAAAAAGGTTTATAAATCTTACAAGATATTTTATATGATATTAATGAAAGAAAGGAAGCAGGGAAAGAACGTCGTCATAAAGAAAAAGAAAAATTATTAAAAGATCTATGTAAGCTAATAACAATAACAATAACAGCACAAAGGACCAGCAGTCTATTCCGACCATTGAAAGGCCTTTTTTTAAGTGTGTGGGAAATCCATTCACGAATGTCCCCATCCCCTTGGGAAAGGGAGACGGGGACGTCTCTCCGGCGCGTCTCTGATTTACGCTCTCCTTTATATTATTAATAAATCGTAAGCAATAAACTGTAACCCGAAGTAGTTTCACGTATAATGAGAATCTATTAAATAAATTCTTATCAGGTTTAATTGCAAGGCACGTTATCTTGTTTTCCTTTAATTCAGGAATATCTGTGATATGCGTATCGTTCGTAATAGGCCAGTGAGCTGATTCGAGTCCTAGCCATGGCGGTCTATTCCACTATAATTGTGCTGTTGCTAATTTATTTAAACTCATGCCTCTGGAGATAACATCTGCGGGATTTTCGCTACTTATAACATGGAACCAACATTTATCGTTTGTGATTCGTTGTATTTCTGCGACTCTGTTGGATACAAATGTCTTTAACAGACCGGAATCCGTAGCTATCCATGCGAAGACAATAGTAGAATCGCACCAATAAAAATTATCATATTTACATTCAGGGATACGAAATAATGCTTCTGATACTTGTAGGCATACTAACAGTAATGCTCCACATAATTCAAGACGTGGTAAACTATTGTTTTTACCGGTGCCACTCATGATTTCGAACATAAGAGCCTGTCGTAATGTTATCGAAATTATCCACTGCTCTCACGTATATGCATGCACTATACGCTGTTTCTGATGCATCGCAAAAATCGTGCAATTATATGTTAATACATTGATGATTTAACGCATATCTTGAGTATTGATATTTCATTTACGAATTTCATATCATCACAAAATTGATTCCATAATGTGAGCAAATCGAGAGGCAATGATTCGTCCCACCCAATTCCTAATTTCCATATGTTTGCATGATAATTTTTCCTAACACGATTGTAGAACTGACTAATCCCAACGGGTCAAATAATTGCGCTACAAATGATACTATCGTCTTTTTGGTGACTCTCTTTGATTTACAATTGCGTTTGCTTGATAATTCAACGTGTCTAAATTAGCGTTCCATGACAAACCGAGTGTTTTAGAATTGACTTCTTGAGTTAAATGCGTTTGATTATTACCCGGTTCAAATTGTATTGAATCGATGATTTCTTTACTGTTACTGTTTCATTTTCGTAATGGAAAACATCCGCTGCGTAAAACTGTGTCTATATTATGCGTAAGTTCTTTCGCGTGATCGATCGTATTAGATCCCGAAATTATATCGTCTACATAAAAATCCGTTAAAATGACATTACATAGTAGGAATATAAGGTCGGTTCTAACCCAGGTCCTCTGAGGGGGGTGCGGGGCGGGGGGTTTTTCGGGGGCAAGGGGGTATGACGTCACGCGGGCGGGGGGTCTTATCAGCAGATAAGCTTATCTTATCAGCTCAGGTTACCTGATAAGGAGCTCATGTTACCTTATATGTTTATAAACAAAAGATAAACATTCCAGCGATATTTATTAAAAGATAAGATAAACATTCCAGCAATATCTATTACAAAAGGACTGCCGCTGCCGACAAAGATAAACATTTCAGCGATATTTATTAAAAGATAAGATAAACATTCCAGCAATATCTATTACAAAAGGACTGCCGCTGCCAACAATCAGGGGAGGGGGGGGGGGTTGCGTTTCTTCTCCTCATACGTTATCTGTATATTTCTAAAAAATATAATTAAATTTTAAGAAGGGCCACCGCTTGGCATACGCCGACAATCAAGGAGGTTGCGTTTCTTCCCCCCATACGTTATCTGTATATTTCTAAGAAATATAATTAAATTCTAAGAAGGGCTGCCGCTTGGATCCGAGCGCCGACAATCAGTTCTCTGAAAATCTAAGATAATCAAATTTTAAGAAGGGTTGCCGTTAAATCCATGCTTGGCATACGCCGACAATCAAGGGGGTTGATACATGATCTATACGTTATCTGTATATTTCTAAGAAATATCAGTGGGTAAAGTTTCAGGGCGAACGTGTCGCCGCTTGCGACCTCGTTGCCTGCAACCTCGCCGCTTGCGGCCTGCGACATGTTTTTGCATGGGATTGTATATCACCCTCGCGGTATCTCCCCAATAAGCGGCAGTTCTTTATTGTTTATCTTAGGAAGAAATACCAGCACCGATAACCAGCGGCTGCAGGAATTTATCAACAAAACAATCGCCGAAAATTTACGTCATCTAAATTTTTCTCGTTCGTACGTTGACGAACAAAGGGTTGATCGGGATATATAATGAGGACCGATGCCGCTGCCGGGCCATAGTACCACTGGCGAGCGCACGCTCTCTTCATTCGGGGTGCAGAATGTTTGTAATATTATCAAGTGCTTCCGACATTCTCAGTTTAAGTGCCGAACAGTTACAATATATTCCGAAGATAGTTTTACTGCAAAAGTGCGGCTATTTCGTAGAGCATTTGTGGGACAAGCTTCCGGAGCATATCAAGACGGATCCGGAGGTTCAGACATATCGTCGCTGCCTCGAACACTACAATCGGCCGTGGATGCGAACGCATATTGACGGTCCAGCACCGATGATCAGGGATTGCAGCGAATGTCAGCAAAAATAGCTGTGAGAAAAAAGTTTAGTGTGCAATCAAAGTAGTTATTTCTGTGCAGTACAAGTGAATTTTTTACAAAAAATGGAAAACGCGGAGAATGTTGAGCGCGACCTGTTGGAGCGTTCCCGCCAAGTTGCCACCTTGAGCGAATATTTCGGATGGCTGCAAGAGTGCGAACGGTTTATCGAAGAGCTGGAAGAACGCAGCCGTGTCAAGCGTCCGCGTCTCTCGATTGGACATAGGCAATCTCTCGTGGCGAGAATAGCGCGACTCGAGGGTGCAAAGGTGCGCTTGCAGAGACAGTATGTCGGCGAATCCATGCCTGGATTCAGTGGTGGATCCATGCCTAGTGGCAGCGGCGGTGGATTTAGTGGTGGCGGCAATAACGCGCAAAGACTTGTTTGGCGCGAGATCGATACGGCGTTCGATAGCCGTATACTGACCGGTGCGGTAATTAACGCAGACTACATCGAACCGCGTCAGTTTTTGGAAAATGCAGCAGACATTATAGTCGAGAACGTGGAGAATGTGCTGCAGAGACACATCAGTGTAAAAGTGAACACCGTTTTCAACGGCGAATTTGTGACCGGTGACAAGCGTGCCAATAAAAGTATCAATACGAGGAACTTTGAACTCTTTCGCACGTCCGATGTACGCGAGTGGTACGAGCGCCGCGTAATCGAGCCCACGCTAGCATCGCTAGAAGAGTTCCAGGAACGCGATAGCGGCTGGACATTGTCGCGGATAATAGATTTGACTGTGAATATTAACAAGTATAATCCAATGCGCGCTGGATGCCATGTCAAATTACCGCAAAAAATTGTGACAAAGAGAGCGGTTGTTAATGTGCGATCAGCGGACAATGCGTGTTTCGCATGGTCAGTGGTGGCCGCTCTGTACCCCGCTGAAAGACATGTGGATCGGGAATTCTCCTATCCGCATTACACCACAGTGCTGAATCTCCAAAACATTGAGTTTCCAGTGACTGTGAATCAAATTAAAAAATTCGAACTTGCAAACGACATCTCCGTAAACGTGTACATCATCGAGAACAAGAACATCGTCCCGCTACGTCTTTTGGAAAAAAAGAAAGACAGACACGTCAATCTGCTGTACGTGGAAGACGAAAACAGCGTCGGGCATTTTGTTTTGATAAAAAATCTGTCTCGCCTCGTGAGCTCACAACTGAGCAAAAAAGCTCATAAAAAATTTATCTGCGATCGGTAAGTATATATTTATTAAACTTAAATTATATTTAAAATATTTCTAATTAAATTTTTTATTTTTTACAGATGTTTACACTATTTCGGAGCGGCGGATAAATTGCAAGCGCATACGGAAGATTGCGGGAAATTGAACGACTGTGCTATCTGGTTGCCGAGCGACAAGGACAAGTGGCTCAGCTTCGACAACTACACGAGGAAGGAGCAGCTGCCGTTTGTAGTGTACGCCGACCTCGAGTGTGTTTTGGCAAAGACCGAAGATGTCAAAAATTATCAACACCATCAAGTATTCAGCATCGCGTATTACGTACAGTGTTCGTATGACAGTTCGTTGTCCACATACAATTCCCGCCGTAGTGTCGATTGCGTCGCGTGGTTCGCCGAACAGCTTAAAAATTTAGCAATCCGCGTAAAAAATATTTTAACGACCAATGTCCCCATGATAAATTTAACACCTGACGAGTGGGCAAAATTTCGCAGCGCAACACATTGTCATATATGCGAAAAACCGTTTGACGAAGACGATACACGCGTTCGCGATCATTGCCACCTCACCGGGCGGTACAGAGGCCCCGCGCACTTAAATTGTAACTTAAATTACAAAGAATCATTTTGTATTCCTATAGTCTTTCACAATCTGTCCGGCTACGACGCGCATTTCATTATCGAGGACATAGCCACAGCGTTCGAAGGGGAAATCGAATTATTGCCGATAACAAAGGAAAAATATATATCATTCTCGAAAACTGTTAGATTGACACAAGACAACAATGCAAAAAATTATATCAAATTACGCTTTATCGATTCGTATAAGTTTCTCAGTGCTAGTCTTGACAAATTAGCATTATTTTTGGATAAAGATAAACTAAAAATTTTACATTCGGAATATCAAAATTTAACTAGTGAAAAATTCAATTTATTGACACGAAAGGGTGTCTTTCCATACGAATACATAGACTGCGTGGACAGATTACAAGACACACGTTTACCGCCGCGCGACTCATTCTACAGTTCCCTGACCGGCGACACAGTATCCGAGAGTGATTACGCGCACGCCGAGACCGTCTGGAGCCGATTTTCCCTTCGAACGCTAGGCGAATATAGCGATTTATATTTAAAAATTGATGTCTTGTTATTGGCAGACATATTTAAAAATTTTCGCGACAGTTGTATAAAAAGTTATGGACTCGATCCCGCATATTATTATACTCTCCCCGGATATACATGGGACGTTATGTTAAAACATACAAATATAAAATTTGAATTATTAACAGACATTGACATGGTAATGTTTGTCGAACGAGGTATACGCGGCGGCCTTAGTCAATGTTCAAGTCGATACGCACAGGCAAATAACAAGTACATGCAATCGTACGACCCATTGAAACCCTCATCGTACCTCATATATTTTGATGTAAATAATTTGTACGGATGGGCAATGTGTCAACCATTGCCATATGCCGATTTTCGGTGGGTCGACGATATATCGAATTTTGACGTATCATCTATGGCGTTCGATTCACCTATAGGCTATGTTCTCGAAGTAGATTTAGAGTATCCGCGGCATCTTCATGACGCGCACATTGACCTACCGTTTTGCCCGACGCGCGATAAGCCGCCTGGCAAGCGGGAGTATAAACTCCTCGCAACGCTTTACGATAAGAAGCGCTACGTAATACACTATCGTAATCTGCAGCAATGCACGCGCCACGGGCTACGCATAACAAAAATATATCGCATACTACAATTCACGCAGTCAGCGTGGCTTCAAAAATACATCGAATTCAACACACAGTTTAGAACACGAGCGAAAAACGATTTTGAAAAAAATTTATATAAATTGATGAATAACGCGGTATTCGGCAAGACGATGGAAAATGTGCGCAATCATATGGATGTAAAATTATTAACAAAATGGGACGGACGGTACGGTGCGGAGGCAATGATCGCGAAACCAAATTTTCATAGTACAAGCATATTTTCGGAAAAATTAGTTGCCATAGAATTACGCAAACTCGAAGTTAAATTCTACAAACCAATCTACGTCGACATGTGCATACTCGACGTATCAAAAGTATGTCTTTATGAATTTCACCACGAATACATGTCACCGCTCTATCGTGACAATTGTAGAGTAATGTACACCGACACGGATAATTTAATATATCAAATTAAATGTCAGGATGTCTATGAAAATTTGAAACGCGACATCGCTCGATTCGATACCAGCGATTACACCGTGAATAATGTGTACGGTATACCGCTCGCGAATAAAAAGGTGCCGGGTCTGATGAAAGATGAGAATAACGGCGCGATAATGACCGAATTCGTCGGGCTTAGAGCAAAAATGTATGCTTTGCGGATGGATGGTAAAAAGGACACTAAAAAGGCAAAAGGTGTCAAAAGTAACGTTGTAGCGCGTAGTATAACATTCGACGATTATACGCGTTGTCTTAATGACGAGATTGAAATGACGCGTCAGCAGTCATGTATAAGATCAAAATTGCATAAAGTGTATACCATCAGCGAGACGAAAATTGCTCTAAGTCCCTACGACGACAAGCGGTATGTCGTACCTGATTCGACCGACACCTTGCCGTGGGGACATTATCGAATACCATTGTAAATAAATTATATTGTAAGGACATATTAATGGGAATTATATATATTTTGTTATATATTTCATATATTTCATATATGTTATACAATATATATTATAAAATCTCAACGGCAATCGGAGCCTGTGCGGACGACATGCACAAAATTAATAAATTAAAATGAGATCTCAAATCAAACTCATTTATTAAATTCTACTAATTAAAATTTAATAAATGAGTTTGATTTGAGATCTCATTTTAATTTATTAATTTTGTGCATGTCGTCCGCACAGGCTCCGATTGCCGTTGAGATTTTATTTTTATTGTAACACAATAATTCGAGCCGAGATTAACTGTTTTTATAATATATATTATGTTATACAATGATTGAATAAAATACATTAAATAACATTGTTTTTATGTATCCAAGAGTTGTGCAAACTGTCGAATCCCAGCCATTTCACATAAACCTCGTCACCCTTCCTGCGCAGTATTTTCTCCACGAGGTACACATCCGGATAATTTGCGCGATGAGCTCATGCTCGTAAAACGCTCCAGCGATAGATGTCTTGCGATAATCCTCGAGTAGATATGTTACGGGATTAGTATGCTGCACTTTAACAATCTTAAACACCTCGGTTGTCCAATTTGGCGTGTATCCCTTCTCGAAAAGTTGTTTGTACTTGCTAACGCGTACCTGATCACCTACTTTGAACTTTGCCGGGCCCGCGATTTTTACACGATTGTACACGGTAGCCAAGAGTCTTTCAGCGATCGCGGGGGTAACGTCAGCGGGTCGCATACCAATCGTTCGATGCTTGCGTCCGTTGTAATCTGATACGAGACGTGGCAGCATGTCGAACCACTTGTAAGTACCATTCAGCGTAAACATCTTCCACATGTCGTTCTTTAGCGTGCGATTGAATCGTTCGACGACCGACGCCTTCAATATCGAATATGTAGAATAGTGATTAATGTCATGTCTTCGCATAAGTCGTTGCACATCGGCGTTGTAAAATTCCTTTCCGTTATCGGTTTGCATGTTTTTCGGGCATCTCTTGCTATCCCGAATTATCTTGGCGATTGCATCAGCTGTCTCGCTTCCTCCTTTACTCTTGAGTGGTACAGCCCACGCATACTTGCTCAACACATCGATGATGGTGAGTATGTAGTGGTAACCTCTGTTGAAACGGGAGTATAAACGCATCTCGACAATGTCGGCTTGCCACAAATCATCGTATCCTCGCACTATGACATGTCTTCGAGGGAAATTTTTTCTCGCTGACGCGTGCAACTCGTTTACCAACTGCCGTCTCTCCAAACTATGTTGCTCGTTGTTATTTTCACTATTCATTCTCGTTCTTTCGGGTTAAATTCTCGTTCTTTCGGGTTCGTACCTCGTTGTTTCGGGTTCGTGCCTCGTTGTTTCGGGTTTTTTCGGGTTAAATTCTCGTTGTTTCGGGTTTGTGCCTTGTTCTTTTGGATTAAATTTTCGTTGTTTCGGGTTCTTTCGGGTTCGTGTCTCGTTGTTTCACGTTCTTTTGCGTTCGTGCCTCGTTCTTTCGGATTAAATTCTCGTTGTTTCGGGTTCGTGCCTTGTTCTTTTGCGTTCGTGCCTCGTTCTTTCGGGTTCTTTTGCGTTCGTGCCTCGTTGTTTCGGGTTTTTTCGGGTTAAATTCTCGTTCTTTCGGGTTCGTGCCTCGTTCTTTCGGGTTCTTTCGGGTTAAATTCTCGTTGTTTCGGGTTTTTTCGGGTTTGTTCACGTTCGTGCCTCGTTGTTTCGGGTTCGTTGTTTCGGGTTCTTTCGCGTTCGATCACTCACGTCCTTGGCCCATTCAAAAATCGTTCCTGACTCGATCACAGCCTCGTCCCAAGTCGTTTCTGATCCGTTCGTAGCCCGCCTTGGTCCGTTTGCAGCCGTCCCTGACCTGTTCGCAACCCTTACTGAGTTGTTGATAGCCTTGTATGTAACCTTTAAGGACTTGTTTGTAGCCTTGTTCGCAGCCCTGCTTGATATGTTCGTAACCTCAATCGTAGCGGTTGCGTTCACCACCGCTTCCAGGTCGTTCACTGCTGCTTCCGGGTCGGTCACTGATGCCACTCATTGTTGTTTGGTAGCACGCTGATAATCCTTCGTAGCTGTTCAATAACTGTTTGCAACCACTCGAGAATCCTTTCTAGACGTTTCACAACTGTTTGATAGACGTTTCTGAGCCAACCGCTCATTAGATGCCTGTGTCTGAGGTAGTGTTTGACGCACGCAGAAGCTCTTTTATCGCAGTTTCCAACGCTCGTACATCCTTCTCTAACGCAGCCAGCTTCTCATCTGACTCTTTCTGTTGGATCATCAATGTTTTAAAGCACTCTTCCAGGTACAATTTGTTGACGACATCGGTATCCGCCTCAGGTTGCGCTACACGGCGAATCTTGCGCGATCTCGCGTCATAATCTGTAGCGACGCGATGCAGAGCGTTTTTGCGCACGCATTTTCTAATCAATCTATACCATTGGTCGTTTGTGCCAGGGGTTGCATCATTTCTCCTCTCGAATAATCCAAATTTATTGATAGACATTTTTTTCAATGCTTTGTAAAGTGTCACACGATGAACTGAATAGATTGTTGGGAACCTTGTTTAATTTATAATAATGCCCGCTTCCCGCAGTTCCTCGATAATCGACAAGATCTCGTTGTCATGCGCGTTGTTGCCAGCTTGGTGCAAAGCATCGAGTAATCGTAGGCGACCCACTAGCTCGTTGGGGTCGTCCCAGTGCACGTAATCAATCTTATTGTTGGTTAGCGTCATAGCGCGAGGCATTCCCATGCCAGATTTTGGGTCGTCCGATTCCACCCGCGTCAACGGTGCGATTATATATTTATACTTGTCCCCCTTGCTACTCTTTACACGCCCTTGCATCAAAGTTGCGTCTATGCGCATTTGTCGCCAATAATATATGTTTGTATTTTTGCAAATCATCCTCCTGGTAATCAGGTCTTTTCTTGAAGATCAACTCGTACAATCCGGGCGTTCCAATGTACCGCGTGTCGCCTATGATTATATTGTCATCTTTGTCAATCGCGAATCGCTTGTTTCCGATGCGCATTTCATTCTCGTCGAAATAGACTCCGTATACATTATCAATTTCTTTCTTCTCATCAGCACCAAGGAGAGCGTCCATGTACTTTTGTCCTAATGGCCCCCAATCCTTTCGCATCATTTGTCGACCTTCCGACGATCTTAACCAGTGTCGAAGGGATATTTCGGGCGGGTTACGCGTGGTTTCGAAAACATTTTCGTCTACGAGTGTTTTGGGTATCACAGGTTGTGCGTTTTTCGGTGTAGATGTTGTCGGCAATGAAGCGTCTAATGGCTTCGAAATATCATATTTTTTTTTTTTTTTAATGTCTCCTCCTCCTCCTCTTTATATCGCTTGATGGTTTTATGTTTTCTCTTTTTCTGTGTCTCCCCCTCATATTATGTCTCAATCTTCACACCATCGTCGTTGTCGTCATCGGTGTTAGGCTCGTTTTTCACCAAAATCGTCGCGTTGTCGACCATCTTTTGTAGCGGCTCGATAATAGATTTAAAGTGAGTCTTGACAGCGATATCATCATCGATCTTTCCGGTCTTCATAGCGCGGTGTTTCTTGCGGATCGATTCAGCCGTCTTCGCAATCTCCATGGCAACCTTTTCACGCTCGCGAATATTATCAGCCATGTCGGCAGCACTCTCTAGAGTTTCTCTCGACCGGGAGGATTGTTGGCGGCGACTAATGGCTCTGCGGTATCGCGAACTTGTTAAATCCTTTTCTGTATCGCCCGTTCAAAAGCGAGCTGTCCTTGTCTATCACTAGAAATCCATACTTTTGCTGCCAACAAGTACGACATAACTCACTGAAATCCTCATACGACATGTCAGTATTCACGTGATCGTTGTACACGTGCTTCAAATTGGTGGCATCCTGTTTAAATAGGATTAGCAGGTTCGCGTTGTCGCGTATAAGATGTTTCGGTATTCTCGCGTATGTCTGACAGAGATAGAAGCAGTCGATGTTCGAGTGGCGCTCCATTGAGAAGTACTCTCTTATCGTATCTTGCTTGTCGCATGCCACGTCATCAAAGACAAAAATTGAATTTGGATATGCCTCGCTCGATGGAATGACGTCACTGTTATTGGAGAATGTAAAGTAGCCGATTTCGTCAATCGGCGTCAATAAATCTTCCAAATAGCGATATATCGGCTGTTGCAGCGATTTAGAGTACACGTACACGTTCTCGAAACGCACACCGTGCGGACTTTCCAGCAGGCTTATCAACACGTTGGTTTTACCGCAGTTTGAGGGGCCGCAAACGATCGCGCGTATAGTTGTCGGTAGCATCGTACCGTGTTTGCGCACACCTTTGTTCACGCTGCAGCGTACTCTGTCGTCGTAATTCATCACTCGTATCGTCAGAGGTTGTTGCACGAATTTCATTTTCTCACTCCCGATTTGACCTCCAACGTCCGCCTATTTATAGTTTTCGGACTCGCGCTTTGCTCAGTAATGTCTAGAGATTGCAGCGGATGTCAACAAAAATAGCCACAGGTCTATTAAATCGTGCGATAAACGCACTTCCGATCGAGCTTCATATTCCCGGCTATCAATTTTGCGGCCCGGGAACTTGTTTGGAAAAGTGATTGGCTAGAAGTGATCAAGGTGTCAACCCATTGGACGCGGCGTGCCGTGAACACGATATAGCTTACTCTCGGAGCAGCGAACTCACCGAGAGACACGCGGCGGATAAGGTACTCGCCGAGAAAGCGAAAACTCGCATCGTCGCGAAAGACTCGAGTCTCGGTGAGAGAGCCGCGGCCACAGTTGTCTGGACAGCGATGAAGGCCAAGACGAAGCTCGGCATGGGCTTGAAAACGAAAAAGAGGAAGACGAAGAAGAGGGTACTTTCGGCAGCGAAACGAGGCGGATTTTTGCCGATTTTACCAATGCTGGGCGCGCTCGGATCCCTGGTTGGCGGAGCGGCTGGCGTAGCAAAAGCGGTAAACGACAGAAAAGCCGGGCAACGTCAGTTGCAAGAGATACTACGCCACAATCGCGCCATGGAAGGCCGCGGACTGTATCTCGCCCCTTACAAATATGGACGAGGAGTGAGGAAAAAAAAAACGTCAAAAAAACGTTAAAAATGCCGAAAGGTGTAACTACAAATGTGCAATTGCTACAACTTGCAAAACGTATGCACATTCCATACTTTAGAGGTGTATTTATGCGCAATAATTTACCGATAAATGGCGCGCGAGAAAATAAGAGTGGTATCGTTAATCTAGACAGTACAGACGGTCCTGGCACTCATTGGGTGGCGTATGCAAAAAGAGGAAATCGCGCAATTTATTTCGACAGTTTTGGCAATCTTCGACCACCCGAAGAATTGGTGCGATATTTAAATGTGCCGAAATTGGAATACAATTACACCTCTTATCAAACGTATGATCAGAGTATCTGCGGACAGTTGTGCTTGCAGTTTCTCCGAGATTTCTCGCCGCAAATTTAAAGACTGACATTGCGTTATTTAACTCAGTTTTGTCAACATGTCGCTAACACTAACATTGACTGGGAAGAGTAGTGTCCTCGCGGCGACCTACTTTCCCCCCATAGATTTGAGCGATGCGGACTACGAGCTCGGTCTGGCAGACTTTGAAACTTATCACACTATATCGAATGTGAATTCCTCAAATAATAAATTTTACTACGGCAAAGACGACGCGGAAATTACGATTCCCGAGGGATCGTACGAGCTGCAAGCGATACATGAATTTTTGAAACGCGCACTTTCCCGAAAACATAAAGCTGTTAGTGATAAAGGTGTCGACGATGAAGATTACTCAATTGTGCTCCGCGCTAATTATAATACGATGAAAAGCGAGATTAAATGTGCATACAGAATAAACTTTAGCATGCCCAACAACATTGGATCGCTGCTGGGATTCTCGAATCGTATACTGCAACCGCGAAAATGGTACGAATCGGACATGCCAATTAATATTATCAACGTGAACATTATCCGCATAGAGTGTAACGTGACCGCGGGTGCATACAGCAACGGTAAACTCGTTCACACGGTACATGAATTTTCACCGAGAGTACCACCTGGATATAAGATATCGGAAACGCCGGCGCAGATCATTTACCTGCCGGTCTTCGTACGGAGCATTACTGATTTAGTGTTACGCATTGTCGACCAGAAGGGACGATTGCTCGATTTTCGAGGCGAAGAGATAACAGTTAGATTGCACGTACGACGGCGAGCGACAGCAACACTTCGTGCGACGGGATGCTCGTGTTGAATAAAGACACGAAGAACACAATCAGGCTAGCAGCAACATCATTCGCTAATATCAAATCAACCACGAAGAAGAGACTCATCTCGTCAAACGTTGCGTTTTTACAATCTTTGGGATTTGCGGTGCGTGCCATCTGAACAATGACTGATATTCTCAATTTCGAGGAAGAGCCAGTCTTTGACGATCGCATCGTCAAGATTGAGACTCACACATACAACCCGTTTGCCAACACAACATTTGGACACAGCGATGAGATAAGAATATCCATACAACAACAGGATTTGTATACATTGCCGTACGAGAGTTTCTTATATATCGAGGGAGAACTAAAGATAAACCATCCAATTGAGGGATCCAATGTGACACTGGGAAATAATTGTGTCGCATTCATGTTTGACGAAATTTGCTATGAGCTCGATGGTGTGGAGATTGATCGCAACAGAAATGTAGGAATAACAAGTTTGCTCAAAAACTATGTAACGATATCATTCGATAGAAGCATGGTTATGAGTAACGCTGGCTGGAGTGATCCGATTTCTGCGAGTGGACACTTCAATTTCTGCGTACCGCTCTACACGTTGCTGGGATTTTGTGATGACTACAAACGAGTAGTGATTAATGCGCGTCATGAGTTGATCTTAATACGATCGCGCAACGACAATAATTGCTTGTATGGAGATTCTGCATTGGAGCCTGTGATCAACATATTCAAGATACAATGGCGAATGCCACACGTGTTGTTGAGCGAGATTAAGAAGCTGTCGATGCTGCGCGCTCTGGAAAACGGACGTTACCTCAACATGGGTTTCCGCTCGTGGGATCTATACGAATTTCCGCTATTGCAGCGTACGACCAAGCATTTGTGGGCCATTAAAACCGCAACTCAACTGGAGAAGCTGCGATATGTAATTTTTGCTCTGCAGACAGGGCGTAAAAATGTCATGTCCGAGGATATCAGTCGATTCGACGACTGTAAATTAACCAATGTGAAACTCTTTCTGAACTCGGAAAGTTATCCGTACGACGACATGAATCTGGATTTTGATAAAAACAGATGGTCAATTCTGTACGACACCTACACACGTTTCTGCAAGAACTATTACGGATACGAATACCTCGAGCCCAATCTCACCATCACACGGTTTTTACAAAACGGTCCGTTTGTGATTATCGATTGTTCTCGACAAAACGAATCGATCAAGAGCGCAACGGTGGATGTGAGATTGGAATTTGAGTGTAAGGAAAACGTGCCTAATTATACCACTGCGTACTGTCTCATTATACACGATCGTGTGATCCAGTACAACCCGTTGACCAACGTTGTGCGCAAAATCACCTAAAAAATGTTTACACAAATACGCGTGTGAAAGAGGGGGAGGAGGATACATAATCAAGATGATGTGAGATGTCTGAAGAGTATCGTAATACCTCTCGACTGACTCACATTGAAGAGATCATGTCTGCACCAACGTTTGTCGATTTGCAAGGATTTATCCTGAATAAACGATTTATTGTGAAAGAAGCGGCAATCCTGAGAAGAGGATATATCCTGTCGCACTATTTCTTCGCATGCCCTGTGCCATGGAGCGTGCTTATAAAGTCGGAAAGGCGTCAGGCCTCGTGGCTAACTCAACATCATCACAGCTTACAATGGGAGGATGGAAATGTTCCATACGGCATGGCTCAGCGCTTGATTACGGCAGCTATCGTTGGCATAAATGAGCAAGAAGACGATGAAGAGTCTTCTCTCGTGTATGTAAAAGGACTCGAAAAGCGAGAATGGCTGGCTGAAATAATGGACGATGCGAGCAGCGGTTTCACCATTGAGACCTTGGATGCCATATATGAAGATGTACCTGCATTAAATAAGTTAGATCTCACATATACTCTACGGTGTAATAAACATGTAAAAAATTGCGCGTTACAAAATGTATTTAAATTATTTAATTGGTGGTCGGCCGCAAAATCCAGGCTTGGATCCGACGATCATCCGTTTTTTTGAATAAACATATTGTTTACATACTATTTTCTTTGTTATTTCTCTCCTTCACCAGATATATATTTCTAAGAATTTGTTTTACCCCTTCTCCTAATATTTTAAATATTTCTCTTTGTTCCCCTCCAGATATATATTTCTAGGAATCCCCTTCTCCTAATATTTTAAAAAATGAGTGTTACTCGATTATTAGTACTTTTATACGATCAGTCTTTTGTCGACTGTTCTGACTGGTGGTTCACTTTTTAATACCCTCGAGAAAAATATTCTGCACCAAAAAAGCAGCAGCATGAATTACTACATGCCGAGACGCGATGAAACGTGCGAGAAGAAATGCGACGAGTAAGTATAACTTTTTCTATTTTATATATTTTATATTTTTCTATTTTTATATTTTTTTACGAGTTTTAATTTCTTTTTCCTAATTTTACAGCGTTTTGCTGGAGTCTCGTGCGGTTCGTATACTAGGAAGACGATACGCATTGACGGCCACGGAATTCAAATTTCTCAAAATCGGCATCAGAGTGGATCCGCCGAGTTACGTGGAGATCGCCATAGGAGATCATCGGGGAAAACTGCTAATACTATCTCTCGAAACGTGGAAAGGACTCTACGAGCAACGTCACGCTATTCAAAATTATTTGAACAATGACTCTCCCAACAACGATGTGTATAACTTCATAAGAGTCGGGCCGCTAACAGTACGTTTTCACAAGATAAACGACACCAAGCTCATAAGTCTCGAATCGGCGGACGCGCGCATGATGATCGAATCGACGTTACGTCGTATGTTCGAGCTCGATTCATGCATCGAAATAATGTTCGATCGATTGACGAGACTCATCGCAACGGTCGATATCAAACATACGCAATTCTCCAATATTGCATCCACTGTAACGAATGCGAGAGAATTGCCGAATGCGATACGCGCTAGCAACGCCTTCGACATGCACCAACTTGTCGATTGCGAGCTGGTGGCTTTAGTTTTTAATATGTAATAAAACTTTATATATATAATTATGTATTAAATATAAGACAAATAAATACTTATATGTATATCATGGTGTACTTTATTTGCGCACCACCCGTTACATACTTTGCGAGAGAGCAACCACTAGAAAAGAGACAGCGCGCGAGAGAGAGATCGGATGTGGCGGCGAGAGAGAGAGATTCGACGGCTCGCGGCGAGAGAGATTCGGCTCGGGCCTGTGGCGAAAGAGAGAGACGGTGAATTAAGACGCGAGAGAGAGAAAGAAGACGGGCTGCAGCGAGAGAGAGAAAGAAGACGGGCTGCAGCGAGAGACGTACGCGAGAGAGAGAAAAAGAGACATACGAGTTTTGAGAGAGACGGCAAAATAAGACGCGAGAGAGAGAGAAAGAAGACGGGCTGCAGCGAGAGACGTACGCGAGAGAGAGAAAAAGAGACATACGAGTTTTGAGAGAGACGGCAAAATAAGACGCGAGAGAGAGAGAAAGAAGACGGGCTGCAGCGAGAGACGTACGCGAGAGAGAGAAAAAGAGACATACGAGTTTTGAGAGAGACGGCAAAATAAGACGCGAGAGAGAGAGAAAGAAGACGGGCTGCAGCGAGAGACGTACGCAAGAGAGAGAAAAAGAGACATACGAGTTTTGAGAGAGACACAGCGTGAGAGTGAGAGAGACGTCGAAATAAGACGCGAGAGAAATGTGAAGGAGAGAGAGAGAAAAAGAGAGAGCTTTTAAAATAATTTTTAATAATTTCTTTATATTTACTTATAATTTAAAAGGGAACAAGAGGTAAGGAAGACATTTTAATCTAAAATAAATACACTCATTTGATAATAATATTTTTTTTAATCTATAAAATATGTGTAAATTTACATTTGTGTGTGTGTGTGTGTGTGTAAAATTAAAAACGAAAAAATATAAAAATAAAAAATTAAAAAATATAAAAATAGAAAATAGAAAAATATAAAATATAAAATATATAAAAAATAAGGATATTGTAGGCATTTTTTATAAAGACGTTAACCGACGATGAGATTAGCTGATTTACGTGTTTTGTTTGTCGACCTCGTGCCGGGTACTTATTTATTTGTAATATTTATTATTGAAAGCGTTCTGAGCGATCCTTTGTTTGTCGAGAAAACCGAAAACACATCTCTGCGCGATGAACGAAGAGAATTCTGATTGGTCGGATGTTTCGGGTAGGGAAGGTTTTAACACCGGGTATAAATACGCCGACTTTTTGGGAATCGACACAGATCATTATTGAGAACATCATCTTCGGAGCGTTTATCGAGACACAAGCACGCATTCTCTCACGAACCGGCAGACAATCCTTCATATCGAGGCGGCGGAAGGAAGATAGAGTAGAACCGGGACTTGGACAGCGAAGACGTTTCCGACTCGCAATAAACATATATATATATATATCTTCCGAGCCTGACTTCTTTTCCTGAGTCAACAAAATTAATCCGGCCTTCTCCTGCACTCCTACATTTCCATAATCAATAATTAATTGATATATTCGATATTAGATAAAAGATACGCCTACAGTTAATCAGAAGTGGGATCGAGGCGTTGCATCCGGTTTCGCGAATTCGACTGGAGACAGGCGATTTCGGGATTTGTTCGCGATACGTGTCGAGTGTGAGACGCGCAGGTAGAGACGATTGACGCGTGGTGATCGTCGGGTTGCGTGAGTATCGTGGACATCGCGGTGTGCCGAATAGTCGAGCGGATCGGAGTGACAGCAACGATGCAGCCGAGTGATTTCACCATCGCTGAGATGAAGGAGGCTCTTCGCGAGAGGGGACTGACGTTAGGAGGATCAAAGGCCGAGCTCATCCAGCGGCTGAACACCAACGACTCGGGGGTGTGGACGAAATTAAGCGATCAACGGAGGCAAGCGATTTGTTCGGATGACATCCTGGATTCGGAAACTGCGCGTTCGCCCAGTGAACAAGGTGACGCTATGGAGATGGAGACCGTGGACGACACCCCGAGACTAGTGGACCGAGTGAGGATGACGACGCCGGAACGGAGAGAGCATGACGACGCGACGCAGGCAGAACTTTTATTACTGCGTCGAGAGCGAGAAATTTTGGAGAGAGAGCGACAGTTGCTCCAAAGAGAAATAGAGATGATGAGGAGTGCAGCCTCGACACCGACGACAACGAACGGCAGCGTCATTTCTGCGTTCGGCGGCGTGAGAGGAATCAAGGAGCTGTTGCCCGAATTTGACGCATCTGATGGCACTTTCTGGAGATGGAAGCAGCAGTTGGAGCTGCTGAGACGCACGTACCAGTTGGACGAGAATTCGGCGAGAGTATTAATTAGCTCTCGGTTGAAAGGTCGTGCGTTGACGTGGTTCTACTCCAAGGCCGAGTATGTGACGCTGGACCTGGAGGACCTTCTGCGGGAAATGGAGTCGATGTTCGACCTGCGGCCTGGAAAGTTGTCACTGAGGAGGGAATTCGAGGCTCGTGTGTGGAAAGGAGACGAGCAATTCTGCGATTATTACCACGAAAAGGTGATTCTCGCAAATCGCGTACCAATCGCGGAAGATGAGCTCCTCGATTATATTATCGAAGGAGTGACGGATCCTCGTCTGCAGAGCCAGGCGCGCCTGATGAACTTCAAATCCGGAAGAGAATTATTGAAGGCGTTCGAGAAGGTGGTCCGAGGGAATCCAAAGAGACCAGACGTCCGGCCGGGGAGAGACGGAGTGAGGACAACCAGCGGAGTCAGAGCAGAGGCGGCGACGCGGGGAGGCCCGACGAGGTGTTACAAGTGTCGTGAAACAGGCCATACCGCGGCCCAGTGCGTGCGACCGCAAGCGAAGCGAGCGTGTTACGTGTGCGAATCTCCGAACCATTTCGCCAGAGAATGTCCGAAGCGAAATCGGTCCGCGGCGTCGGAAGCGCCGAATAGCGTTGCGCAAGCTGCGTCGACGAATGTCGTGCAACCGGTTGCATTACTAAAACCATACATGATTACGGTGAAAATCAGGGCTAAAAATGAAAATAACGGGTTTGATAATTATGTGGTAGACGCGTTGATAGATTCGGGTTCTCCGATTAGTTTGGTGAAAAGCGAAGTAATTCGGGGCGACTCACGTCTGCTCGCCGGTGAGAGCATCGATCAGTTTTGCGGAATTAACGGCTCGCAGTTAATTATCGACGGCATCGTTCACGCCGACTTAGAGGTGAGAGGCGTGCGTTTGAAAATGAAGTTTTACACGGTGCCTCATAATACGATGGCGTATAGTGTGCTACTCGGTAGAGATTTCTTGAATTGTCCGTCGCTGCGTGTAACATTAGGGCGAGATTTTGAAATTACAAACGCGGAAGAAGCGCGCGTTAGTCAAATGATGCATATTGAATGCGACGACAATGTGGCGTGTTCGAGCGAAAAAGTAAAAATTAATCCGGCGGTTGATGAAGATACCACCGAAAAGATCTGCGAGGTCTACGAATCTCATGATATGAGTATTCTTCGAGCGGAGAAGTGCGTGCCGGATCTCGAGAGGGTTATCGCATTAAAACACGAACGACCGAGCGATGAGAGTATAGAGTCTGCGTTGAATGATCCGGTGCCATGTAACATCAGGGACGTACATAGGTTCGTCGGACTCGCGAGTCATTTTCATCGATCTATGCCGAGATTTTTATTGGTGGCAAAATCATTGTACGATTTTATTCGAAAAAACTCTGTTTTCAAGTTTGGGCGTCACCTGTTTGTCGTCATCGACGTGTTCGCTAAATTTATCCGGCTCTACCCGCGTAAGTCAACAGCATCGGAGGAATCGGTAGAGTATCTCTTTAAATATTTCTGCGCGTATGGTAAATCGAGACATTCAATTTCGAACAGAGGAACTTGTGTCAAATCTGACATATTTGAGAGATATTTGGGATCCGGTGCTGTAGAGCACGTATCAATTGCTGTGGGCACGCCGAGGGCAAACGGACAGGTGGAAAATATGATAGCATGATAATTCCGATGGTGAAAAAAATTGAGCAGCGAGGTGATGCGAGCGATCTATTAAGGTGAGCGATTATCCGTAGCGCGACCTCGACGCGAGATAAACCTCAGACAAATATTGACGAAGCGCAAAAGAAAAAAACGAGATGTGATATAATTTGCGACGGATCAAATGCACCCGTATATTCGAGCATGATTATGTATTATTTGGTAAAGGAATTTTATTTATTGCGTATTGTAATTTTGGTAATAACGTTGACCGGGACGGTCAAAAAGTCAGGATGGCCGAGCTGTAGGCATTTTTTATAAAGACGTTAACCGACGATGAGATTAGCTGATTTACGTGTTTTGTTTGTCGACCTCGTGCCGGGTACTTATTTATTTGTAATATTTATTATTGAAAGCGTTCTGAGCGATCCTTTGTTTGTCGAGAAAACCGAAAACACATCTCTGCGCGATGAACGAAGATAATTCTGATTGGTCCGATGTTTCGGGTAGGGAAGGTTTTAACACCGGGTATAAATACGCCGACTTTTTGGGAATCGACACAGATCATTGTTGAGAACATCATCTTCGGAGCGTTTATCGAGACACAAGCACGCATTCTCTCACGAACCGGCAGACAATCCTTCATATCGAGGCGGCGGAAGGAAGATAGAGTAGAACCGGGACTTGGACAGCGAAGACGTTTCCGACTCGCAATAAACATATATATATATATATCTTCCGAACCTGACTTCTTTTCCTGAGTCAACAAAATTAATCCGGCCTTCTCCTGCACTCCTACATTTCCATAATCAATAATTAATTGATATATTCGATATTAGATAAAAGATACGCCTACAATATAAATGAAAAATAAAAAAAATAAAATAATTTACATTATGGACGATTGGGGTGGCGACGGTGATTGCGACGGTGATTGCGGCGGTGATTGCGGCGGTGACGGCGGCGGTGACGGCGGCGGCGTGGCGGCGGTGTAGGCTGAGGCCTAACATCGTACGGGTCTGGTAGAGTGAAAAGCTGCACCAGACCCCAATCGAGCAGGTCAGCTTTGTCGTCGCCTCTTAAATATGCGTCCCAATCCAACATCTCTGGAACCATTATTGGAACGTATGGTTCATCTGTAAACATAACAATTATTAATTTAATAATATAACAATTATTAATTTAAATATATAATACAATATTATAAATTTTACAATAAAAATAAAATCTCGACGGCAATCGGAGCCTGTGCGGATGACATGCACAAATTAATAAATTAAAATGAGATCTCAAATCAAACTCATTTATTAAATTCTAAACGTTTCGACCCACTTCGGGTCTTCTTCAGTAGCTGCAAAATACAAAGAAACAAAAATAAAAGATAATCGGTACAATCAGACGGTACAATCATAGCGACACCGACAAATTAAACGAGAATTTTGATCTGTTAATTGAAAAATTTACCAAAATCTAGCTTTGTGATTATACATAACCGGATTTTTTCGTTAGACCTTTGACATGAGTGCCGATAAGTATTAGTTGTTTTTATTTTTATTTTCATATTTTATTTTTATATTTGTTTTTTTGCGTATATATGTATCGACTGTGTCGAGGTAGAATACCGCACAGCCGTTAGAGTGATGTGTCACGTGTAGCATCGTCTTCTCTCTGTTTTTGCTGTCGGGGTGAGTGTTCTTCTCGGTTTTAATTTATAATTCTTGTGGATCTTATACGTTTAATTTTGATTAGTGTTGGTAAGGGAGTCACTGCTCTGCTTCCTTCCTGACGATGGTCACCGTTAGGGAGACACTCCGACGGCCGGACGGTTTGAATAGGGAGGAGAATGATATTTAATTTATTTGCGGATTGTATGTATACGAGTTTTATAATTTTCTGATTGTACCGATTATCTTTTATTTTTGTTTCTTTGTATTTTGCAGCTACTGAAGAAGACCCGAAGTGGGTCGAAACGTTTAGAATTTAATAAATGAGTTTGATTTGAGATCTCATTTTAATTTATTAATTTGTGCATGTCATCCGCACAGGCTCCGATTGCCGTCGAGATTTTATTTTTATTGTAACACAATAATTCGAGCCGAGATTAACAGTTTTTTTATATTATAAATTTTATTCTTACCGTCCCAATTTTCATACACAGGTACAGGGTCCGGCTCGAACAGCCACACCAGACCCCAATCATATAAATCGCCGTCATCGTCTCTTAAATATGGGTCCCAATTCCAATCACACATATCTGGAACCATTATTGAAATGTAAACATAACATTATTCATTTAAAAATATAATACAATATTATAAATTTTATTTTTACCGTCCCATTCGTCATCCCCTATCCATTCTTCAAAGTCATCATCTGAATAATTTTCCCATTCTGCATCCCTTAATATATCATAAACGAGGTCCTTGATCACCCAACAACAACAAATAATCCAGAGGGCAAACTACAAAAAAAATATTAATATTAATATATTTTTTCCTCCACTATTAATTAATATTTTTCCACTTAAAAAGCACTACCATTTTCGTTGCAATGTCCCGACACTTCGTTGATGACCGTTCGAAACTTTATGATTGCAGAGACAGCCCTGCTCTCCACAGGCTGTACCCCACTTAAAAAATCTTCACAAAGAACTATATCTATTTCAAAAAACATTCCAAGTGTCGAATGTTTACATCTCGCGTTCGAGAGAGCCGGCGGTTCGCATCCATGCGAGAGACACGTGGAGAGGCGCGCGCTCTTCCATGCATATGCGAGAGAGAAAACGAGCCGCAGCGGCGACAGCGCGAGAGAGAGAGACGGTGAGAGAAGATGCAAAAGAGAGAGACAGCGCGTGAGAGAGAAAAAGAGACATACGAGTTTTGAGAGAGACGTCGAAATAAGACGCGAGAGAGATGTGAAGGAGAGAGAGAGAAAAAGAGAGAGCTTTTAAAATAATTTTTAATAATTTCTTTATATATTTACTTATAATTTAAAAGGGAACAAGAGGTAAGGAAGACATTTTAATCTAAAATAAATACACTCATTTGATAATAATATTTTTTTTAATCTATAAAATATGTGTAAATTTACAAAATTTGTATGTGTGTGTGTGTGTGTGCGTGTGTGTGTGTGTGTGTGTGTGTAATTATTTATAATATAAAATTTATAAAATATATATATAAAAAAAGGCCGTCGGAGGCGAAAGAGGTACGGCGGCTTGGGATTCACGCCTGGATTCAGCGGCGAGAGAGAGCCGGCGGCTCGAGGTAGCGGCGAGAGAGAGAGCCAGCGGGCCTGCTGCGACTGCGAGAGAGGGGGTCGCGTTAACCATCGCTGTCAGACTGTGCCTCGGCATCTGCACATAGAAATATAATAAATTATTATACTATTTTATAGATTTTTTTGGTATTTTAATATATTGGGTCTGTGCATAAGTCCGTAGCGAAAATCGAATAAATTTCAAACGCAAAATTATCTTAAAAAGCGATCTTAATCAACTGTATATGTCCCATTCTGTTCGATGACTTTCTGCCATCTATCCACAAGCTTCATTATCCCTCGTTTGTAGAAGTCTTGAGATTTTTCTGCAAAGAAGTCTTCCAATTGCGAACGACATCTCACGGAATTTCGCTACAAACTTATGCACAGACCCAATATATATATATATACTTACAGCCTTGACAGATTGGGCACAAGTTGGTCAGGAAGAGTACGAACACTCTTTCCAAACAATCGATGCAATAAAGATGCGGTACATCCCTGTACCGCATCGTCACGTGCCTGTGCGTTAGTGTAGTTGCCGCGAATCTTTCCCTGTTTCTCATGAAACAGGGAATGCAGATTTTCACTGACCCTCCTGGTGAGACGTATGCTGTTATAACGCATACCCATGTTTCTTCGTCGAGGGATGCAACTGCTCGTACATCTAACGTACGCGAGTGGCACGACTCCCGAACAGCGTTTTCGCTTTCGTACCCATCGTCATGCAAATCTTCTTCCTCCTCTTCTTCTTCTGCTTCTTCTTGCTCAACAATGGGTATGACATCACCTTCCATTTCTTCTATATCATCTAAGATGATATTCACCTCCCTGTCGTACACAGGGTCGTACATCTCGGCGTCGCTGTCGCTGTCGGAGATCGTGATGACCTCCATCTTGTCATCAGAAACGTCGATCGCAATGTCTTTTTCCATTTTTTTTTCAACACGCGTTTGCACAATTATGATACAAGTCAATGAATTTTTTCCGCACTTCATTAAATAAGTATAGCCACTAGACTTTTTTCACGGACTGGTCAGGGTGCTGTCAAAACCTGGACTGGATGATTTTTGAGAGCGCATAGGTCCTCAATATATATCTCGTTCAGCCCTTTGTGCTTCGCATGCGATCGAACTTATCTCAGAAAGAAAGATGATCGGTCATAAAAGAGCAGCCGCTGCAGCAGTTGATTATTGTTTTGTTTACACCTCGTGAAAATATGTCTTGACACATTTACTACAATCCTCTCTTTCACGCGTGATAAAACTTATCTCATAAACACTGCTATACTCTTCTCATATATTGTACACCTATTTATTCAGACAAATAAATAGGTTGCAACAAGTAATCTGACGATGACGATGACGACGATGGCGGTGGTGACGGTTCTCTCCTATCTGACTCCTTTATTTCTTGGTCCGAATCATAATCAGATGATTGTGTTTTGCATGACACCGATGGTGAAGGCATATCCATGTCGGCAAAATAAAGGTTGTCCATAGTGAAATATTCTGCACAATTTTTGTAGCGACGCTGATAACATGCGACTCGCTTGTGTTGTTTAAACGATCTGGTGCATTTGGATAACCCACCAGTCACTCTTAAAATGTCTTCGTGAATTTCTAGGAAATCGGCAACATCTCTTGTATGCGGTTTTTGCTCACCAAGTTCGCGATTTTTTACGAATTGCACAACCGAAGTCACCGCTTCACGTTTAAAATGAAACGGGTCATCTTTTTTTTCATCATAATAGCATTCATCGAGATGTCTATACCATCTCTCAACATTCTCAAAACACCTCGAATGATCTTTTACCGCGTTCTCCATTTTTGTAAAAAATTCACTTGTACTGCACAGAAATAACTACTTTAATTGCACACTAAACTTTTTTTCTCACAGCTATTTTTTCTTGAGGAAAGCATGCGCTCGCCAGTGGTACTATGGCTCGGCAGCGGCATCGGTCCTCATTATATATCCCGATCAACCCTTTGTTCGTCAACGTACGAACAAGAAAAATTTAGATGACGTAAATTTTCGGCGCTTGTTTTGTTTATAAATTCCTGCAGCCGCTGGTTATCGGCGCTGGTATTTCTTCCTAAGATAAACAATAAAGAACCGCCGCTTATTGGGGAGGTACCGCGAGGGTGATATACAATCCCATGCAAAAACATGTCGCAGGCCGCAAGCGGTGACACGTTCGCCCTGAAACTTTACCCACTGATATTTCTTAGAAATATACAGATAACGTATGGGGGAAGAAACGCAACCCCCTTGATTGTCGGCGTATGCCAAGCGGTGGCCCTTCTTAAAATTTGATTATCTTAGATTTTCAGAGAACTGATTGTCGGCGCTCGGATCCAAGCGGCAGCCCTTCTTAGAATTTAATTATATTTCTTAGAAATATACTGATAACGTATGGGGGAAGAAACGCAACCCCCTTGATTGTCGGCAGCGGCAGTCCTTTTGTAATAGATATTGCTGGAATGTTTATCTTATCTTTTAATAAATATCGCTGGAATGTTTATCTTTGTTGGCAGCGGCAGTCCTTTTGTAATAGATATTGCTGGAATGTTTATCTTATCTTTTAATAAATATCGCTGGAATGTTTGTCTTTTGTTTATAAACATATAAGGTAACATGAGCTCCTTATCAGGTAACCTGAGCTGATAAGATAAGTTTATCTGCTGATAAGACCCCCCGCCCGCGTGACGTCATACCCCCTCGCCCCCGAATACCCCCCCGCCCCGCACCCCCCTTAGAGGACCTGGTCTAGAACCGGCCTAGTATTCCTACTTATATAAAAATATAATATATAAAAATAAATAAATATACAAATATAGGAAATACATAAATAATACTATTATTTATTATATCTGAATATTACAGATAAATATAGTTTTTCAATAATATATTATTGGTATACCAGTAATGTTTTCGTATTTTTGTAATTTTTCTTTTTCGTAATAGAATACATGCAGATTCAATATTATTTTGAAGAGGTAAAAAAAGTGTGTAAAGATTGAGTTCCTTTAACAATTTTAGATTTAGAACATCGAGCATTTAATGAGGACTTTGTTACATTAGATTGTCCTTTAATAATTTTAGATTTAGAACATCAAGCATTTAATGAAGACTTTGTTACATGCTCGATGTTCTAAATCTAAAATTGTTAAAGGAACTCAATCTTCACACACCTTTTTACCTTTTCAAAATAATATTGAATCCATATGTATTCTCTTACGCAAAAAACTACAAGAATACGAAAAATGACTGGTATACCAATAATATATTATTGGAAAACAATTATATCGGTAATTTTTTCGTATTCCTGTAGTTTTTTTTCGTTAAACCTATGTCAACATCTAAAAATTTTGCTAAAATACAAATTTTTAAACGGTAACGGATTTGCATTTTATCTATTCCCGTTTGTATAATATTGTAATATCTTTGTATTTCGGACAGCTAAGAGATAGTGCCGAGGTGCATGACAGTAGTGGCTTATTAGTAATCAAACATAGAGTAAAGCTAAATCATCTGATAATTCTATACAACGTACGTAAGGAAATGTTTTATCTATATGTCTATATGGTTAATAATACTTTAAACGCTAAAGAAGGCACTGACAACCTAAAGTGATTTGTGATAAGGTTGTTTAGATAGTTTTAAATTTCATCGCGCATTGTTACGGACGGGACATTTGAGATCCAGGGTCTTCTTCTTGAAGATGACCTAAAACAAATGTCGAAACATTATAAGGTATTAATAAGGGTGTGTGCTCCTGAATAGGGATATATATATATATATATATTTATTTATATATATATATATATATATATTTATTTATATATATTTAAAGAAACAAGGCGTCCGTATGGTTGAAAAAGACATAACTTCCATCGCACACAAAAGGAAAAGGTTCTTAGGTACCATATTTATAACTGACACGTTTTGTTACCTCTTTGTGGATTCCTCTGTTATGTTTAAAATTTGTTGTCAAGTAGAATAATTGTACAGTATATGTATACGTATAGTAATAGTCTCTATAATTACTAGTCAAAGTTTATATTAAACGTAACGTCAACTAGTGAAATAAAGAAAAATAAGATTAATTAAAGTTATAGAAAAATCATAAAATACTAATTCTTTACTGTGAATGGGTTTCAATTTAGTAAGGGAGTAAGAACAAATATATTTATTCCCACAGAGATGATTATCTCATTCTCGAGGTTTTTGGAGAATGGGAATAAAACTGTTTAATTAAAGGGTAACTGAAAAGAGTTGATTTAGGCTTTGGGGAAGTAAAATGTTTATTGAAGGTGCATAATATCAAACAGGAATTTAATTTGTGAAGGTGACGGAGGTTGTTTTTAATTAATTTCGTGAAGAGGTGAGGAGTAAAAAAAAGAAGATCGCAGTCGGAAGGAGGTAGAAGGTTTAGGCAATGGGGAGATAGTTCTTTTTGTACACAAAAGGGGATCTTGCGCATATGTGACTCAAGCCATTGTCTGAGTCTATGCAGAGTTTTACGTTAGAATTCCGATGTCACTTGACTCTTTCTCCTTTCACTTTTCGAACCTTACATCGCATATGTGTGCACGCTACTATATCCCTTTGGTTAGTAGTATTTCGTAGTATTAGTAATGGTGAAAAGATATATTTTAGCTTTACGATGGCAGTGTTTTAAAGTAAAGCGTGCCGAAAAAATCTTATCTACAGAGATTTAACAATAATAATATACATATTTATATATATATTTAATATTTTTGAAGACGTTGTTTAGAGAATAGTTAATTTGTTGGTTATGTTATAATTAACAGTGGAATTTTAAGGGGAAGTCTGCAACTAAATCATATATTGAGATAGGACATGAACACTTGAGGCTTCTTGCGGTTTAGAAGTTCGTAGTATTTAGTCGTAAACGAAACGCTACTGGGTGTCGGGGGAGAGGTCTATGACTTATACGTAGGAAGAGTTTCCTTTCCCTTTCTTTTATTACTTCCTTTTTCCATGCACACTATGGTTTCGTTCGTTTTATTTATTGCCAGTAACTTATCCGAATTTTACTTGTATGAGTAGTATGTTGATGATTGCAAAAGTAGTGTGATATATGAAAGAGAAGACGAGGAGAATATGGCAGATGAGAAGATGAGGAGGGAGAAGAAAGGCATATTTAGATGGAATGAATAAGGTTGAAAGCGACACTAAGTGGAAATCACTTTTCATCATAATAAAGTTCGGTCTTTTTCTCGTAAATTTTTAAAGCATATGTATGTATAGGTATGTGCGTGGGGATCCACGGTTGGTTATATCTATAAATATGTACACTACGATCTAGGTTGTCAAGTTTGACTTGTTTTATTAGTATATTAAAAATTAATTATATTAATCATAATAATTATCGATTACAAGAGCATTATTATAAAGAATAATGTTAAGGGAAAGGTTGTACTTATATTTTACGGTTATTGTTAATTCGGCGGAAGAGGATAGCGACACTTGAGAGTCCATGAGCGGGTCAGTGGTTTGTGTCATGAGGGGTGAATGGAGAGATTCCCTCGGTTTGCAATCCGGGGCTGGTTTCTCCAGCTAGCAAAGCAAGATATGTGCACTAGAAAGAGGCGTCTTTCCCTCGAATATAAATTTTACTTATGCGTTTACAAGGATCCTGACTAATAATAATAATAAAAAAAAATATATAAATAATAAAAAAAGTATCCTTAGTTGCGAAATGATTCGTTTATCTTAAGTAACTACATAAAATGTATATAATAGATTCATCGGAATTTGTAAACATATGCGTTGTATAAATGTTAAATTTCTAAATCAGAGCGTATGCCTTATAACTTGATTATCCATATTCAAAGGTGAATTGACACGTAAAATTCTTAATATTTTACAGAGTAGTTAGATCAATTTTTACAAAAATTAATGAGAATAGTGCGTTAGTGGAGGTACATGCTGGGGTACGGGTTTTGGTTTGTGAGGGAAAGAGAGAGAGAAGGGAAGAAAAAGAGGAAGAGGAAGGAAAGATGGTGATGCATAACGAAGACGTAAGTGTCACGCTGGAGAGTCAAGAAGATGGTGGATGTGAGGGTGAGAGGCGTGGTAAGGCGTGTTTATGCGGAGTGGGAGAAGATAAGCGGGTATTGAGTGGGGTTTTAGAGGTGTATATTCAGATAATAAAACAAAATGGTTAGTTCATGCATTTTCAGGTTTTCATAAGGGTTATTATTTTGTTCTTACATGATATTTTCAAAAATGTAGAGATGTTATGATTAGTTTGCGACATTTTGCTTAAGAATTACGTTTAGATGATAGGATATAATCGTGTGCATATTACAATTACGAGAGAAAAGGTATACATGTATATATATATATATTTTTTTTAAAATTTTTTTATTCCTTATCATAGATTTGTGTATATGCTTTTTGGTCTTATGTAGAAGAGATTTAAATGACTGGTCAACTCGTAGGTTATTTGCCGTCGGGAATAAACTGGCGCTTTTATAATTAATGTAATACATAGTGTGGAGAATAGAACGATTAAATGAAGTATTAACAATTAGAATGAGTACAATGAAGGATTAATGAAATTTATAGCTACCTATCAAAGGGAGGATCGATCCTAATTTTCGCTCCGGTCGTAGGGTCGTATATTGAAAATAATACTATGCCGGGAACATCGACATCTAATATTAAATGGGCGATTTCATTAGGGCAGTGCTGCCTAAAAATCCTCATAAATTGAACATAGGCGCAAAAACAGGCGTCGCAATTCAAAATTGAACTGACTAGTGTAGTCACTTGAGTTCTGCATATTATGCACCTAGCTGGCCGTGCGGCCCCGTATATAAGTCCGTGGCCTATTAATAGTTTAAAATTAGGTGGCCTTTCGCGTTCAAAGCAATTAATGCAAATTTTGTCAGTTATTGTTATTTCGGACATAAAGCTTATAATTATTACGCATTTAGCGCCATATAAATTTGGGAAGGTAACCAATAGAGGATGGGGTTTATATTCAAAATTCGTCGGGATGCACATTTTAATATACATATATGTGGGATGGAGTACGGCTTTCTGTCCGCTCCACCCGTTATATTGTTCCGCGAGGGTTTTCGACGGACCTCGGCGATGCCCGTGAAAACTCGGGCGTTTTGACGCGATCGCGAGCGACCCGGCAGTCGGGAAAAGACCGTGCGAGCGAACACATGGAATAGATCGTGACGACTGCCGTCGAGGCCATATATATATATATATTCATTCCTTCAAAATTCTGTATTCGCGTAAATCCCAATAAAATATCTACATTACATTTTATTGTGGAAAAAACAACCATTTCTGGATTTTCCATCGAACCTAGTCAAATTCATATCCCACATATATATATATATATATATATATATATATATATGTGTGTGTGTGTGTGTGTAAGTGTGAATTTGTCAAATTAAAGCATCTCCGTCAATGTATAAAATTATTGG
Organism: Nylanderia fulva; assembly: GCF_048542155.1. Lineage (NCBI taxonomy): Eukaryota > Metazoa > Arthropoda > Insecta > Hymenoptera > Formicidae > Nylanderia > Nylanderia fulva. The sequence continues at coordinate 317,001 of NW_028189313.1, forward strand.
GTTCCCAAGATTTTCGATGTTTTGTCCGATTTTTTCCATAGTGCTCAGGAAATGTAAATGTGTTCGATGGCAAATATTACATTCGTATAAGGTTCTAAATGTTAACATAGATTCAAAACAGGTGGTGCACGAAATTTTTGGTCGAATTGTTCCGTCAGAAATTAAATGGAACCGGATAGGATAAAAGCGTCTTTTATAACAGTTGTCGGGGAGTTTATTGTAACATTCCCGGCAAACGACAGGGTCGTCTTCAGCAATCTTGCGATATCTCAGAATCTTACAGCAATAGGCAAACCGCAGGTGGTAGTAAGATGTTAAGGAAGGTAATCATGCCCTATGTTTTGGAATAATAAGGCGTTGGTGATGCCAACACATCTGTAACCAAAGATAGTAAATATTAATATCATCCTGGCTCAATGTAGGCGATTTTCAATTTATTTACATGCACGATTTTGGGTTTATTTTTTACAAAAATTTTAACATTATTTTGTGGTAAAATTTCTAAAACTTCATGAGGACCAGTGTATTGATCGGCGAATTTTCCTTTCGCCGGTTCCTTCAATAAAAATACTTGGGATCCTACTTGAAATTCTCGTTCGTTAATTCTTCGATCGTAATATCGTTTGCTTCGTTCTTTTGAGTTTATGAGGTTTTGTCGGGCGTCTTCTTGAGTATCGCGAATTCTATTAAACAGGTCAGTTAAGTAATCTTGATAAATGATTTCCAAGCCTCCTTCCAAGGGGGAATGAGCGGAGGGTAATCAAGCTATTTGACCGAATATCAATTGGAAAGGTGATAGAGAGGTTGCTTCTCTCAGTGGAGCAGCTACGGAGTATTTAGTCAGCAAATCCTGCATGGTTAATATAAATTGATTTCCGGAAGGCGTGATAGGAAGAGGACCTACAATATCGAGAGCGACTTTATCGAAAGCGGCTTCGGGAGTATCTGTAATTATCATGGGTTGTTTAGTTCTTATTCTTGTCAGCTTTTTTAATTGACATTGGCGACACCTTTGGATAAAACGCTGTGTGTCCTTTTTTATGGTATTCCAATAATAATGCGGTCTTATGCGATTATACGTTTTAGTAACTCCTTTGTGACCGCCGTGGGCAGAGAAATGATTTTCAATAATTAATGCTTTGCGTTCTTTATTGGAAGATGTTCGGATTAAATTTTTGCATACTGTAATATGAATCGGTAATTCACTAAAAAATTCTCGAATTTGACCAATTATATAACGCCAAAGTATCTCGTCAAAACGTTTGGTTTTGCTAATACTAAAAGAATTTAATTGCAATTCCGTGGCGGCATCTAAAAGAGAGCGTATGCAATTTTTTAAAGTTACCGTTTTCAGGCGTAAGCAATCATCTAATTTAATAGAGATTGATATCAAAGTTTTGTTTTTAACAGTTTGAATATTGACTCTTTTGTAGGCGTGCGATTATTATTTTCAAGAGTATGTATCACGCCATCATATTATTGTCGCCTTGTCGTCTCGTCCTCGTGTTCGATTATTTATTTATATTTATGTTACTGTGTGCGAATAATAAGAGATTTGATCGGTGTAGAAAATAACAGATGCGACCGTTCGAAAACAAACCAGAGCACGGGTTAGTTGTCGCTTAGCGATTGGCTCAAGTATGATAGGAAGGGATTATTAGGGAAAATTAGGAGCGATATAAGTATCAGCGATTTTTGGTAGACGAACTCTCTTTTGACGCACTTTTACGCTTTATCACGGACTCTCAGACACTCTCTCTTACGATCGGACAGAGGACCGCCGAGGTCGGAGCGACGGGGAAGAGATAAGGGAACATTTCGTATTTGGACGACAAGAGGCACCTTGATTTCGCAATAAACATTATACTTTAATAATAATTCCTTATTTGATCCGGATTCTTTCCTGACTCACATTTATCCGGTCTCCTCCTATATATATCTATTGAAAACACAATCGTTTACCGTCTACAGTTTATCAGAAGTGGGATCGAGGCGTTGCACCCGGTTTCGCGAATTCGACTGGAGACAGGCGATTTCGGGATTTGTTCGCGATACGTGTCGAGTGTGAGACGCGCAGGTGGAGACGATTAACGCGTGGTGATCGTCGGGTTGCGTGAGTATCGTGCGTGGACATCGCGGTGTGCCGAATAGTCGAGCGAATCGGAGTGACAGCAACGATGCAGCCAAGTGACTTTACCATTGCCGAGATGAAGGAGGCTCTTCGCGAGAGGGGACTGACGTTAGGAGGATCAAAGGCCGAGCTCATCCAGCGGCTGAACACCAACGATTCAGGTGTGTGGACAAAATTAAGCGATCAACGGAGGCAAGCGATATGTTCGGATGACATCCTGGATTCGGAAGCTGCGCGTTCGCCCAGTGAACAAGGTGACGCTACGGAGATGGAGACCGTGGACGACACGCCGAGACTAGCGGATCGAATGAGCATGACGACGCCGGAACCGAGAGAGTGTGACGACGCGATGCAGGCAGAACTTTTGCTACTGCGTCGAGAACGAGAAATTTTGGAGAGAGAACGGCAGTTACTTCAACGAGAAATAGAAATGATGAGAAGTGCAACCTCCACACCGACGACAACGAACGGCAGCGTCATTATTTCTGCGTTCGGCGGTGTGAGGGGAATTAAGGAGCTGCTGCCTGAATTTGACGCAACGGATAGCACCTTCTGGAGGTGGAAGCAGCAGTTGGAGTTATTGAGACGCACGTATCAGCTGGACGATAATTCAACGAGAGTGTTAATTAGCTCTCGGTTGAAAGGCCGTGCATTATCTTGGTTTCACTCAAGGGCCGAGCATGTGACACTGGACCTGGAGGACCTTCTGCGAGAGATGGAGTCAATGTTCGATCTACGACCAGGAAAATTGACGCTGAGGAGAGAATTTGAGGCTCGCGTGTGGAAAAGAGACGAGCAGTTCTGTGATTATTATCACGAAAAGGTGATTCTCGCGAATCGCATTTTTGGGGCGAATATAAGAATTGTGGGTGTAGAAAAAAACAGATCGACCGTTCGAAAAAAAACCCAACAGGGGGTTAGTTGTCGCTTAGCGATTGGCTAAAGTATGATGGGAAGGGATTTGGGGAAAAATTAGGAGCGAAAAAATTTCAGCGTTTTGGTAACGAACCTTTTTTACCACTTCCCTTTTATTACACGGACTCTCGAACTCTCTCTTACAGGGGACAGGGGACCCCCGGGGGTCGGACGACGGGAAGAGATGGGGGAAACATTTCGTATTTGGCGAAGAGGCACCTGTTTCGCAATAAACATTTTTTTTAAATAAATTCTTATTTGACCGGATTCTTTCCTGACTCCTTTACCCGGGGTCTCCCCTATATATATCTATTAAAACCCAAAATCGTTTTACCGCCCCCCCGTTTATAAAAAGGGAGGGGAGGCGTTGCACCCGGTTTCGCAAATTCGCTAAGGGGGGGTTTTGGGGTTTTGTTCCTTTTACGTTCGGTGTGACGCGCGGGGGGAGACGATTAACGCGGGGTGATCTCGGGTTGCGTGAGTATCGGGGAATCGCGGTGTGCCGATAGTCGACGAATCGGAGTGACACAACGATGCACCCAAGTTTTTTAAAACCATTGCCGAGATGAAGGAGGCTCTTCCGAGAGGGACTGACGTTAGGGGATCAAAGGCCGACCCATCCACGGCTGAACCCAATTTTTCCCCGGTTTGGACAAATTAAAGCGAAAAACGGGAAAGCGATATGTTCGATACATCCTGGATTCGAAGCTGCGCGTTCGCCCAGTGAAAAAGGGTGACGCTAGGGAGATGGGACCGTGGACGACACGCCGGGGCTACGGTCAAATACATAGACCCGGAACCGAGAGATGTGACGACGCATGCAGAAACTTTTGCTACTTCGTCGAGAACGAAAATTTTAGAGAGAACGGCAGTTACTTAAAACGAAAAAAAATGATAAATGAAACCTCCCACCGACGACCAACCACGTCATTTTTTTGCGTTCGGGGGTTGAGGGATTAAAAAGGGGCTCCCTGCCTAAATTTTGCCCAAAAGGGATGCCCCTTTCTGGAGGTGGAGCAGCTTGGAGTTATTGAACGCACTATCAGCTCGAAAATTTTAACGAGATTTTAAATTACTCTCGTTTAAAAGGGCCGTTCATTATCTTGGTTTCCCCAAAGGGCCACATTTAACTGGCCTTGAGGCCCTTTTGGGGGCGAGAGATGGAGTCAATTTTTTGATCTACGACCAAAAAAATTTACGCTGGGGAGAGAATTTGGGGGCTCGCTGTGGAAAAAACGACATTTCTGTGTTTTTTCACAAAAGGTGATTCTCCGATCGCAAACCGACGCGGAAACGAGCTCCCGTTATTCATCGAAGGAGTGACCCCCTCGTCTGCAGAGCCGGCCGCCTGATGATTCCCAAAATCTAGAAAAATTATTAAAGGCGTTAAAAAAGGTGGTTCGAATACTTCTGAGACCAGACGCCCCCCCGAAGACGGAGCGGGAAAAGCGGAGAAACGGAGACTCGACCCGGGAAACTCGACGAGTGTACTTTTCGGGAGCAACATACGGGGGCCAGTGCGTGCCCCCAGGGGCAAGGGGGGGGGTTTTAGTGTGCAATCCCGGATTTTTGGCTGGGATTTCCAAGGAAGTCGGTCCGCGGCGTCGGAAAACGCTGACTGGTGCAAAAACTGCGCGATAAGTCGAAAAACCTTCCTTTTTAAAAACCCCTTTTATTAAAAAAATTATAATGGAAAACGAGAATAACTTTTCCCATAATTACGTGGTAGACGCAATGATAATTGGGGGGCTCCGATTCTTATTAAAAGCAATGATTCGGGGCGCTCACGCCCCTCCCCGGGGGAAGCTCTCATTTTGGGAATTAACGACTCGCGATTGATATTGACGGTACGTTCACGTAATTTAGGGGTAAAAGCGGCGCTTAAAAAAAGAAATTTTATGGGGGCCTCTAATACAGGGGGTTATGTCTTACTTGGTAGGTTTTTTTGAATTGTCCGTCGCTGCGGTGACTTAGGACAGATCTCGAAATTGAAAAAAAGCTGAAAAGCGCGGGTTTTTTTTTCAAAAATGCATATTGAATGTGCACAGTGTTTCAGTTCGCGCGAAAATGAAAATTAATCCGGCTGTTGACAAAAATACAACCGAAAAGATCTGCGAGATCAAGATCTTGCATTCGATTATTTTTAGTGGAGAAATGCGTCCCCGGTTTTGGATGGTTATCGCACCAAACAGAAAACCGATAAGTATGCGCCCGCGGGTTTTTGGGCGGGGAAGGGGAAATTTTACCAATACCAGACGACTTTTTGTTTTCGACAGAACAACCGACGAACACTTAAAATTTTATTGAATTTTTTTTTAATAGTGAAAAGCATATTTGCTTTCGGTCCGATAAATTTTTTTCACAGACCGGGGTTAAAAATTGGGGGATTGCAAGCTACACGGGATCGACCGAGCGACGGAAATAGAGCTGTTTTAATTTCCTTACCACGTAACTCGGGAAGTACTGGTTCGTCGGACTCGCGAATTTTTTTCGTCATTTATTCCAGTTTTCTTGGGCCAAAAACCTTTACGTTTAAAAAAAAAAAAACCCCGTCTTTTTAATTTAACCGTCACCTGTTTGTTGTCATTGCGCTTCGCTAAATTTACCGGGGTCACCCGCGAAGCCAGCACGGGGGAATTATAAATATTCTGTGAAATTTCCGCGCGTATAGAAAACCAAAAATTTTTTTTGGGAAGGGAACTTTTTTTTTTACATCTCGTTTTAAGAGTTTTGGGGTCCGGTGCCGGGGGCACGTATCAATCGCTGTGACACGCCGTAGGAAACGGGGGGGTTTTAACCCCCGGGCCTCTGGGGGGGGTGCGGGGCGGGGGGAAAATTTCCCGGGGGCGGGGGGTAATGACTCCCGGGGGGGTCTTATCACAAAAACTTTCTTTTTTAAAAACAAAAGATAAAAATATCTATTACAAAGGGCTGCCGACATCAGGGGGGGTTGGTTTTTTCCCCAACGTTTTTTTTTAAAAAAAAAAGATAACAATTTTATTACAAAAGGACTCCGACAATCGGGGGGGGGGGGGTTTCGTTTCTTCTCCTCAAAATTTTGTTTAAACAAAAAAAACAATTCTATTACAAAGACTGCCAAATCGGGGGGTTCTTTCCCCCATACTTTCTGTTATTCTAAAAATTTCAGCGGGAAATTTCAGGGGGAACAATTCTCCCCCAAAACCCCACGTTTTTGGGGCCCCACTTTTTTTGCATGGGATTGTATAAACCCTCGCGAAACCTCCACAAAAAGCGGGGGTTCTTTTTTTTTTATCTTGGAAAAAATACCACGCCTAACCGCGGCTGCGGAAATTTTAAAAAAACAAAACAAGCCCCAAAAATTTACGTCATCAAATTTTTTTTTCTCGTTCTTACGTTGAAAAACAAAGGGTTGATGGGAAAAAACAGGCCGAGCCCTCCCGGGGCCATTCCACGGCGAGCGCCCGCTTTCCTCGGAAAATGCTGTGGAAAAAATTTTATGTCTTTAAAAAGTATTTTTTCGTGCGTACAAGGAATTTTTTAAAAAATTTTGGGAAAACCAAACATATTGAGCGCGACCTTTTGGAGCGTTCCCAAGTGGGCCCCCTTGGGAAAATTTTTGGATGGCGCAAGATGCGAACGGTTTATGAAAGCTGAAGAACGCACCGTGCCAACGTCCGCGCTCTCGTTGGGGACATAGGCTCCTGGGGGTGAGAAAACGCACTCGAGGGTACGTAGGTGCGTTGCGAGCAATTTCGGTAATCCAGCCGGTTCAGGGCGGCGGCGGATTTAGTGGCGGTGGCAATAACGCGCAAAGACTCGTTTGGCGCGAGATCGATACGGCTTCGATAGCCTAACTTACCGGTGCGGAATTTAAAACTCGACTATATCGAACCGCGTCTTTTTTTTAAAAAATGAAAACATTGTGTCGAGAACGGGAAAATGTGCGGGAAACACTGTAAAGTGAACATTTTTTTTCAGGGCAATTTTTGTGCCGTGCAACGTCCCAAATAAAGTATCAATACAAAAAATTTTAACCTTTGCACGTCCGATTACGGATGGTCACCCGCGTAATCACCCACCTAGCACGCTAGAAGAGTTCCAGAACCGATGGGGGTGGGCATTGTGCGGATAATAGATTTGACGTAATCCCCAAAATTTCCTATGGGCTGGATGCCATGTAAATTTTAAACCAAAAAAAATTTGGAAAAAAGGGGGGTTTTTAATGTCTATCAGCGGACATCGGTTTCCATGGTCAGGGTGCCGCCAAAACCCCCCGCTGAAAGACATGGAACGAGAACCTCCTATCCGCTTACACCACAGTGCTAATCTCCAAACATTGAGTTTCCATGCTGTGAAAAATTAAAAAATTCGAACTTAAAAACGACATCCCGAAAACGTTACATCACGACACGAGAACATCGTCCCGCTAGGGGTCTTTCGGAAAAAAGAAGGACGCCCCTTCAATCCTGTACGGGGAAGACAAAAAAACGGGGCATTTTTTTTTTAAAAAAATCTTCTTTCCTCGTGAGCTTGCAACTGAGCAAAAAGAAATGTAAAAAATTTATTGCGATGGGGAAGTATATTTTAAAATTTTTACACGTAAATTAATTTTAATTAAATTTTTTATTAAATTTTTTTTTATTTACAATGCCTCCTTATTTGGGGGGGGTGGATAAATTGCAGGCGCATAGGGAAGATTGGGGAAATTAAAGACTGCGCTTTCGGTTGCCGAGCGAAAAGGACAAGGGCCAGCTTCGAAATTTCACGGGAAGGGCGGCCCCCTTTTGAGTGCGCCGTCTCGAGTTTTTTGGCAAAAAACCGAAAACCAAAATTTTTCACCCCATAAGTGTTCGCACGCGTATTACTACGTGTTCGATGACTTTTGTTGTCCACATACAATTCCCACCGTATGTCGATTGCGTCGCGGGTTTTGCCGAACAGTTAAAAAAATTTGGGAATCCCAAAAAAAATTTTTTAAAAACCAATTTTCCCCTGGAAAATTTTTCGCCTGACGATGGACAAAATTTTGCAGCGCAACACATTTTATATCAAACCCCTTTGACAAAAAAAAAAAACGCGTTCGCGATCATTCCACCTCACCGGCGGTAAAAGGGGCCCTCGCATTAAAATTTTAATTAAATTTTCAAAGAATTTTTTTTTTTCCTATATTTTTCACATCGTCCGTCTACGACCACATTTATTATGAGACATGCCCGCTTTTAAGGGGAAAACGATTACGCCGTAACAAAAAAAAATACTTTTTATTCTCGAAACTGTTGTTTTTCACGATAAAATTCAAAAATTTTTTTAAATTCCTTTTTTATCGATTCGTAAATTTTTTTCAGCCTAGTCTCGAAAAATTTGCGTCATTTTTCGAAAAAGAAACCCCAAAAATTTTACATTCGAATATAAATTTTAAAAATATGAAAATTCATTTTTTGACCGAAAAGGTCTTTCCTACAATCAAACTGCTGCAGATTACAGAACCGTTTCCCCCCGGGCGCGACTCATTTTACATTCCCGACGGCGACACATTATCCGAGAGTATTAGCCACGCCGAGACCGTCTGGAGCCGATTCCCCTTCGAACGCGGGGGCAAATATGCTTTATTTTTTAAAATTATGTCTTGTTAGGGCCATATTTTAGAATTTTCCGATGTTGTAAAAAGTTACGGACTCGATCCCGCAAAATTTTAACTCCCCCGGATTACAGGACGCCATGTTAAAACATCAATTAAATTTTAATTTTAAACGACATTGACATAAAAATGTTTGTCGAACGAGGTACGCGGCGGCCTTATCAATGCAACCCATACGCCAGGCAAAAAAAGTAATAATCATACGATCCATCAAACCTCATTTACCCTGTTTTCGATGAAATTTTTTGTACGAGGGGCAATGTGTCCACCTTTTCCCATATGCCGTTTTCGGTGGGTCACGATATATCAATTTTGACGTATAAAACCGTTCTTTACCTTAGGCTATTTTCTCGAAGTAATTTAGATATCCCACATCTTCTGACGCCACTTGACCACCTTTTGCCCACGCGCGAAACCCCCGGGGCAACGGGAATAAACTCCTACAACGTTTTTTAAACGATAAAAGCCTACTAATACCCTTCTAATCTGCAGCATGCACGCCCCGGGCTACGATAAAAAAATTTTAATCGCATAACTTCACGCAGTCAGCGTGGTTTAAAAAAATACATCAACTCAACACATTTTTTTTAGAACACGAGCAAAAACGTTTTAAAAAAATTTTATAAATTGATGAATACCGGATTGGCAAACGATGGAAAATTGGCAATCATGGGGTTAAAAATTAAACAAATGGACGGGGGGTTACGGGGGGGAAAAATGATCGCAAACAAATTTTCAAGTACAAACATTTTTGGGAAAAAATTATTGCCATAGTTTTACGCAAACCGAATTTTAAAAATTCCCCTTAAAAAATCACGTCGCATGGCATATCATTTAAAAAAGATTTTTTATGAATTTCCCCAAATACATTCCCGGCCTATCGTGAAATTGTAAGTATGTACACCAAAGGGGATAGTTTAAAAAAAAATTAAATGTCAGGATTTATAAAATTTGAAACGCGCACGCTCGATTGATCCGCGATTAAAACCCTGCAATAATGCGTACTTATACCGTCGCAAAAAAAAGGTGCCGGGTCTGATGAAATGAATAACGTGCGATAATGATCGAATTCGTGGGTTTTTGAGCAAAAAATGTTTGCGGGGGAAAAAGGGAAAAAGGACACTAAAAGGGGGGGAAAAAAAGGGTTTTCAAAAGTAACGTCGTGCGCGTGAAAAACATTCAGATTAAACATTTTTTTAATACAAATTTTGAAATGACGCTCAACACATTATAAGATCGAAATTGCATAAAGTGATACCTCACAGACAAAATTGCTCAATCCCTACACACAACGTAGTCGTACCTTTTCCGCAAAAACCTTCCGTGGGGACATTATAAAATACCATTTAAAAATTTTTTTTAAAAGGACGTATTAAAAAAAATTATATATATTTTTTTATTATTTCTATTTTCATATTTATACAAAAATTTTTTTATACATGATTGAATAAAACTTAAAAAACATTGTTTTTATGTATCCAAGATTGTAAAACTGTCGAATCCCCCCTTTCACAAAACCTCGTCCCCCCCCTCCTGGCAGTATTTTCCCCCAGGTACACATCCGGAAATTTTTTCACGATGCAGCTTATCCAAAAAGCTCCGCGATAGATTCTTTCGAAATCCTGGGTAGATATGTTACGGGGTTTTGTATGCTCACTTTAAAAATCTTAACCCCCGGTTGCCAAAATTTGGTGATCCCCTTTTCGAAAATTGTTTGTATTTTCTGACGCGTACCTATCACTACTTTGAAATTTTCCGGACCCGCGATTTTTACACGTTGTAAGGGGGGCCAAAGTCTTTCGGCGATCGCAGGGGTAACGTCGCGGGTCGCATACCATCGTTCGATGTTGCGTCCGTTTAATTGTACGAACGTGGCAGCATGTCAACCACTTGAAGAACCATTCAGCGTAAACATTTCCACATATTTTTTAGTTCGATTGAATCGCTCGAGGGCCGACGCCTTAAAAATCGAAATGTAGAATAGTGTTAAAATTTATTCTTCGCAAAGTCGTTTCACTCGGCGTTGAAAATTCCTTTCCCCTTACTTTTTCATGTTTTCGGGCACTCTTGCTACCCAAATTTTTGGGGGATTGCGTCACTTCCCTTCCTCCTTTACTCTTGATGGTCACCCACCATACTTCTAACACATCAAGGTATATTGGGGTAACCTCTGTTGAACGGATAAAACGCATCTCGCAATGTCGGCTTGCCACAAATCTCGTATCTTCGCACAACCCGTCTTCGGGAAATTTTTTCTCGCGACGCGTCAACTCGTTTACCAAAATCCCCCTCCCAAACTATGTTTTTTGTTTTTTCACTATTCTTTTTTTTTCGGGTTCTTTGGGTTTTTGCCTGTTGTTTGGGGGTTTGTACCCCCCGTTGTTTGGGTTTTAAATTCTCGTTGTTTGGGTTTTTTTGGGTCGTGCCTCTTTTTTTTGGGTTCTTTCGGGTAAATTTTTCGTTTTTTTTGGGTTTTGTGCCTTGTTCTTTTTGGGTTAATTCTCGTTTTTTTGGGTTTTTTCGGGTTGTGCCTCGTTGTTTCAGGAAAAAAACTCTTTTTTTTGGGTTTTTTTTTTAAATTCTCGTTCTTTGGGGTTCGTGCCTCGTTGTTCGGTTCGTTGTTTCGGTTCTTTCACTTCGTTCCCCCCAAGCCTTGGCCCATTCGAAATCGTTCCTGCTCTCCACCCCCGTCCCAAGTCGTTTCTGATCCTTTCGTACCCCCCCTTGGCTCTTCCGCAGCCGTCCCGACCGTCGCAACCCTTACTGAGTTGTTATAGCCTTGTTTTAAAACCCTTTAAGGGACTTGTTCGTGCCTCGTTCGAACCCTGTTTGCATGATCGTAAACCCCGACGTAGCGGGGGGTTCCCACCGTTTCCGGTCGTTCCGTTCTTCCGGGTCTTCACTGCTCTTTTCCGGGGCGGTCACTAAGCCACCTTTTTTTTTGGTACACCTGAAATCCTCGTAGCTGTTCCAAAAATTATTTAAAAAACTTCTTCTAACTTTCACAACTTTTGATAGAGTTTCTGAGCCAACCGCTCATTAGGTCTGGGTAGTGTTTGGCCACGCAGAAGTCTTTTAAAAACGCGTTTTCCACGCCGTACACCCCCCCTCTAACGCACCCCCTTCCATCTCTCTTTTTTTTGGATCTAATTTTTAAAAACACCTTCCAGTACAATTTGTTGACACATGGGGTTCCCTCAGTTGCTTTTCACGGCAAAACCTTTGGCGTCTGGCGTCTAATCGTCGACGCGATGCAGAGCGTTTTTTTCGCAGCTTTTCTAAAATCTATACCATTGATCGTTTGTGCCCGGGTTGCATCATTTCTCCCCCTCAATATCCAATTTATTGATAGACTTTTTTTTAAAATCCCCTTTGTAAAGGTCACACATAACTGATAGTTGTCGGGAACCTTTTTTAAATTTTTTTTATAATAATGCCCCCCGCATTCCTCGAAAAAAAAGATCTCGTTGTCATCGCGTTGTTCCACTTGGGCGAAGCATCGAGCAATCTTGGCGATCCACTAGCTCGTTGGGGTCGTCCCAGTGCACGTCAAATCTTATTTTGGGGTTACGTCATACGCAAGGATTCCCATGCCATTTTTTGGGTCGTCCATTCCCCCCGCAACGGTACGATTATATTTTTTTTACTTGTCCCCCTTGCTACTCTTAAACGGCCCTTTGCACAAAAATTGCGTTTTGCGCATTTTCGCCAAAAATTTTTTGGGGTTTTTTGAAAATCATCCTCCGGAATCAGGTTTTTTTTTAAAGATACTCGTAAATCCGGGGTTCCAATTTAACCGCGTGTCGCTAATTTATTGTCTTTTTTGTCAATCGCAATCCTTTTTCCGATGCGCTTTCATTCTCGTCGAAAAAAAACCCGTATCTTTAATTTTTTTCTTCTCTCACCCGAGGAGAGCGTCCATTACTTTTTCCTAAGGCCCCCCACCTTTTTTCGCATAGTGGACCTTCCAACACTAACCAGTGTCGAAGGGATTTTGGGGGGGGTTACGCTGGTTTCAAAACATTTTCGTCTACAGGTTTTTGGGGTATCACAGGTTGTTTTTTTTTTGGTGTAGTTTTGTCGAAAAAAAGCGCCAAGGCTTCAAATATCATATTTTCTTTTTTTCAATGTCCCCTCCTCCCCTTTTTAAAAATCGCTTGATGGTTTTATGTTTTCTCCTTTTTCGGTGTTCCCCCCCTCATACCGGTCTCGATCTTCACACCTCTCGTCGTCGGTTTGGGGTCTTTTTTTTCACCAAATTGTCGCTTGTCGAAAAACTTTTTCGGCTCGATTGGTTAAAGTGATTTTGACGGCGATATCACATCGATCTTTCCGGGTTTTTTTAGGCGCGGTGTTTCTTGCGGATCGATTGGCCGTCTTTGCAATCCCTTTTGGGAACCTTTTCACGCTCGGAATATATCACCATGTCGCAGCACTCTCCAATTTTCTCCGACCGGGAGGTTTTTTGGGGAACTAATGGCCTGCGGACGCGAACTCTTTTAAAAAATTTTTTTTTATCGCCCGTTTTAAAGCGAGCTGTCCCTTGTCATCAAGAAAAACCCACTTTTGTTGCCAACAGACACATAAAAATTTGAATCCTTACACATGTCGGTATTCACGGATCGTGTACAGTGCTTCAAATTATGGCGTCCTGTTTTTAAAAAAGGGTTGCAGGTTGCGTTTCGCGTAAAGATTTTCGGTATTTCGCTATGCTGCAGAGTGAAGCAGTCGATGTTCGAGTGGCGCCCCTTTTAAAACTCTCTTATCGTACTTGCTTTGCTCCACTCCCAAACAAAATTGAATTTTGGTAAGCCCGCTCGGGGGGAAAACGTCACTGTTATTGGGGGATTTTTAAATTTGCCCTTTTTCAATCGGCGTCAATAAAAATTCCAAAAACGATATTTCGGGTGTGCAAAAGTTTGGTACCGTCATTCTCGAAAAAACCCCCGTGCGGGGTTTCCGCAGGGTTTCAACACGTTTTGGTTTTTCCGCAGTTTAGGAGCCCAACGATCGCGCGATAGTTGTCGGTACTCGTACCGGTTTGCGCACACCTTTTTTCACGTGCACGTACTCTGTCGTCGTATTCATCACTCGTATCGTCAGGGTTTTGCACGATTTCATTTTCTCACTCCCGATTTTACCTCCAAAAATCCCCCCCATTTTAGCGCGCGGATTCGCGCTTTGCTCAGTATTCTAGAGATTGCAAAGGAGTCAACAAAAAAGGGGACAGGTTTAAAATCGTGCGAAAACCCCTGTCGAGCTTCTATTCCGGCTAAAATTTTTCGGGCCCGGAACCCTTTGGAAAACGATTCTAAGGTGTCAAGGTGTCGACCCTTGGGGCGCGGCGTGCCTAACCGATATGCGTACTTCGGGCAGCGAACTCGCCGAAGACCGCGGGGGGAAAAAGGACTCCCGGAAACAAACTCGCACGTCGCGAAGACTCGATCTCGTGAGGAGAGCCGGCCACAGTTTCTGGACACGTGAGGCCAAGACGAAGCTCGGCAGGGCTTGAAAACAAAAAAAGAGGAAGCAAAGAAAGGGTATTTCGGCAGCGAAACGAGGCGGATTTTTTGCCGATTTACCAATGCTGGCGCGCTGGGATCCCGGGTTGGCGGACGGCGGGGTGCAAAAGGGTAAACGACAGAAAAGCCGCGCAACGTCAGTTGCAAGAGATACTAGCCCACAATCGCCCATGGAAAGGCCCGGACTGTATCTCGCCCCTTACAAATTGGACGGGAGCAAGAAAAAAAAAACGTCAAAAAAACTTAAAATTTGCCGAAAGGTGAACTAACAAATGTGCAATTGCTCCAACGTATGCCATTCCTACTTTAGAGGTTTTTAATTGCAATAATTTACCATAAAGGCGCCGAGAAAATAAACTGGTATGTTAATCTAGACGTACAACGGTCCTGGCACCTTGGGTGGCGTATGCTAAAAGAGGAAATTGCGCAATCTATTTCGACATTTTTTGGCATCTTCGACCACCCAGGAATTTGTGCGATTTAAATGTGCCGAAATTGGAAACAATTACAACCTCTTATCAAACGATGTCAAATATCTTGGCATTTCTTTGCATTTTTCTCCGAAGATTGAATTTTAGTTCAACTTCACAAATTTAAAACTGACATTGCGCTATTTAAAACTCAGTTTTGTCAACATGTCGCTAAGAACATTGACTGGGGAAAGTACGTCCCTCGCGGCGACCTACTTTCCCCGCCCATAGATTTGAGCACGCGGACTACGAGCCGGTCGACGGTTTTGAAACTTATCACACTATACGATTTTAATTCGTCGAATTAATTTTTACTAGGCCCCGACGACCGAAATTCGATTCCCGAGGATCGTACGACTGCAAGGATACATAAATTTTTTAACGTGCACTTTCCGAAAACATAATCTGTTACGAAAAAGGTGTCGACGATGAAGATTACCCAATCGTGCTCCCGCGCTAATTACAATACGATGAGAAGCGAGATCAAGTTTGCCTACAGAATAAACTTTAGCATCCCAACAACATTGGATGCTGCTGGGATTCTCGAATCGTATACTGCAACCGCGAAAATGGCACAAATCGAACATGATTAATATTATCAACGGAACATTATCCGCTAGAGTTTACGTGACCGCGGGTGCATACAGCAACGATAAAATCTTCAAGAACACAATTTTAAACCGAGGGCCACCAGGATTAAGATATCGGAAACCCCGGCGCAGATCATTTACCTGCCGGTCTTCTACGGAGCATTACTGATTTAGGGTTACGCTTTACTGATCAGGGGACGATTCTCGATTTTCGCGGGAAGAGATAACAATTAAATTGCACGTACGACGGGGGCCACCCTCGTGCGACGGGTCTCGGTTTGAATAAAACACGAAGAACACAATCAACTAGCAGCAACTCATTCCTATATCAATCACTACAAGAGAAACTCCCTCTCAAACGTTTCTTTTACAATCTTTGGGATTTGCGGTGCCCCGCCATCTAACAATGACTTAGATTCTCAACATCGGGAGAGCCAGTTTTGACGATCGCTCGTCAAATTGAGACTCACACTACAACCCTTTTCCAACCAACATTTGGTAAGCGCGAGATAAGTACCCTACAAAAAACAGGATTTTATACATTGCCGTAGAGATTTCCTCTACAAACGGGTGAATGAGGAAAATCATCCAGTTGAGGGATCCAAAGTGATGCTGGAAATATTTGCGTCGCTTCATGTTTGAAAATTCCTATGAGCTCGATGTTGGGAATTGTCGCAACGGAATGTGGGAATAACAAATCTGCTGAAAAACTTGTAACAATGTCATCCATAGAAAGCGTGATTATTCAAATGCTGGCGGGATGCCCGACTACTGTGAATGGATACTTAATTTTTTTGTGCCGCTGCACATGTTGCTGGGGGTTTTGCGAGGATTACAAACGCGTTGTTATTAATGCGCTTCTGGTTATCCTAAAACGATCGCGCAAAAGACAATAATTGCCTGTATGGAGATTTCTGCACGGAGCCTGTTATCAACATATTCAAATACAATGGCGAATGACAGTGTTTTTAGCGAGATTAGAAGCTGTCGTTTGCGCGTTCTGGAAAGCGGACGTTCCTCGCATGGGTTTCCGCCCCGTGGGGATCTAACAATTTCCGCTATTGGGACGTACGACCAAGCTTCGTGGGCCATTAAGACGCAAACTCAACTGGAAAGCCGCGATTGTAATTTTTGCTCTGCAGACAGGGTAAAAATGTCATTCCGGGTATCAGTCATTCGACGACTGTAAATTAACCAACGGAAACTCTATCGAACTCGGAATGTTATCCGTACGACACATGAATCTGGATTTCGAAGAAACGATGGTCATTCTGTAGACACGTAAAGCCCTTTCTGCAAAAATTATTACGGATACGAATCCCGAGCCGAGCCTCACCATCAAAACCGGTTTTTTACAAAAGGTCCGTTTGTGATTATCGATTGTTCTCGACAAAATGAAAACGGTCAAGAGCGCAAAGGTGGATGTGAATTGGAATTTGAGTGAAGGAAAACGGGGCCTAATAATACCACTGCGTATGCCCCCATCATGCACGATCGCGTGATCCAGTACAACCCGTTACCAACGTTGTGCGCAAAATCACCTAAAATGTTTAACACAAATACGCGTGTGAAAAGGGGGAGGAGGAACATAATCAAGAGATGTAGAGTCGATGTTAGTGAAGTAATACCTCTGACTGACTCACTCGAAGAGATCATGTCTGCCCAACGTTTTGTCGATCTGCAAGGATTTATCCTGATAAAAGATTATCGTAAGGAAGCGGCATCCTGAGAAGAGGAATACCCCTGTCGCACTTTTTCTTTCCATGCCCTGTGCCTGGAGCGTCTTTATAATCGGAAAGGTGGGGGCCCTGGCTAACTCAACATCAAATCCACAGCTTACATGGGGGGGAAATTTCCATACGGATGGCTCGCGCTTATTAGGGCGCTATCGTTGGCATAATGAGAGAGACGATGAAGAGTCCTCTCCGTGTTTAAAAGGACTCAAAAAGCGAGAATGGCTGCCCAATAAGGACGATGCAAAGCACGTTTCACCATTGAGCCCTTGGATGCCATATTGAAGATGTACCTTCTTAAATAAGTTAGATCCCACAATCTCTACGGTGTAATAAACATGTAAAAAATTCGCGTTTCCAAATGTATTTAAATTATTAATTTGGTGGTCGGGGCCGCAAATCCGGCTTTTCCGACACACCTTTTTTTTAATAACTATTATTTACATCTATTTTCTTTGTTATTTCTCTCCCTCACCAGAAAATTTATTTCTAAGAATTTGTTTTACCCCTTCTTCCTAATTTTTAATATTCTTTTTGTTCCCCTCCAGAATATTTTCTAAGAATTCCTTTTTCTAATTTTAATTTTACCTTCACACTTTAAAAATTTTCTCACGAATCGTATTTCTAAGAATTTCTTTTACCCCCACTACTTTTTATATTTGTCTTTCCCTCCAATATATTTCTAAGAATCCCCTTCTCCTAAATTTTAAATATTTCTCTTGTTCTTTCCCTCCAGATATATTTCTAAGAATCTTCTTCTCCTAATATTTTAAAATGACCGTCTACTCGATTATTAGTACCTTATTATCAATCATCTTTTGCGACTGTTCTGACTGGTGGTTCACTTTTTTAAACCCTCGAGAAAAATATTCTGCCCAAAAAAGCAGCATGAATTCTACATGCCGAGACATGATGAAACGTGCGAGAAGAATGCGATGAGTAAGTATAACTTTTTTCTATTTTATATATTTTTATATTTTTCTATTTTTAATATTTTTTATGAGTTATAATTTCTTTTTTTCCTAATTTAGTTTTAATTTCTTTTCCTAATTTTTTAAAAAGCGTTTCGCTGGAGTCTCGTGCGGTTCGTAACTTGGAAGACGATACGCATTGACGGCCACGGAATTCAAATTCCTCGAAATCGGCATCAAGTGGATCCGCCGAGTACGTGGAGATCGCCATAGGAGATCACGGGGAAAACAGCTATACTATCTCTCGAAACGTGGAAAGGACTCTACGAGCAACGTCACGCTATCAAAATTATTTGAACAATGACTCTCCCAACAACGATGTTATAACTTCATAAGTGTCGGACCGCTAACATACGTTTTTCACAAGATAAACGACACCAAGCTCATAATCTCGAATCGGCGGACGTGCGCATGATGATGGTCGAATCGACGTTACGTCGTATGTTCGAGCTCGATTCATGCATCGAAATAATGTTCGATCGATTGACGAGCTCATCGCAACGGTTGATATCAAAAATACGCATTCTCCAATATTGCATCCACTGTAACGAATGCGAGAGAATTGCCGAATGCGATACGCGCTAGCAACGCCTTCGACATGCACCAACTTGTCGATTGCGAGCTGGTGGCTTTAGTTTTTAATATGTAAAAAACTTTATATATAATTATGTATTAAATATAAGACAAATAAATACTTATGTATATCATGGTGTACTTTATTTGCGCGCCACCTGTTACATACTTTGCGAGAGAGCAACCAATAGAAAAAAAAGAGACAGCGCGCGAGAGAGAAATCGGATGTGGCGGCGAGAGAGAGAGATTCGGCGGCTCGCGGCGAGAGAGAGACGGCGAATTAAGACGCGAGAGAGAGAAAGAAGACGGGCTGCAGCGAGAGACGTACGCGAGAGGAGAAAAAGAGACATACGAGTTTTGAGAGAGACGGCAAAATAAGACGCGAGAAGAAAGAAGACGGGCTGCAGCGAGAGACGTACGCGAGAGAGAGAAAAGACGGGCTGCAGCGAGAGACGTACGCGAGAGAGAGAAAAAGAGACCTACGAGTTTTGAGAGAGAGACGTCGAAATAAGACGCGAGAGAATGTGAAGGAGAGAGAGAGAAAAAGAGAGAGCTTTTAAAATAATTTTTAATAATTTCTTTATATTTACTTATATTTAAAAGGGAACAAGAGGTAAGGAAGACATTTTAATCTAAAATAAATACACTCATTTGATAATAATATTTTTTTTAATCTATAAAATATGTGTAAATTTACAAAATTTGTGTGTGTGTGTGTGTGTGTGTGTGTGTGTGTGTGTAATTATTTATAATATAAAATTTATAAAATTATAAAAGATACAAATATAAAAAAGATATATGAAATCAAAATTATATAAAATAAACATATAAATAATATATAAATTATATAAAATTATATAAATATATATAAAAAAAGGTCGTCGGAGGCGAGAGAAATTCGGCTCGGGCCTGCGGCGAGAGAGAGCCGGCGGCTCGAGGTAGCGGCGAAGAGACCAGCGGGCCTGCTGCGACTACGAGAGAGGGAGTCGCATCACCCATCGCTGTCATCGGACTCGACATCTGTGCATAGAAATATAATAATTTAATATTTTATATATTTTTTGACATATTATATATATATTTTTGACATATTATATATATATTTTTGACATATTATATATATTTTTGACATATTATATATATATTTTTGACATATTATATATTATTTTTGACATATTATATTATTTGACATATTATATATATATTTTTGACATATTATATAATACTCACGTCCTTGACATGTGGGACAAGCGTTGGGCCAGGTAGAATATGTATAATCTTTCCCGGCAATCCTCGCAACGCAGTTCGGGTACATTTATGTACCGCGATGTTGTGTGTCCCTCGAGGGTTGTGATGCTTAGGATCTGCCCCTGTTTCTCACGAAACAGCGAAAGCAGATCCTGATCATCCCCCATGGTGCGACGAATGCCATGACATACACGCCACAGTGCATACCCTCGCTGTCTCGTCGAGGGATGCAGTGGCGCGTATGCCGTACATCCGGGACCTGCACGACTCCCGGACAGCGTTGTCAGTATCGTACCCGTCGTCATTGTCATCTTCATCTTCATCTTCATCGTCATCGTCATCGTCATCGTCATCATCATCGTCATTGTCATCGCCGTCTTCTTCTTCAATGGGTACGATATCAATGTCCATCTCCTCAATGTCGTCTAATAGGATGTTCACATCCCTGTCGTACACAGGGTCGTACATCGCACCATCACTGTCACTGTCGTCGTCGGAGATGGTTATAACTTCCATCTCGTCATCCGGGACGACGACCACCTCCATCTCGTCATCAGGGATGACCACCACCTCCATCTCTTCATCGTCGGAGATCACTACTTCTTTGTCTTTCTCCATTTTTGCAAAAAAAATACACTGTATGCTCACTGTATGCTCACTAGTATGTCACCGTACTATGACCCGGCAGTGACATCGGTCCTCATTATATATTTCGTTCAGCCCTTTGTGCTTCACATGCGATCGAACTTATCTCAGAAAGAAAGATGATCGGTCGTAAAAGAGCAGCCGCTGTAGCAGTTGATTATTGTTTTGTTTACACCTCGTGAAAATATGTCTTGACACATTTACTACAATCCTCTCTTTCACGCGTGATAAAACTTATCTCATAAACACTGCTATACTCTTCGCATATATTGTACACCTATTTAATCACAGAAAAGATAAATAGGCTGCCGACAAGAAATTTGGCGATGATGATGATGACGGTTCTCTCCTATCTGACTCCTCTATTTCTTGGTCCGAATCATAATCAGATGATTGTGTTTTGCATGATACCGATGGTGAAGGCATATCCATGTCGGCAAAATAAAGGTTGTCCACAGTAAAATATTCTGCGCAATTTTTGTAGCGACGCTGATAACGTGCGACTCGCTTGTGTCGTTTAGACGATCTGGTGCATTGTGATAACCCACCAGTCACTCTTAAAATGTCTTCGTGAATTTCTAGGAAATCGGCAACATCTCTTGTATGCGGTTTTTGCACACCAAGTTCGCGATTTCTTACGAATTGCACAACCGAAGTCACCGCTTCACGTTTAAAATGAAACGGGTCATCTTTTTTTTCATCATAATAGCATTCATCGAGATGTCTATACCATCTCTCGGCAGTCTTATAACACCCCTTCTCATGACACTCTGCATGATTTTGCGGTGCGCTCTCCATTTTTGTAAAAAATTCACTTGTACTGCACAGAAATAACTACTTTAATTGCACAATAAACTTTTTTTCTTACAGCTATTTTTCCTTGAGGAAAGCGTACGCTCGCCAGTGGTACTATGGCCCGGCAGCGGCATCGGTCCTCGTTATATATCCCGATCAACCCTTTGTTCGTCAACGTACGAACTAGAAAAATTTAGATGACGTAAATTTTCGGCGCTTGTTTTGTTTATAAATTCCTGCAACCGCTGGTTATCGGCGCTGGTATTTCTTCCTAAGATAAACAATAAAGAACCGCCGCTTATTGGGAGGTACCGCGAAGGTGATATACAATCCCATGCAAAAACATGTCGCAGGCCGCAAGCGATGAGGTTGCAGGCAGCAACTTGTTCGCCCTGAAACTTTACCCGCTGATATTTCTTAGAAATATACAGATAACGTATGGGGGAAGAAACGCAACCCCCCGATTGTCGGCAGCTCTTTTGTAATAGATATTGTTTATCTTTTGTTTATAAACATAAACGTATGAGGAGAAGAAACGCAACCCCCCCCCCCCCCGATTGTCGGCAGTCCTTTTGTAATAGATATTGTTTATCTTTTGTTTATAAACATAAACGTATGAGGAGAAGAAACGCACCCCCCCCCCTTGATTGTCGGCAGCCCTTTTGTAATAGATATTGTTTATCTTTTGTTTATAAACATAGATAAGCTTATCTGCTGATAAGACCCCCCGCCCGCGTGACGTCATACCCCCTCGCCCCCGAATACCCCCCTCAGAGGACCCGGGTTAGAACCCCCCTAGTATTCCTACTCACGCCGAGAGCAAACGGACAGGTGGAAAGATTTAATAAAACGATAATTCCAATGGTGGCAAAAATTGAGCGAGACACCGTGTAAGTGGGATCGCGTGTTGGAGCAAGTAGAGTACTCGTTGAATAACACTGTTTGTCGTGCGACCGGTGATACTCTTGCTCGATTATTATTCGGCGTTGAGCAGCGAGGTGATTCGAGCGATCTATTACGCGATCTAATTAATATAAATGATTATCCAGAGCGCGATCTCGACTTAATGCGAGATAAAGCTCGGGCAAACATTGACGAAGCGCAAAACAAAAACGAGATACGATATAATTTGCGACGAAGACCCGCACGTGAATATAACGTCGGTGATTATGTAGAGATACGTAATATAGAAACAACACCCGGGATAAATAAAAAACTAATACCTAAGTTCAAAGGCCTGTATGTAGTGAAAAAGGTGTTGGACTACGACCGTTATGTCATCACCGATATCGAGGGCTTCCAGCTGACTCAACGACCATATACTGGTATATTTGCGCCCGATCAAATGCGTCCGTATATACATTGTATAATGATTCAGAATTGAGTAAATTGTTCGTCGGACAACGTGATACTTCCCTAAGGGTGGAATCGAGACTTGCGTATTTTATTTTGCTTTATTTTTATCGTTTGACCGAGACGGCCAAAATGTCAGAATGGCCGAACTGTAGGCGTGCGATTATTATTTTCAAGAGTATGTATCACGCCATCATATTATTGTCGCCTTGTCGTCTCGTCCTCGTGTTCGGTTATTTATTTATATTTATGTTACTCTGTGCGAATAATAAGAGATTTGATCGGTGTAGAAAATAACAGATGCGACCGTTCGAAAACAACCAGAGCACGGGTTAGTTGTCGCTTAGCGATTGGCTCAAGTATGATAGGAAGGGATTATTAAGGAAAATTAGGAGCGATATAAGTATCAGCGATTTTTGGTAGACGAACTCTCTCTTTTGACGCACTTTTACGCTTCATCACGGACTCTCAGACACTCTTTCTTACGATCGGACAGAGGACCGCCGAGGTCGGAGCGACGGGGAAGAGATAAGGGAACATTTCGTATTTGGACGACAAGAGGCACCTTGATTTCGCAATAAACATTATACTTTAATAATAATTCCTTATTTGATCCGGATTCTTTCCTGACTCACATTTATCTGGTCTCCTCCTATATATCTATTGAAAACACAATCGTTCACCGTCTACACTTTCAAGTTCAAAATTTTCAGGTTGTATAATCTTTCTAACTACATCCATAATATACTTATTAATTCGATTAAGAAACCGGGATCTTTTGTTAAGGATGGTTGGTCCTTCGTCGAGAGTATTGGGAATAAGGTGATTACTGATGACGAATTACTAGTGTCATTAGACGTTACCTCCCTGTTTACGAATATTCCGAAAGAGTTAGTAATCAGCGGCGTAAAAAAGCGTTGGATGGACATTTCAACCAACACGAAATTCAATCTTTCCCAATTTTTATATGTGATTGAGTTCATATTAGACTCTACTAGTTTTGTTTTTAATGGACAGTATTATGAACAGATTTTTGGCAGTCCTATGGGGTCTCCGCTCTCACCCATATTAGCGGATATCGTAATGGATGATTTAGAGACTAACTGCCTAGAAAGATTGAGTTTCAAAACCTCGTGGTTCTGCAGATATGTGGATGATATTTTCGCAATTATCCCATGCGAGGGTGTTGATGAAATTTTGTCGGTTTTTAATGATTATCATCCTAGATTAAAATTTACTCATGAAATTGAAAGTAACGACTCGATTAATTTTTTGAACACTACTGTGATGAGAAAGAATGGTATTCTATTAACTAATTGGTTTATGAAACCCACTTGTTCGGGTAGATATATCAATTATTATTCAAACCATCCCTTTAAATACAAAAAGAATACCATTTTTAGTCTGGTCGATCATGCGATTTTACTATCGGACGACAGTTTTCATCTAGCAAACATCGCTAAGGTTAAATCGATACTGATAAACAATGGTTTTCCGTCGAATGTGGTTAATAAGTTTATAAAAAATAGGCTAAAATTACTTGAGACACGAAAAAACGACGATCGCAATGTTGACAATGATAATTTAGTCAGTGAAAAATTTGACCGCATCATAAAATTACCGTACGTCAAAAAACTAAGTGAAGACGTTTCGAGATTATTGCAATCTACGGGCATGCAATGCGTTTATTGTATACCGAAAAAATTGAATACACTAATCAAACGTGTCAAAGATCCTTTGCCTTTAAAAGAAAAAACAGGAGTTGTATACAAAATTAACTGCGCAAATTGTTTCTCATCATACGTCGGTCAGACTAAACGACAATTAGGCACACGCATAAAAGAACATTTTAATAACATAAAGGTACACAATAGTAATTATTCAGTCATTAGTAATCATAAATTCGATAATGGTCATGATTTTGATTGGTCCGCTCCTGAAATTTTACATCATGAGAAATATGTACGAAAAAGAGAAATCGCGGAGATGTTTTTTATCAAAAATTTGACAACACAATCAATTTACAAAAAGACACGGATAATCTAAATATTGTTTACGATAAACTAATAAAGGTCGTTTAGTTTGATCGAAGTAATGAGTATATAAAGAGCTTGAAACCAACACAATAGTATAGTTAATTGTTTCACATTATATCATGTCACATTTTTTAAGATCAGAAATTAAGTTTCTATATAGAAAGTTGTGTTTTAGGTAGGATACATATTAATGTGTGGAAATATTTATTGTTACTCATTTACTTTAATTAATTTTTTATTTTCTAATAATTGTCATTATTATATTTGTAAACACTTGATAAGGGCCGAAACCCATGGCCGAAACGTCGTGAATATTAAATAAAGATTATTAAATAGCCCGAGTTGGTTGATTAAATTACTACCATTTTCGGTAACGATAATTAAATCTGTCTTCCGGGGCTTCCTCGAGTTGGAGTATTTCCTCGAATAAAAATCCCTTCATTCTAATTTATTTATAATTCCTGATTGTATTGAACTTCTCCTCACCGCTAGAATACTCGTCTTCTATTAAGGGGTTTTATTTTCTATAGTTTGTAAATTATGACGTGGGATTTCGCGAGAACAACCAGTCCGGGTTCAGGAAGGGCATCGTTATTTAGTAAAGATAGGGACGGGCGGGGCAGGTGGGAAAATTTCTAGATAGAGCTTTTTTTAGAACCTTTTTATAGATATAACCTTTTTTTCCCAGCGTTAAAGTCAGAGCTTGACAGTCGGTGATAATTTTAATTTGATTCCCAGCAAATAAGTACGGAATTGTCTGAGCGCATAGATTTCGTTATGTTTTCCAATTCATAACTATGATATCTCGACTCGACGTCCGTCGTCCTCTTCGAAAATAAAAGACCGGTTTGAAATTTTCGATCCATTTCCTTTGTAATAAAATTGCGCCGAAACCGACAGCGCTCGCGTCGCAGTAATTCGGTCTCGCTCTATGGAGAATAAATACTCAAAATAGGCGCGTTTATTAAACGATCTTTCAACGACTGAAACGCTCGGTTCTCCGTCTCTCCAAATTGAAATCAGTATTCTTTCTAATAGGCCGTACAATGGTTAGCTAAAATAGAAAAGTTCTCTACAAGTTTTTTGAAAGTAGGAGTATAACCTAGAAAGCTCTGCACGTCTCGCTCGTTTCGCGGCATAGGGAAATTTTTTACCGCATCTAGACTTGATTCGTCGGCCAGATACCTGTTTTGGGGAATGGTGTAGCCTAGATAATCTAGTTTTGTCTACAAGAACCTGCATTTATCTAATCACAGCTCTATTGATTCGCTACAGTAACTCGAAAACTTTTCAAAATATCTTGAATAATGCTCAATGTCCCGTCGCAATGAAAATCATCTAGGTAAACCGAAATATCCCACGTCAATCTGTTTTTGAAAACCTGTGAATATACCGCTGGAAATTAAGGGGGGCTCATTCTCAATTATTCGTATTACCCAACGGCGTAACGAACGAGGTATATTTAATTGATTCTTCGTGCATTTTTATATGGAAAATTCGTCCTTAAGATCGAGCGTAAAAAAAATTTCTTTTCTCCAGCAAGTCAAAAGTGATCCTCGATTAACGGAAGTGGAAAATGATCACGCGTTGTGACTTATTGAGCTTCCTAAATCTACGCACATTCTTAACTCCCCGGTTTTCTTTTTTGTTAATACTAGGTGACGCGTATTCGGATGAAACTCTCTCTGATAACGTTCTTCGCGATCAGTTCATCCAAAAATTTCCCGCAGCTTATTCTTTTCATAATACAAAATTTTACACGGGCTTGCAATAAAAGGGTTCATTATTCGTAAAAGTAAATGACATAATATTTTCCACCCCCCCCGGGTTTTCGATGGCTTCGGGCGTTTATATAACTCGTTTCGAAAAAATCGCGTGCTTGTTTGCTTCACCTCAAACGAAAGATCATCATTAATTTGTATATCTGGGGCCGACACGCTGACATCTCTTTTAAGATCGATATTCATAATATCAATTACCTCGCGATCGCTTACTTATCGACAATCTTGCTTTCTTCATAAAATCGCGACCCATTATAATGAATTTTGCATCGTATCGTCGGGGCAACTCGTAACACTATCGCGTATTTCTCATGCTCGAAAATGATTGTCGCATTTACACAACCTACCGTTCTTAGGCCGCTGCCATTTATTCCGACAATCGGTCACAATCTAAATCGGCGATAATATATTTCCGCGGAACGTAACGCTCTTTAACGAAAGAGTAGGACTGCCAAATCGATCAGTGTGTTAAGGTTAAAACTAACGACTTCGTCGATGAAAGAGGGGAGCCCCCTTCGGAGCAGGAACGTTTACAATCCTTCATTATCTCGTCCGTTGACTGGTAACATTGTATCGGGCCTGCGTGCGTAATTTTCCCGGCTTGGTATGCCTTCGATGATATAACTAATCATTTCTCCGCCTGTCATCGGCACTTGATTTGCGAGGGTCACCTTCTCCATCACTTTATCTGAAAATTTGATACTTCGCCAAAAGTCGCCGCTCTCCGTCTGCTCTCTCGCCGACAGTAAACGC
The DNA here is from genome assembly GCF_048542155.1 of Nylanderia fulva. Lineage (NCBI taxonomy): Eukaryota > Metazoa > Arthropoda > Insecta > Hymenoptera > Formicidae > Nylanderia > Nylanderia fulva. Next base: position 344,137 of record NW_028189313.1, read on the forward strand.
CTTGTTTAGTTGACCGTTGTTATCATCACACTTGGCTGCTCGATGCCCCAGTTTACCGCACTTGTAACCCGATCCTCGTTCTTTCCTAGGCCTCGTGCACTTAGCCGCGATGTGGCCATCCTCGTTACAGTTGTAACATTTCTTAGGGCTTGTATCCTTGAACTTTTACTCCTTACTCTCTCCTTATTCTGCGCTTTCTCTTGCCCCCCATGGGAGCCGATGAACGAGGGGGAGCCCCCTTCGGAGCAGGAACGTTTACAAATGCCTTCAGTATCTCGTCCGTTGACTGGTAACATTGTATCGGGCCTGCGTGCGTAATTCCTGGCTTGGTATGCCTTCGATGATATAACTAATCATTTCTCCGCCTGTCATCGCACTTTATTTGCGAGGGGGCACCTTATCGTGGAGGTAATCCGCGAAAGGGCTCACCTACCAAATCCCCATTCTCGCCTCCAACTGGCGTCGCAACTTCAGTGGATCCACTCGTTGCCCGTAATCCTTCGTAGCTCCAGGGAAAAAATCGCCACAACTTAGGTTCGACGCAATTGGTTTTTCGAGTGATCCACTTGAGCGCCTTTTCGGACAGTTTGCTACATTTAGGGCCTTGGCCTGATGATCGTCTAGACTGTAGAAAGCGAGCGTGTCTTCGCCTGCTTCTCCCAATGGTCATAATCTAGTTCGCTACCACTGAATTCACTAATGAATCCTTGAAGTCCTGCCACTTTCTCACTTACTCGTTCGGATACGTCTCTTTCTGGTAATGGCGTCCTTGCTAACTCGAGTTCCCTTCTTAAAAGCTCGATTTCGCGCTCCGCTAGATCTCGTTCCTTCCTCAGCAACTCGTCTCTCTCGCCGATGGGACGGTGCCTTCGTCACTTGCACCTGCCCGAGGCTCGTCGTCCTGTAGCTCATGCTTTTTGTTTGACACTTGTCCCGCCAGTGCCAGTTTCTCAGGTGGCACTCCCCAGCATCCAGTAGCCGCTTCCACCAGATCAAAGCCTTCTAGCCCGCCGTCAAAATTTCTTTTTTTTTAACTTGCCTTAAGCTGCAATCGTTGGTGCTCATCGTGACTCGTCGTCCGGGCGTATCACCTCGTAATCCCCAAATCGCTTCGTTATCAAATCACATTCCCGTGATCAAATCACCCTTGAAAGGTTAAACGTAGACGTGTAAAAATGTTCATAAATGGACATAAAATTTTCTTCTGACAAAATTCGTTGCAAAAAGATGCCCGTGGATCCTCCCTGGATAGATCAACGTAGACGCGTAAAAATTTCAAAAATGCACATAAAATTTCTTCTGACATAATTCGTGGTATAGAGGGGTGGTATCCCCCCTTGGACAGATCAACGTAGACGCGAAATAATTTTCATAAATAGCAAAAAAAACTTTTTTCTGACTAATTCGTGGTACTCAACGCGGGGTAACCCCACTTCTGTTTTTGAAAGGGGATATTAGGGAGAAAGGGAAAGGGAAATTTGGGTAGAGGAAAACGTAAAACAAAATTAAATTTTTTCTTTATTTGGGTCGAGGGTTACCCCGGACGCGATCTTTACTCGACTAGGCGGGACTGAGTACTGCTTGACGACGTCAGCTCGTCTTTTTGTAACGAAAAATCAAATCGTCGACCTCCGTCGGTCGCTGGTGGGTCCTTTCTTTCGATAAACAAATAAATCGACCACCCGCTTCAAAAAAGGTTTTCGCGGGAGATAAACGGATATGTACTCCGCCGCGATTGCCGGAAAGAAACCGAGAAAAAGATCGTCCGCCGATAAGCCTGCGGTATCTTCCTTTAAATAAAAATTCTCCTTACTTAAGCGGTCCAATTCCGCTACAAAGTATAAAAATTTAAAATATAAATTAAAAAATATAAAAAAAAAAATAAAAAAAAAAAACCTTTAAAAGATAAAAAGGTATTGCAAAGACAGGGTTGCACGGAAACGGCGGTATGGGGAAAGGGCGTCGGCGAGACTGAGGCTGAGGCCTTCGGGAACGGGGAGGGGTCTGTAAGCGCAATTTTTATTTATAATATAATCAGTTTTATTAATTTAAAAATTTTTTTTCTTACCTTCCATCCCGCCTTCGAGTTTCCAGAATCGGGCCCCAATCGAACGGCTCGGTTCGAACAGTTCCACCAAGTCGAACGCGTTCTCCATTTTTTCCGGGCCCCAATTGAAGGCTCTTGGGGCCTACTAAACGTCGGACGGGCTGTAAGCAAACATTTTTAAATTTTATAATAAATAGTAAAAAACTTTTTTAAAAAAAAATTTTATTCTTACCGTTCCGTCCTCGCCTTCGAATTTCCGGAGAAGGGGCTCCAATCAAACGGCTCGGTGGTAAACGTTCCCCAGGTCGAACGCGCTCCCATTTCCCGGGCGTGGTCCCTAATCGCGGAGCCCGGACGTCGCCCCACGGGTATCCAAATTTTTGCTCCCGCCTCCTCTCCTCTGCGACCTGATCCATTTTCCCTCAGGGCTCCCACCCTCGCGGGGCCCCTGCCTCTCCCCTCCTCTTCCTCCAAAATAACCGGTACCCTGGCCCCCACCGGTTCCCTATTTAAGATAGGTTTGGGTCTCTGAAAAAAATTATATTAAAAAATATAAAAATAAAAAATAAAAAAAAATATTACAGTATTTAAATTACTATACTTTACTTTCGGGGCCGTGCAATATCCTCCCGTCATTTTTTTATTTTGGGCTTGCTGATGTTTCTGCTGTGCGCTTCGATGAACGTTCGAACCTTTTTGATGACCCTTTTGGGCCACCCGCTCTCCACGGCTGACCCCACTTAAAAAAACTTCCAAAGAACTATTCACAGTTTCTATCTATTTTGAAAAACAAACCAAATGCCAATTTTTTCATCTCACTTTTGGAGAGCCGGGGGGTCGCATCCATCTTGAATCCGGGGGCCCGCGAAGACACATGGGAGGGGCCCTCTCCCATCTTTGCGAGAGAAAAAGAGATGCAATGCGAGAATGATTTTTTTTTTTTTAAATTTATCTTTTAATTCTTTCTTTATCTAAGGGTGTTGCAAAGGGTGGGAAAAAAAAGGTTTATTGTACAATTTTTTTTATATAAATATAAATTTTTTATAATTTTATGTGTTTTTTTTACAAATTTGTTGGGGTGTGTTTGGGGTTTTGTTGTGGGGGGTGTGTGTTGGGCGCGCCGCGGCGTGAATTGTAATTTTTTTAAATTTAAAAATTGTAAATTAAAATTTTTATAAAAATTTAAAAAGTCAAATATTTTAAAAAAAAAAAAAAAAATTTTAAATAAACATAAACCCCTATATAAAATTTTGTAAGATTAAAAATATATAAAATAAATAAAAAAAAGTTTCGGAGCGAGAGGGTACACGGGGCCGGGGTCCACGCCCCGGATTCAGCGATGCGGGGAGAGAGCCGGGGAGAGTACGGCGAGAAAGCCAAGAGAGAGAGAAGCCAGCGCGGCGAGAGAGAGAGAGAGAGAGAGAGAGAGAAAAGAGCCAGCGGGGCGAGAGGAAAAGAGAGACCCCGGGGCGTCCCCGCATCGGTGGCTGTAAAAGGGGCCCCGAGAGAGACTCACGCGGCGGCTGTACCCTCGGCCCCCTGCAAACATAAATTAATAATTTAAAAATTTTTTTAAATTATATTTTTTTTTGGTATTTTAAATTTTAAAATATATATAAAACCAAAAATATATATATATGTAAAAAACCCTATAAAATTTGTACCGCCCATCATTACTGCGAAACCTGCCTGGAAAGATTTTTTAAACAATTTTCCCTGGGCAACATGGGTCCAGTATGCCAATGATGTAAGTATTTTTATATATATATATTATATATATATATTTATATCTATATATATAATACTTAATTTTATTTTAATATATATATACTTACATCATTGGCATACGGACACATTTTTCCCCGGGAAAAATTTGGGTAAAAAATCTTTCCAGGCAGCCCGCTGCAGTAATGATGCGGTACATCCCTGTACCGCATTGCCCTAAATGCCTCTGGTTTGGGGTGTGATTGTCGCGAATCATCCCTGCTTCTCATAAAACAGGGAATCCCCGATTTTGATAGATTGTACGTTGACGGTACAAATAAAAAACACACACTCTCGTTTTCTCATCGGGGATACGATTTCTGCATTTTTTTAAAAGCGTAATTTTCCGAGACGCCCTCGATCACGCATCATTTTCCCCTAACCATCATCATTAATGGCTGGTGTTTTTTTTTTTTCTTTTTTTTTTTCTTCTGGGTTTAAAAATTGCCCGGAAAAACTCCTTTTTTCTCCTTCAAAATCATCCGGGGTAATATTTATTTCCCCTTTCCCGTCATAGGGCCCGTACATGTCATAGTTTTTTCCCCCTCGGTCGACCACCTCGTCGACCATTTTGGGTCATCAGAGATCGTGATGATTTTCCTCCCCCCTCATTAGGATTTTATCAAAACGTCGCCCCCCAATGATGTTTTTAAATCCATGGGAAATTTGGGACAAAATGTTTCAAACAATTTCAGAACACAAATAAGTCAATTTCTTATTTTTCCGCACTTACGTAAAACAGAAACAGAAAAAAAACTTTTTGCGGACCGGTCAGTGTCTGTTAAATCCTGGCTATGATTTGATAGGGTTACGTGAAAGAGACGGCAAATAAACCCGAAACTTTGAGAGTGAGAGAGAGAAAAAAATACAACTGCAGCGAGGCGCACGCGAGAGAAAAGATGTGAGCGCGAAGAGCGCATAAAATAGGAAATGCTCATAGGAAAGCGCAAAGAGAGGAAAGGGGAGCAAAGCGCGAGAGAGAAACGCGAGAGGTTCATCTAGAGAGTTTTTAAAGAAAAATTTTCTTTATATATGACTTAAAAAATTTAAAAAGGGAACAAGAGGTAAGGAGGACATTTTAATCTAAAATAAATACACTTATTTAAATAATAATTTTTTTTTTAATCTATAAAATATGAGTAAATTTACTTTGTGTGTGTGTGTGTGTGAAAATATAAAAATGAAAAAATAAAAATAAAAAATATAAAAAAAAAGTTAAAAAAAAAGAAAATAAAACCTTAATGACAAAAAGGGTGATTGCGGGGACAGGCGGGCTCCCGTGGCGACGGCGATTTCGAAAAGACTGAGGTTTGAGGCCTAACGTCGTACGGGTCTGGTAGATAAAATAGTTCCGCCAGCACCAATGGGGGCTCTTAAAGGCTTTTTGGAACGAACGGCGTCTGTAACCCGAACAATTTTAATTTATAATTTAATAAAATTTTATAAATTTTATTTTTACCGTTCCAATCTTTCAAAACCCCAGGCTCAGGTGGTATGGGGAACCCAAACCCAACAGCTCTCGAAGTGTAAAATATTTGTGGTGGGTGCATATAAAGATTCTCGCATGCGGGGTTCCTTTGTTGTCGCCCCCCATTTCATCAAAGGACGGGCCCCTCCTCCATCCTCATTATCCCTTTTCCTATCCGTCTCCGTCAAATTCCCTCCACCGGTTTTTCCCCCCTAAAATACCCTTACATTATCACTAATTTGATTTACCAAATGAAAGAATAAGAAAATAAAAATAATTTTTTAAATACTTTCAAATTCCTTTAAATAAAAAATAATATTAGTTAAATAATTTTTAAAAAAAAATTTTTTACTTACAATTTCGGGGGGCCAGTTGTTAAAAACGTAACCAATTTTTTTTTAAAAGTTCGTGGCCACAAATGTATATTTACTCTATAACTGCCAAAAACTTTAAAGATGCCCATTGCAGAGAAGACTCACCCCTTTTTTCCACAGGGGGGGTACCCTACTTAAAAAAATCTTTTCAAAAACTATATCACTAAAGGCCCCTAAACTATTTCAAAAAAAATTTCAATGTCGAATTTTACATTTCGCGTTCGAGAGAGTCGGGGGGTCGCATCCATGCGAGAGACACGTGGAGAAGCCGGGGCTTTCCCATGCATTTCAGAGAGAAGACGGGCCATGCTTTGGGTCCGGCGGGATCAGAGAAGAGAAAAGATGATGCAGAGAATGATTTTTTTATATTTTAATTTTCTTTTCAAAAGATAAATTTAGGTAAGGTGGAAAACGATAAGGGTTTTCTTGTACAATTTTTTTTGGTAAATATGTTTATTATAAATTTTTTTGTGTGTTTTTTACAAAATTTGTATTATATTGTTTTGTGTGTGGGGTGTGAACGTGTAAATTAAATTTTAATATAAAAAAGATATATGAAATAAAAAATTTTGTAAAACCCATAAAACGATATAAAAAGTATATAAACATATAAACGATATATAAAAAATTATGCAAAATATATATATTTTAAAAAACCGGCGGGGGCGAGAGAGGGACGGGGGGCTCACGCTAGGATTCACGGCGAGAGGGCGCGAAAAAGGGGCCGGGGGTGGCGAGAGAAAGGCCTTAAAAGGGAAAAAGAACCCGCGGGGCCCCTCCATGCGGGGACTGCGAAAGAAAAGAAGCTCACGCGGGGGACTATGCCCCGGCACCTGCAAAACAGAAATATAATAAAATTTTAAAATTTTTTTATTATATTTTTTGGTATTTTAATATATATATATATATATATAATATACTTAAAATCATTGGCATACTGGACACATGTTGCTCAGGAAGATTGTAACCCAAACTTTCCAGGCAGGTCGCCCGCAGTAATGATGCGGTACATCCCTGTATCGCATTTTCCCCATGCCCCTGGATGGGTGTGATTTTCGCGAATCTATCCCTGTTTCTATAAAACAGGGAAAGCAGATTTTCATAGATCTGTACGTTGACGCGTACGAATAGAACACACACACTCTCGTGTTCTCATCGAGGGATAGATTTTCCACATTATTTGGCGTAATCTCGCGAGACGACTTGATCACGCGATCATCATCACTTTCGTACCCATCGTCGTGGAGTGGTTGGTCTTCTTCTTCTTCTTGTTCAGCGATGTCTGGCTCGAACTCCATTTCTGTTATAACCGTCCAGGACGATATTCACCTCCCTGTCGTACACAGGGTCGTACATGTCGTCGTCGACCACCTCGTCGACCGCCTCGTCATCGGAATCGTGATGACCTCCATCTCGTCATCAAAACGTCGATCACAATGTCTTTTCCATTTTTAAACACAAGTTTGCACAATTCTTATACAAGTCAATGTTCTTACTTTCGCACTTCCGTATAGCCAATAAACTTTTTTTCGAGGATCGGTTAGTATGCTGTCAAATCCTGGACTAGGATTTGAGAGCGCATAGGTCCTCATTATATATCCCGTTCAGCTCTTTGTACTTCACGTGCGATCGAACTTATCTCAGAAAGAAAATGATCAATTATAAAAGAGCAGCCGGGCCAGGAGCCGATTATCGTTCTGTTTACACCCCACAAAAATATGTCTCGACACATTCACTACAATCCTTTATCCACGCGTGATAAAACTTATCTCATAAACACTAATATACTCTTTGCATTCACTTTTTTAATTGACATTAATGGTAATCATTGGAATTATCAAGTTCTGTTATGTGTTGTTTTCATGGCTTTCGCCAATGAATCATTTTACATGGAGAATCATATAAGTATTTGCAAAGAGGCTTCTATACAGCTCTTTTGTTTTACGTTTTTTGAAACCTATTTCACGCGCATGTATTGCCTGCACAATTGGGAAATTTACACTGAGTTTTTGCTCGTAAGCGCGGGCATACTGGTATCTTTGCTTAGGCACATTCTGCGTACTACTTTTCTTTTTTCTTCAAGTTCGGTTTAAAGCGAGCTTTCCGTTTTTTTCATAAAGAGCAATAATTTTCAGGTTTTAAATCCCATTATTCTATCTGGGGCCCCCCCCCCCCTGAGTTCCGACATTACTTCGCACAAGAAGTTTTTCATATTATCTGTATGTCGGAGACGTGGCTACGACCTGAGATTTCAGATGTGATGGTTGGGTTGCCAGGATACTCGCTTTACAGGTGTGATAGGATCGGAAGAGCGGGAGGAGGAGTAGGATTCTATTTGTTAGACTCACTCAGGGCCTCTGTTCTTGTCAGTTCTGCTGGATCAATAATGGGAAGGTCTGAATACATTATCGCTGAAATTATGTTTAAGGATATGTCCAAATTGCTGTTGGCTGTCGTCTATCGTCCACCCAACATTGGTTTCATGGATGAGTTCTTCCGTGAGTTCCTTGATTTGCAAGTTGATTATAGACATTCGGTCATCGTTGGAGATTTTAATGCCGATATGAATCAGGTGGCTTATGATAGTCAGCAAATATCAGCGTTTGTCACAGGCTCGGGCTTGCATCTTGTTCCTTTTTCAGCTACTCATCACACTAGGAACTCCAGCACACTATTGGATCTGTGCATTATTGACGATGGTGAGAAACTCATTGACTATGAACAGCGGGGGGTGGCTTTTCTTTCGGCTCATGATCTGATCTACATCAAATATGCGGTTAAACTGAGAAGAAGGACTGAGAGAGTTGTACTGGGCAGGCAGAGATAGAAGCGGATTCAATGAGGAAGCCTTTGTATCAGAGGTCAATAGCATTGATTGGACGGACTTATTATTATCAGCCAATATGGACGAAAAGATAGGCATTTTCAATGCCAAATTACTAGATATCTACGATGCTCATGCACCGTGGAAGCAATTTCGCTATAAAAATTTACCGGCTCCTTGGCTCACGACTGAAATCCGCGCTGCCATGAAAAGTAGGGATATGGCTAGGCGCATTTGGAGAAGACGCAAGGGTGACGTTTATTACTCACGTTTTAAGGTACTGCGTAATCAGGTGCAAAACATGGTCCGCACTGCTAAAAGGGACTACTATTATAAGGTCTTCAGTCGTGCAAATGGAGCTGGCGAAGTCTGGGGTGGACTAAGACACCTTGGACTTATAAAACCAAAGGGTTCAGGCAGTTGTCTGTCGTGCAGTGTTGAGGATCTCAATAGCTTTTTTGTGCGGGAAGCGGGGCTATCTGAAATCAGCTTTGAGGAAAATAATATCGACGACATCTGCTCTGGCGAGTTTGAAGATGCGGACTTCCACTGGGAGCACGTCATGCCCATCATGATCAGGCGAACAATTCTACGAGCCAAATCTAATGCTATAGGGTCAGATGGTATCTCGATCAAAATGCTAAAGTTGGTCATCGATGGCATTCTACCTATCTTGAAACATTTTTTTAATTTTTCACTGATGAGTTTCCTTCACAATAAAAATCTGCTCTAGTATGCCCCATTCCAAAGATCAAGAATCCTTTATCTGTGAAGCATTACAGACCAATATCCATTCTTCCTGCGCTCTCAAAAATACTGGAACGAGTTGCGTGCGAGCAGATAAATCGATATTTGGAAAGGGAGGACCTTCGCGATCAATGTCAATTCGCCTACAGAAAAAACTATTCTACTCAAACATGTCTGATTAGGATGATGGATGATGTCAGACAGACAGTGGATCTTAGAATGGTAACAATCTCTGTTTTCTTTGACTTCTCAAAGGCGTTCGATAGAGTGAATCATAGACTACTGATCAAGAAACTAAAAGAACTAAATTTCTCTGACTCAACATTGACATGGATCTACTCGTACCTCAGTGGTCGGACACAGGTTGTCAAGGACGCAGTGGTAGGCACTGTCTCATCATCATCCTCTGTGAAGGTCGGGGTTCCACAGGGCTCTGTGCTGGGACCTTTGCTCTTCACTCTCTATCTTGCGGATTTTGGCAAGGTACTCAGACATTGCAGGTACAATTTCTATGCTGATGACCTTCAAATCTATTTACATTGTGAACCGAAGAATATTGTTGATGCTGTTAAGAGCATCAATGATGACGTCGATGCTGTTCTCCTTTGGTCAACTACCAACGGCCTTATTCTGAACGCCGACAAAACTCAAGCCATTATTATGGGCACATCGAGATATATAAACGCGTTATATATAATTCTGCTCTCCCGGAAATAAGGGTGGATGGACATGCGGTCCAATACTTGTCATCTGTGAAATATCTTGGACTTGTCATTGCAAATAACTTATCCTGGGAAAAGCAGATTATCAACACTACAAAAAGGATTCGGACTACACTTTACCAGTTGAAACTCTGTAAACATATGTTCCCGGATATCTTAAAAATAAGGCTTGTCACGGCATTAATATTTCCACATATTGATTATTGTTGTGCTGCAATGACTGATATTACTGATGAACAAAGTTTAAAACTGTACAGAGGAGTTAATGCTTGTGTCAGGTTCATTTTCAACACGAGATTTGATGTGCACATTTCACCTTTTTATGAGAGGCTCTCCTGGTTAAAAATTGACTCACGAAGGCTTTATTTCGTTGGCTGCTTGACTTACAACGTTCTTAGGACAAAACAACCTACATTACTACATTCTAATTACAGGCAGAATACACATACATCGGAAGAGCCACTAGAGAGGTTTTTATACAGCCACACTGTAGGACAGAGACATATAAAAGGTCCTTTCGGCTGACATCTATCACATTCTGGAATAATCTCCCTAATGATATTAGGCACAGTACTTCATTTTCGGATTTTAAGCAGAAGTTGTATGCGCATTTACTCGCCAGACAAAGTGCTGGTGCCAGTGATACATAGTTGTGCCTTATTTCTGAGGGCGATTTCTATCTGACATGCCTGTTCTTTATGCCTGTTCTTTATTTTTTATTCTTTATTCGATTTCATCTAACTACTGCAATCTCTTCTATTGTCTCGGACCTTAATGTATATTAGTCTTATTGACCTTACTTTTATGTAATCTATTTTGATCTACTTTTGCATATATTTATTTCTTTTCTCTTTTGTAATCCACGATATTATTAGTCATGTAATTCTCATTTATCTAGCATTCAGCTTCATGTTGAGTATCAAGTCATACTACTTGTACTTTGTTTTTATTGAATTTAGATGTTCTTACTTTTGTATGTACTGGTTTTTGCGCCTGAGGGGATTCATCCCAGGGCGCCTACAAATAAAGCTTTATTCTATTCTATTCTATTCTATTCCGAGAGCGAGAATCGTAAATTCTTGTTTGCCGATATATTCAGAGTAACGTTTCTTACATATTCGATCATTAGATTTGCGGAATTTGCGTGCAGCCGTTTTCCGCAAGTGTGTTAAATATTTCAATTTTCGAGATAGTCGTGCGAGAGAGTCACGAAATTACCGTTATCTCATTGTTACCTTTTTTTTGTATACCGCGCCGTATCTTGAATTATGTTTATGTGACCTCTGTATATACCGCGTGTCCGTGATAATAAGTTTAAACAGCGAACCGTTTACCGATTTTTTTTCTTTGTGCATTCCGTTCTTATAATATTGTCGCGAAATTGTTAAAAGTATTTAACATTGTTATAATTAATGAAAATTTAATAGATCGATTCCGTCATACCGACATATTCGCATATATCATTATATTATATTCTTCCATGCCGCTAGCCTCAATATTAATGTTTGTTATATAATTATATTATCCATTTATACTTATTACATGTAAAATTGTTAGTCCTAAGTGTTTGTTTGAAATATATATATGTCTATTCATGTCAACATGTGTATGTCTCTCTATATACCTCTCTCTCAACCATAGACTAAACATCCTATAGACCCGCGACTCACTGCCGAATTTTGAAGAGTTACCTTAAGTACCGTTTTCATTGATACCGTGGCGCATTTACATGCGCCTGGTGCCCAACTTTATCGTGAGTTACCGAAAGTACTGAAGTACGAGTAATTAACTCTTTTGTTACCGATTTTTAACGTTTTATTATTTAAACTATTAGAATATTTAAATTGAACGCTCTCCTGTCCGAACTTGGCGTTTCGGAGCAGGAAAACACGTTGCAACAGATATAACTACTTTGATTACACACTAAACTTTTTTCTCACAGCTATTTTTCCTTGAGGAAAGCATGCGTTCTCGTGGTCACCGTACTTTGATTTGACCCGGCAGCATCAGGATCCTCATTATATATCCCGTTCAACCCTTTGTTCGTCAACGTACGAACAATTGTTTAACTTCCCCGGTATGCGTATCTCCCCGGTGATAATTCGTAGGAATTTTTTCTAGAAAAAATTTAGATAACGTAGTAATTGATATCTGATTATAAAACGGCCGCTGATTTTCGGCGCTCGCCAAAGGAACGGTATAAGATTTCGCAGCTTTTGTTTAACTTCCCCGATTGATTTCTCCCTGTGGATAATTCAGAGGAATTTTTTCTAGGAAAAATTTAGATAACGTAGATTATAAAGCAGCCGCAGATTTTCGGCGCTTGTTTTGTTTATAAATTCCTGCATCCACTGATTATCGGCGCTGGTATTTTTTCCTAAGATAAACAATAAAAAATCGCCGCTTATGGAGGGGGGGGGTATGCAATTCCCCGCGAAAATGTCTCGACGCGTTCGCCACAGATAATTTATATATGATTGTAATAGATATCGTTGTATTAGATATTTGTTTATCTTATCTTGTTTATGTAATAAATATCTTACAAAGATGCCGCTTATCTTATCTTGTAATAGATATCGCTGTAATAGATATATATTTATCTTTTGTTTATAAACATATCAGGTAACATGATCCGATAATCGCCTCTTATCTGTTGATAAGACCCCCCGCCCGCGTGACGTCATACCCCTCGCTCCTGAAAACCCCCCCGCCCCGCACCCCCCTCAGAGGACCCGAGCTAGAACTCTCTTAGTATTCCTACTATATATATATATATATATATATATATATATTATTAATAATATATTATTTATTGCTTATATAGGCAATAAATAATATAATAATATATATGATTATTTTTTGCACCGTTGTGGGCTATCGCGACAGGGAAGCGTTATTTTTATTTTAATTTGCCGAAATTTTATTATGTACATAATTTTAATCCTATATTTTCACTGTGTACATAATTTTAATTCGCTGAATTTTCGTAATGTTCATAATTTTAAAATTAATTAATGAAAAGCTCGTATAAATTAACAAAATTTAAAAAAAGGTAAATATTGTAGGCCAACTAAACGAGCAATTAAATAAGATCTAAAGATTTATTAATAATTAAATAATTAAATAATTAAATTCTCATTCCGTTAGAGAAACAATATACAACGTAAACGTTTCGACTGCACTACAGTCTTTTTCAATACATAAAAATCAAATATTAAAATACAAAGTTAAATATTAAAATACAAAGTTGGTTAAACATTAAAATACAAAGTTAAACGATTCTTCGCTGATGACCAATAGATAAGTAAGACGATTGATCTGAGATTCCAAGTTTTGCGACATTTAATCATGATTATCGTTTTAACAAGTTCTTCTTCTCGACATTTCAAGTGTGTGTTGCGAAGTCTAAATAACAAATGTACTCTTAATTATTCCCTTATCCCCTTAATTATTTAATTATTAATAAATCTTTAGATCTTATTTAATTGCTCGTTTAGTTGGCCTACAATATTTACCTTTTTTTAAATTTTCCTAATTTTAATTTATCGAATTTCTATTATGTACATAATTTTTATTTCCAATTTTTTTTACGTACATAATTTTAATTTCCAAATTTCTATTATGTACATAATTTTAATTCACTTTATTTATTTTATCTAAATAATTTTAATTTGCCCAATTTTTATTATGTATATAATATTAATTTGTCGTATTTCTTTTATTTAAATAATTTTAATCCGCTGAATTACTGTATGTACATAATTTTATTCTTAAATTTTCATTGTGTACCTAATTCTAATTCTTGAATTTCCATTATGTTTTAAATTTTTATTCGCCGAATTTTTACTATGTACAGTACATAAGTATTTTTGAATTTCTATTATGCGTTATAATTGAAAAATTCGTTTAGCGCGCGCAAAGCGCGCGCTTGTGTTATTTAGTGTGTATAAAAAGAATAATAGTGTTTCGCTACAAGACAAATTATATTCCGAAAGCTAAAATAAATACGTGAGTTTTTGTTTTCATGATATATTTTATGATAGTTACTTATAGCTAATTATTTAATAACAGATAACTTTTATTGACTTCTGATCAAATAAAAAAATTCAAAAGAAAATAATGGAAAACGTAATAATAATCTATGACCGCGCCTGCTTTCTAATATTATTGTAAAATATAAACTGACTATTATAAAATTTCAATAGAAATGTTAATATTGTAAGCGAGAATTCAAATGATTTACTAGTCCATCTCGTCAGTAATCTGCGTTAATCGGTTTTAGTCATTGACAGGAAATAGAACATGTTTTAATCGAATTCGAGACTGAATGTAAAAAATTTTATTTTGTTATCTAACAACAATTTATCATATTGAGGAAGACTGCTGTGCAATCGAAACGTTTATGTATATTACGATTAATATTAATTTGATTTAAGTTTTTAGTTTGAATAAACGTTTTAATATTTTAACAATTTGACACTGTAATTGTTATTGCTCGTTTTAGTTGGCCTTGGTTTTATTTATGATCCCTTTTTATAATTTATATTTATACGAGCATAGTAATTTTATGCATGTATATATCTTATAAAATTGTAATTTTTAGACTACTAATTTATTCCTCTTAAATTTAAAGCATGTTTATAGAACCATTTTTTTAATAAGCCAAGAAATTGTTGTGTGCCTCGGGAGAGACACCAGGGGGTCGCGCCAAATTGGGATGGGAATCCGGGGCGTCAGGACTTGTCGGGTGTTTGTAGAAAATGCACTGCACTTTTCTTATTAAAATTCTTTATTCAACTTCAATCACTTGGCCTTTATTTATTTCACTAATAATACACTGAAGCTTTACCGGGTGTGCGGCACTGACTTTCTGTCACTCCGCGTATCGCGCACAACTGCGAGTCGATGCTAAGTGCGCGCGCGGTTAGCGAGATCGTGGTTAGAGCGATTGTTTGTGTCTGCGACTCAGCGAGTTGTCGCGTCTCTACTTTCTTTTTATATCGTTGTTTTTTGGAGTTTTCCCGATCGGAAGGGGTGCCTGGCAACAGGTTTCCCCGGTCGAGAATCTAGGTGCAAGCGAAGCAGATTCAAAGTCCTTCTGCTTTGCTTGCACGTTGACCAATTTCTGTTCCGCGTATATCTCGCATTGTATGCGTTTTTAACGCGGTCATTATCTGTCGTAATTCTGATTTCGCGTATACCTCGCATCGTATGCGTTTTTTAACGCGGTCATTATCTGTCGTAATTCTGATTCCGCGTATACCTCGCATCGTATGCGTTTTTTAACGCGGTCAGTGTCTGTCGTAATTGCGGATGTAATACGAGTACTCATTTCTTAATATTAGTTACCTTTTAATAGTTATATCTATATCTTTGGGGGATATAACATCCCTCCCCCGTTAAAGAAGAAAAACGAAGGTATGAAGTTTTTCGCTTACAACTAAAGCTTACAAATGTTTATTCCCGTTCACAATATAATTATAATCGTTTCCTATTTCCTAAAAACGCGTACTATTACTTCTTTTTAATATAAATCTAGGTACATCCCAGTCATCGTCGAGTATCGTCACTCTTGGTCTTCTTCTAGTGTCTTTTCTATTTTTTACTTTCCAAATTACAATGATAATGACAAATATTATAATTATGAATATTATTAATCCGCTCGAGGTCATGGGATAAATAAATTGTTTCCTCGTATAAAACTTTTGTTCATTATCTTGTAAATCATTGTCTATGTTGTTTATCTTCGTTCGTAATTCTATTAATTCTGCGTTGTGTTGTGTTAGATTATTTAATGTGTCGAGTATTCTCATGTCCTCCGTTTTAATTTGACAGTTTCCTCGTGAGGTTAATCGGCCGGTATTTTTTATTACTAAATTTTTTTCTGTGTATCCGTCACATTTTATATTTATTTTCTCTTCCTTAGCTGTTGAGTACAACCATGTGTGTGTTTGATGTAACGGGATCCATACTGTCGTTTTCGTTATACGATAGCGTACCTTACATTCATGCTTATCTTGCATTCGTTGCGTATACGTTTGTAATTCGCACGGTATATTCGTGTTTACGCGATAAGTCGGCATGCTATGTTCGCATATATAATTAGAGTTTATTTTACTACATTTTTGTAAATCCTCATTTGTTATAATTAAATATGTTAATCTAAGGTTATCTATGGCAAACATATCGTTTTCTACTTGTATACCCTTAAATGTTTTATTGTATGCTGCCACGGGGAATTCAATTGCCTTTATTATGTTATATTTAGGCTGTGATATTATCGAGAACCGCAGTATTGTATATAAATTATATTCTTACGTATGCACTTACGCTTGCATGTTTCTTTATTTCATGCCAGTTTACTGCGTGTGTTCTAAACGGAAAATAATATCCCTGTTCTAACTGTGTTGCGGCTTCCTTTAAATGCGCGACAATGTTATCAAATGGTACTAATTTCGGGTGTATATTTCCTTCCTCGATTTGCGCTAAGTATTCTATAATATTTTCCGCGTCCCTAATGGCGTCTGTTAATGCTGCCATAATTATTTTATATTGTCCCTGTATCTTTTCTAACGTAACATATTGCGCTACATTTTCCTGTAAGAGTTTTTCACTCTGTTTTATTGTATTCTCTAACTTATTTATATGTGTTACTGTATCGTTGATTATTGTTAGTTGATGTCTAACTGTGTGTTGTAACGTGCTCTGTCGGCTATTTATTAATTCTAGTTGTTCGTTTATGCGTTTTTCGTCATCGGCGTCCATGGTACCGAACAATGTCTTTGCTACTGTTTCTATCCCGTCAATTATTCCCCTACGTTTGTCTGTATGTCTGTCGTAGAGTGTATTTATTTGTATTGTCGTCTTTTCCAAATAGTTTAGTGTTTGTTTTGTAATACTAACTAAATTAAGGCATGTGTTTTGTTGTGTTAACACATTGCACGCTTTTTCTGTACGCTCTATATAATTTCGTATGTAACCCTGTTTCGCAGTTAATGTTGCTAGGTCTAGTTTTATTACTAGTTTCCACGTGCTTTTAGAACAATGTAGATGGCCTATTTTTTCAAAATGTATCCCTGGTTCGTTGGTGAATTCCTCGAGTTCGTATGGCTCTTGGCTTGACCGTCTCAATGTCGCTGCGTTGGCATTGAATATGATCATCTTGTAATATATATAATTCCCCTTACTATTTTATACTTTTGTATGCAATTTTTATCAAGAAAGCGGAGCATTCGTTTTTTATATCTTCTGTCGTTTCTTCAGTCTTAGGACAACTTTTGTTACGTGTGGCACGACGTATTATCATGTATTTTCGTTTTAATTGTATTAGGTGCAATGCTTATTCGCATTTAGACGATTTGTTGTGTCCCTACTGTCGCGCCCGCGCCCCTGTTGTGGGGCCCGAAATAACGGGGGACGAGTATACCCGGGCGTACGATGTGCTCCGGTGGGCGAATGTGTCCCGGAGGGCGGGTGAGCCGCATTCCTTGCACGTCACCCTCGATACGCGTACCGGTACGCGAGTGGTGCGTAAAGTGGTGGTTTTGGTGGGGACGACCAACCTTGATCGATTCGCGATACCAGAATAGGTAAGTCTCAATTTTCGATAAATAATTTTAGTCTGTTTGTGTGTATGCGTATTGCTCTTCTTCCTTTCTCTACTGTGTAGTTGACGTCGGAGTTCTTTTCGATTATCGTATACGGTCCTGCCCATAAGGCGTCAAGTTTCTTTGATCGTCCGCGTCGTAGCGTATCGTCGTATATAAGCACTTTATCGCCGACTTTAAATTTTATTTCTTTCGCGTCTTTATCATAATATTTTTTCGATTTGATTTTCTCTTCGTTTACGCGATCCTTCGCAATTTGTTGTGTGGCCCTTAATCTTTCCCTAAGCTCTTGAGCGTAATCATCGTAACTGTATGTGGCCCTCGGTGGTTTTGTTAATGCCGTCGGTAGGTTGGCCTGATGTCCGTAAATTAATTCAAACGGCGTGTACCCCGTTGCACTGTGCGGGGTCGTATTATAAGTAAACATTGCATAAGGTGTCCATTCGTCCCAGTCTGTTTGATCAGCGTCAACATAATGGCGAAGATACTCTGCTAATGTCCTATGTGATCGTTCGAGTGCCCCATTTGTTTCCGGATGATACGCGGTTGTTTGTAATTTTTTGATTTTTAACAGTTTACATGTGTCCTTAAATATTTCACTTAAAAAGTTTGTCCCTTGATCTGTCAAAATTTTCTCCGGTATCCCGTGTTCTAGGATTATTTTCGTTACGAACTCCTTTGCGATTGTGCCGGCTTCCTGGTTCGGTATTGGAATCGCCTTACTAAATTTTGTTAGGGTGTCTTGGAATGTTAATAAATATTTACTCCCATTCGTAGTTATTGTTAGCGGCCCTACAATGTCCAACGCACATTTTTCAAATGGCTTATCAGGCGTATCTGTAATTATTAATGGTGCTTTATTTTTCCGCGACAATTTATTTTTTTGACATGACCCGCATTTGGCGATGTATTTCTCGACGTCTTTTGCTAAACCCGGCCAATCATGATCTAAACGAATTCTCTTAATTGTTCTTTCTATTCCCTGATGTCCTCCGATGGGCGCATCGTGATATTCATACAGTATCTGTTGTTTTTCCTCTTCGGTGTACATTCTTTCATTATTAGCGTCGTTTATCTCTTCTTTTTCTATCTTGCATATACCTTCCGTCCTTTCGCTTGAGTCAGCGTTTCGGATTACGTTCCGACTCAATGCATCAGCGTTTGCGTTCGCTCGTCCGGCCTTATGTATGATTTCGTAATCGTATTCTTCTAATTTTAATCTCCAGCGAATTAACCTTGAGCCGGGGTCATTTACGTTAAATAGCCATACCAATGGTTTATGATCTGTGATGATTTTGAATTTGGTCCCGTATACGTATGGTCTAAAATGTTTTACGGCCCATACAATCGCTAATAAATCTTTTTCAGTTGTGCTGTAATTCTGCTCCGCGCGAGATAGCACTCTGCTTGCGTAAGCAACAGGGCGGTCATTGCCTATGAGCTTCTGTGAGAGCACGGCTCCGATTGCATAATCGGACGCGTCTGTAGTTATATTAAATTCCTTACTAAAATCTGGATATTGTAATATCGGTACCGTTATTAGCTTATCTTTTAAAATATCGAACGCAATTTGTTGCTCGCTGTTCCATCCGAAGGTTTCGCCCTTTTTTGTCAATCTAGTCAGGGGTTTTGCGATCTTTGAGAAATCTTGAATGAACTTCCTATAATAACCCGCGAGTCCTATAAATGCCTGTACATCTTTAACTTTCTGCGGCGTCGGAAAATTTTTTACCGCCTCTAATTTTGATGGGTCCGGTAATATACCGTTTTCCGAGATTATGTGCCCTAAGTATATAACTTCTTTTCGTAAAAATTCACATTTATCTGGCTGCAATTTCATGTTGTGTGTCCGTAATCTCTGTAATACTTCCCTGAGCCTTTTATTATGGTTCTCTAAACTTGACCCATATATGACAATGTCGTCGAGATATACAAGACATTTGAGCCCTTGAATTCCAGTCAGTACTGTATTCATTAGTCGTTGGAAGGTCGCGGGTGCATTCTTCAGTCCAAATGGCATTCTGTTGAACTCATAGTGTCCAAAAGGAATTGAGAAAGCCGTTTTCTTTTTATCGTATTTAGCCATCGGTATCTGGTGGTAACCTGATGCTAAATCGAGCGTTGTAAAGTATTTAGCGTTTCCCAGCTGGTCCAAAATGTCCGTGATGTTTGGTAGCGGAAACGAGTCGCCTATTGTAAGGTCATTTACCTTTCTGAAATCTACAACTACCCTTAGTCTTGGGTTTCTGGATGCGTCAGCTTTTTTCGGCACTACTAACAGTGGAGCGTTCCATTGACTAACGCTTGACCTGATAATGCCAGCATCTAGCATCTCTTTAACTTGTTTATTTACCTCCGCCTTATGCTTCTCTGGCAGGCGGTACGGTCGTACGTTGACCGGTGCTGAATCGGCGCGCGTGGTTATTTCATGTTCCACGGTCGCGGTGCAGCTCAGTGGTTCTCCATTCAAAAGAAATAAATCGCAATATTCTTCGCATATCCTGTGTATAGCCTGTCGTTCTTCTACGTTGAGATGGTCCGTCCGTAATAATTGTCATACTTCCCGATTTTTTTTGCTCGAATACTTCGGAATTTCTTTTCGTATAATGGTTATTTCATGCTTCATTTCCCCCTCTATTTCGTCTATAGTTATTAGCGGCGTTCTTAACTCGACAACTTCGTCGGTTGTATTTATGACACTGACTGGACACACGTAGTCCTCCGGTTGCACGAGGCATCGTCCTATATACACACCGGGTGCAGTTTGTTCGGCTCTTACGATTCCTGCGCTATTTTTATTTGTGGCGGCTCGGATAATTGTTTCGCTGCGCGGACTGTAATCGGATCTTTTCGTATAGTTGTAAATTTAACACGGCATCCCCTATGGTGAGTTCCCGTTTTTTGAAATTACAGTTAACTCCCTGTTTCCGCAAAAAATCTATCCCGAGAATTCCCTCGTATTCCATGGGGAAATCGTCTTTGACGACGTAGGTTGCGTGCTTTATTTTTCGACCTCCTATGTCAATTGTCGCCTGCGTTTTTCCTATTGTCCGCGCTTTGTGTCCCGTAATGCCAATGAGCGTTATTTTTCTTTTATAAATTAGTGCGTCATCTTTTAGATGTTTCAGTTTTATTAATGAAATAGTTGCCCCTGAATCGAATAGCATTTTAACTGCGCCATTCCTAGCTTCGCGCATCGGTAGTGTAATTAAATCTAAACCCGCGCTCTCTTGTAGTATGGGTCGTAGGTGTGATACGCGATACTCGATGGCGCGTGCCGGGGTCTCTCCTTCCGAGTCTCCTTCGTTGCTGTCGCGTTCGTAACTGGTACTGCTTTGCTCGGAATCCGTATCACCCTTTTTCGACTTCTTTCGACTCTTGGTTAAATTTACATTACGCTTTTTTTTTTTCCTCATTCATTCTGTCGCGATTTGATGTCGTTTTTAGCCGTCCGTTTATCGTCCAACATTCTTCACGGCTGTGTCCGCGTTTTTTGCAGTGGTTGCAAAACTTTTCTGCTGTGATTACGCGATCTGACTTCTCGGGTTTCGGAAGCGCGTATTTACTGTTACGGCATTCTCGCTCGTAGTGCCCCGATTTTCCGCATTTATAGCATTGTACGGCATTTTTTGATGATCGCGACGGCGCTCCCTCATAACGATTTCGATTTGTGTAATTGCTAGATTGCGTTGTAGTTGTGCCCTTTACTTTTTCTTCGGCGGTTGCGGCAGTTATTGCCTCCTGCAGTGTTTGGTAATTTCGAGAACGAATAAGTAGTTGTATCTCGTCACGTAGTCCTATTTGGAAATTTTGCAAGGCTTGTTTTTGTATAGTACTTAGTATGATCCGCTTTTCAATGGGGGAGTGATCTTCTCCCTCCGTCATAGATTCATATAACTCCATAGCTAAGGTATCGACGCGCGTTCCGAAAGCTTGCGCGCCTTCATTTGCCTTTTGTTTTAAGGAATTGAACTCTATCTGCAAATACGTAGTACTTCGCCTCTGTAGGTGCGTAGTGCTTCGCCTATTCTGATACGTACATTCCAACTGTTGCTTCAGTTCGTCATACGTCTGTATATCTCGCGTTTGAAAATCTAGCATTGCTTTGCCTTTGAGTTTTGTGCATAGGATAGCTCCCACCAATCCTCTCTCGTTAGCAGGGTGTATGTTTGTCATGGCGTACGTGCATGTGCTTAGAAATTCCTGTAATTTATGTTGAGCCGTCCCGTCAAATTCCGGAATCATTTGCCGTGCTTCTTTTAACGATAAAAAAGGCTCCTGCGGGCCTTGTCGATGTCTAGTGTCACTCTCTGTTCGTCCGTACACAACGTCATATTTTTTGTCGTCATTGTCTGGGTCTCGCATTTCCCTTTCGCGGGTGTGTGTGTCCCGGCGGATTTGACCCCGTTCGTCAGCGTATGTGTTAATATCACGAATTTGTTCGCGTAATATGTTTATTTCCGTGAGCATTTCCCTACGTAGTTCCCGCATGCCTCTCATTATCTCACGTAGCATAGGGTTATCTATGCCGGCCTCCCTATAATTAGGAGTTTCGCGCACCTCGATTTCGTCAACGCGTCTATCTATGTATCGTCTGGTATCGCGGGGGTTAGTTGTTCCTATTTCGCTATTAGGGGGTGGTACATGTACGTCGGCTTCCACAAGTCGAGTATTGTCGCGAGCTATTGTACCGTGTAGATGGTCAATCTCGCGGTCGATGGCACCCTCGGACACATCCATGCCACCGTTAGGCGGTGTTCGCAGCATGTCCTGATACTCGCTCGGATCGAAAATACTACTATTGTATGATGTAAGCAAGGATTCCCCGCGTTGTGACCCGTTGCTAGGAGTTCGTCTTACGCGTTCGTTACTTTCTTTTCTTAATTTTTTAACGGTGTCGGTTTCCCCTTTTTCAAATAAACTTTCGTCAAAAATGTTAAACGGAAATTCGCGTTCGGCTTTCCCGTGAGTATATGATTCGGAGTCACTCTCTCCTGAATAATGTGCTTCTAATTTTATTCGCACTTTTCCGAGGTTTTCTAAGGTTATCGGTAGTGGTTTGATTGATCGTTCGGCTGAGTCGCTATGTAACCACGATTTATTCGCTATCGCTTGTCGGGGTGTTTCGCTTTCCTCCGACATTCATGCAGTATATATAAAAAGTTTGATTCGGACTTACATTAATACGGCTACCATTACTATCGCTCGCTCGCTGACGCTGCAGATCATTGCTCGGCAGTGTTGATACGGCTGGCGGTCCGGTGTTGTAAGGTGATCCTGCGGGTCGTTGTACGGTGCGATGCGTTGTCCGTGTTGTCGTAGGTCGCGTCCTTAGGTGATGGCCTACTTCCCGACGGCTGATGCGTTGTCCGTGTGTGTGTGTGTCTTCTTGTACGTACGGCACGCTGCTTATACGTCGGCTTCTGTTTTGTTCGCTTCCCGTCGATTATTATGTTCGACGTGCCTGATTATTAATACTGCTGTATTTTTCAGGTCTTCCTCCGAGTAGTTCCTGGCGGTTCTTCGGCGCGATCCCACCGCTGCCACCAAATTGTTGTGTGCCTCGGGAGAGACACCAGGGGGTCGCGCCAAATTGGGATGGGAATCCGGGTTGTCAGGACTTGTCGGGTGTTTGTAGAAAATGCACTGCACTTTTCTTATTAAAATTCTTTATTCAACTTCAATCTCTTGGCCTTTATTTATTTCACTAATAATACTGAAGCTTTACCGGGTGTGCGGCACTGACTTTCTGTCACTCCGCGTATCGCGCACAACTGCGAGTCGATGCTAAGTGCGCGCGCGGTTAGCGAGATCGTGGTTAGAGCGATTGTTTGTGTCTGCGACTCAGCGAGTTGTCGCGTCTCTACTCTCTTTTTATATCGTTGTTTTTTGGAGTTTTTCCGATCGGAAGGGGTGCCTGGCAACAGGTTTCCCCGGTCGAGAATCTAGGTGCAAGCGAAGCAGATTCAAAGTCCTTCTGTTTTGCTTGCACGTTGACCAATTTCTGTTCCGCGTATATCTCGCATTGTATGCGTTTTTAACGCGGTCATTATCTGTCGTAATTCTGATTTCGCGTATACCTCGCATCGTATGCGTTTTTTAACGCGGTCATTATCTGTCGTAATTCTGATTCCGCGTATACCTCGCATCTTATGCGTTTTTTAACGCGGTCAGTGTCTGTCGTAATTGCGGATGTAATACGAGTACTCATTTCTTAATATTAGTTACCTTTTAATAGTTATATCTATATCTTTGGGGGATATAACAGAATATTGCTTTCAATTTTTGTAACTTACTTAAGAAACATCCAGCATATATCAATGTTATTTTGAAAATTGTATTCCATGCATCATTTATGTTTATTGGAAATGCAGAACACATAACATGGTAATTTATGTAAAAATCACACTAAAGTATATAAGGTGTCTCATTTTAATTGCGCACCTCGATTATCATCGTAAAAAGTAATGGGATGAAAAAATGTTTAAGACAAAAGTTATTAGGTTTTCAAGAAGATATCCGATGGCAACTTTGAATTTATCATAAATGGCATTGTTCAAAATAACCTCGAGCGGAAAGTAAAATTCGAGTTGTTTTAGGTCCCATACATCTAGAATATTGTAAAAACTATAGTGTACTATAGAATATATAAAAACTATACTTTTTCCTGGAAATGCAGAAAACATTTAAATATCATCATATGTTTAGAGAAAATCACGTAAATCCATATCTCAACAAATCGAGATTTCTTGATGTTTCACCCAAATATTTTGGTAAATATTTTGGTAATACCAAGTTTCTAAAATTATTTAAAACAATTTTTTTTTTTAATGTGTCAGTTTATCATAAATTGAATAATATATATACAGAGTGTTCCTAAAGTCCGACTTGGTGAGTTGTAAAATTTTGAGGGGGACATAAGATCGTACCATTGATTTGACCTTGAATAGTCATTTAAAGGTCACGTAAAAGTCACCTTCAATTTCTTTAATGGGACTACCTATTTTTCATTACATATTCTTATATGTTATTTCAAAAGCTTCACAAAACTCTATATTAAAATATGTTTTTATGAAGTTCTTGTTAAGTTATAAAGGTTTAAAGTTAACAATTTTTTGACATAAAATGTAAAATATCTTGTAAAATATTCGGGTTTTGGTACTCGTACCATAATACTGTTTTGCATGGAATAATGAGACCAATCAGTTGGTGTAAAAAAACATAATTACTTATAAAAAAAAGTATGCAGCTGCATGTTGAATATTACATTTTTTTAAACAATTATCAGTTGATTAGTCTCATGATTCCGTGCAAAAAAATGTAATAAGGTATGATTACCGAAAACTGAATATTTTATAAGATATTTTATATTTCATGTCAAAAAACTGTTAACTTCAAACCTTTATAACTGTTTCGTGGTTACAGCGACGATCAGAGAATAGCCAATCGTGAAATATAAGTATTGCTCGAGAACATGGTCTTACGCGATTCGCGGCTGAAAATACGTGGGGATAGCCCCAAAATATAAATAGAGGAGCGAACGCTCCTCCGGTACACTTCCTTTACTTACTTCTCCGCAATAACACACACATCACTGCGCGTATATCGTCAACAGACTTCTGTACTTCGACGAGCGGCACACTCGGACGCCGCAATAATAACCTGTGTTACAAGAAACGGAACATAGTAGTTATTCCGCGTGTGGATATCACACACGGACCCATCTATCCAGCGTTACATTCTGCATTAAGAGGAACGACCTCACGGCTGGAACATCATCTCGTTAGCAATCAAACGTTGAGCAGAGAACGCGCCGGCTTACAACCGGCGCACCAATTCTCATACTATTAAACAATTTGATCCTTCGAGCCGGATATTTTCCGGAGGCGGCGGGCGTCTCGGAGGAGGCGAAACCGACTCGAGTCGGAGTACGGATAAACGGCGAGGGTGTCGGCCACGTACCAGGGCGGCAGTCAGTGTGACACGGTGGACGTGGAGGACGGTGACCGGGGCTGCCGAGCTGCACGCAGGGAGAGACGATATTCGTCGGAGCGGCACCTCGAGTGGCGGCGTAGCGCCGGGCAGAGAAGAGGAAGCGTAGCTGGGTAAGCTGTAATTGAGCCTGCACCAATCATTTTTTTGCGCTGCGCAATTATTTTATTTATTTATTATTTGTAAATACTCGATTAGCGTTAGTCACTGTAAATTATTTGTGATCCGAAAAAATGCCGATCGACCGTAGCCCTGGTACAAGTGGCGCGGGTGCGGCGACGTCAAACGTAACGGCATCGGAGGTAGCGGCGCTGTAAAGAAGGCGCGGAATAATAAAGGGCTCGTGCACGCGGATGGAAACATTTGTGAACAGCGTGATCGCGGTAGATGACGAGGCACGAGCGCAATTGGAAGTGAGGCGCGCGCGCTTAGACCCAATATGGGAAAACTACTGCAAGGTGCAGTCGCAATTAGAGGCAACAGACGAGGCCGAGATAGATGACAGAGTCGCGTTCAAAGACAACATACTATTCGTTGTGCGCGAGAATGCGGCGATTATTACAAAATGACAGCGATTATTTCAAAATAGTCCGCGGGCCTCCACGCCAGGATCAACGCGATCCGAGAGTGAAGCTGCAACACACGTCCGCTTACCGAAATTAAATTTACCATCGTTTTCGGGAAAGTACGAGGAATAGTTCCCATTCCATGACACGTTTATGTCGGTCATACATAACAACAAAACATTATCCGATATACAAAGATTTCAATATTTGCGAGCGTCGTTGACGGGTTCAGCTCTCGACATCATCAAAACATTAGAGATCTCGAATAATAACTACGACCTTGCGTGGAATATTCTAAAAGACCGTTACAACAACAAGCGTGTAAACGTGCAGACACATATAAAGGCAATATTCGAATTAGCGGCGATTACAAAAGAAAGCGCGAGTGGCATTCGGCAGCTGGCGGACGGTGCAGCGGCACACGTACGCGCGTTGACTGCATTGGACTGCAACGCCGACAAATGGGACGCGTTGCTAATGGACATAATTACGTCCAAATTAGACCACGTAACATCCAGGGAGTGGCATGCTTCCCTGGGGGGCTCGGAGTTGCCCGCCTTCAAGGAATTGATTGATTTTCTCGCCCATCGTAGTCAGATTTTAGAGAAGTCGGCTGGGGGGGGATTAGGCGCTTCCGAGCACTCCAACATTCGTTCGCGGGCGCGATCGACTTCGGGGCGGCACGCGCTGCATGCGACGGTCGAGGGGGAAAAGTGCACTTATTGTGGGAGTGCGCATTTGATCTACTTTTGTAGAGGCTTCTTAGCACTTCCGGTAAACCGGCGCATAGGTGAGATGCGCGGCTGAAAACTTTGTTTGAATTGCTTGCGTAGCCGTGATCACGTGGCGGCCGAGTGCTCGTCGAGCGGCTGCAGGACATGCAAGCTGAAGCACAACACGTTGCTACATCTCTCGAATCAGGGAAGGGGAATCGAGAATTCGCGGACCGTCGGCTCAACGACGGACAATTCGACTCCGATCGCGAGCGACCCTACCGCCGTGGTCGCACACGGCGCGGTCGGGGGGGACGGTGCGGAGCCCTTGCTGTCGACAGCGGTTGTGTACGTTTACGGCGCAGGCGACTCACGAGTGGCATGCCGTGCCTTGTTGGATGCAGAAGCACAGGCGAACTTTATTTCGACTAAATTCGTAGCGAAATTAAAATTAGAGACATGGTCTATGGAAATGTCAATGTCGGGCATATTCGGCTCGACATCCGTTTTGAATCGGATGGCGCGAGTCAAACTCCGGTCGCGACTGAGTTCGTTCGAGGCCGAGCTGGACTGCGTTGTCACCGATCAAATCGCAGATAGAGTTCCGGCGAGCACGCTGAAGCGTCAGGCCTTCAGGCTGCCGACCGGCATCGATCTAGCGGACCCGAAATTCAACGTGTCTTCCGACATCGATTTATTAATCGGAATCGATCTGTTTTGGCAGCTGGCGTGCGTGGGCCAAATTCGTGCGACATTCGAGCATCCTCTTTTGCAAAAGACACGTTTGGGCTGGATTTTGGCCGGGCGTACGGGTGGTGGCACCTCGCGATCGAGCGCCAAATTGCGTGCGTTACACGCGACGATTAGTAATTCGCAGCTCCACGAACGAGTTAATCAATTTTGGCAAATCGAGGAACTGGCGGGTTCTAACAGTTATACCCGCGACGAGCAGGCGTGCGAAAGTCACTTCATGATGAACGTGTCGACGAACGATGAAGGCCGATATGTAGTGAAATTGCCGCTAAAAGAGGACACATTTCAACGGCTCGGCAAATCGCGCAAAACAGCGATAAAGCGTTTTCTTGCACTCGAGAAGCGGCTTAACCGCAACCCGGGTTTAAAGCGCTCTTACGCGAATATCAATCGTCGGGGCACATGAGAGTCGCACCTGCGGGTTCGATCGGGGGTAAGCCTATCTATCTGCCGCATCACGGGGTAATAAAGGGGACCGGTCCATGCGCGAAGTTACGCGTGGTTTTCGATGCCTCGTGCAAAACCAGCACGGAAGTTTCGTTCAACGAGGCTTTGCGAATACGTCCGATTATTCAGCAGGAATTGATCGCAATATTAATGCGTTTTCGATATTCGTGTATGTCTTCGTGGCGGACATAATTAAAATGTATCGTCAGATACTGCTGCACGAATCGCAGACACATCTGCATAGAATAGTGTGGTGAGAAGACTCGGAAGCGCCGATCGGCGAATACGAGCTGCTGACGGTCACGTACGGTACGAGTCCGGCGTCATTCCTGGCCACCAGGTGCCTTCAGCACCTGGCACAAAAGTATGCGGACGAGTACGCGATCGGGTCAAGGTGCGTGCTCCGGGATTTCTACGTCGACGACCTGCTCACCGGCGCTAACACCCTGCCGGAGGTGAGGCGCGTCCGCGGGGAGACGGTTGCGCTACTGAAGCGCGGAAAATTCGAGCTCGACAGGTGGGCATCCAACTGCCGAGAATTGTTGCAGGACGTAGGAGGACGCGACGGATGCGAGCGTGTCTCTGGGCGGGGACTCGAGCTCTAAGATCCTGGGAATTACGTGGGATCCCATTATTGATAGCTTCAAATTCGACTATAAGAGCGGCTCGCCTGCCAATTGCGTAACCAAGCAAACTATTTTATCGGAGATCGCGAGCCTTTTTGATCCGTTGGGGCTACTGGGGCCATTGACGGTAGTAGCAAAGTTAATTCTGCAAGACACATGGCAGACGCAGGTTAGATGGGATGAGTCGCTGCCGCAGGACATCCATACGCGTTGGCTGGGAGTAAAACAACAATTAACAAATCTTAGTGAGTTGCGCGTGCCGCGTTTCGTGGGCCGCGTGATCGATGCCGGGGGCGTGCAGCTGCACGGCTTTTGCGACGCGAGCGAGCGTGCTTATGGTGCGTGCGTGTACGTAAGAACACACAATTCCGAGGAATGCCGAGTACGGTTACTGGTCTCGAAATCGCGAGTCGCGCCCATGAGGGCAATATCATTACCGCGCTTAGAGTTGAGCGCGGCACTGCTGTTGGCAAAATTAATAGAAAAGGTTCGAGAATCGGTCGGGCTTCCCGCCGCGGGGGTGGTTCTGTGGTCGGACTCCACCATTACCTTACAATGGATTCGTTTTTCGTCTCGCAAATGGAGCGCGTTCGTCGCGAACCGAGTTGGAGAAATACAGCGTTTGACCGAGGGCGCGGATTGGCGACACGTGCCGTCCGCGGACAACCCGGCCGATATATTATCGCGTGGCGCGGACTTGGCGACTCTGGCCGTATCTGGTCTGTGGTGGGAAGGACCGGCGTACCTTCGACTTAACGAGGGACATTGGCCGATTAAGAACGTCGAGATATCAGGAGAGCTGCCCGAGCAGAAAAGAGTGATCGCTGTCGTGGCGGTCGGAGATCGACCGATAGTCTCGGGGTTATTAGAAAAATTTTCGAGCCTGGAGAAAATACTATGCATAGTGTCATATTGTTTGAGATTCGGTCGTGCGCGACGGGCTGAGGACATTGGGTCATCGATCTCTCATCAGGAGATGATCGCGGCCATGCAGGTCGTGGTACGTTGTGTGCAGCGCGGGTCGTTCCCAGGAGAGTATTGCCGTTTGAGCGAGGGCCAGAGCATCGGCAGCGGGAGTCGTATATTATCATTGTCACCATTTATGGACGAGTGTGGCGTCATTTGCGTTGGAGGTAGGATAAGCAGGGCGGCGTTGCCGCCGGATACGGTGCACCCCATGCTGCTGCCGAAAAGTTACGTTCTTACAACATTAATTGTTCAAGGAGAGCACGTTAGGAGCTTGCACGCGGGACTGCAGGCCACGACTATGCGCGGTGCGTCAGCGCTATTGGCCCTTGGCGGCACGTTCAGCGGTTCGCAGGGTGTTGCGCGAATGCGTAACGTGCTTCAGGTGTGGGCCGGCAGCATCTCAGGCGGTGATGGCGGATTTGCCTGGACCACGGGTAAACGTGTCAAGGCCATTCACGCATACGGGCGTAGACTATGCCGGCCCGATACTTATAAAGGAATCTAAGCGGCGCAACGCCGGGATGCTGAAGGCTTACATCGCTGTTCTCGTGTGCTTTGCGATCAAGGCTGTGCATTTGGAGATCGTAAGCGATCTCACGGCGGACGCCTTCTTGGGGGCGTTTAAAAGATTCATGTCGCGAAGAGGCAGGCCGGCGTGCGTGTACTCCGACAATGGCACGACATTCGTCGGAGCCAATAAGCAAATTAGGGAAATATATGAAATAGTCAATAGCCCTGAAGGGCAGGAAAAAGTGCGTCAGTTCGCGCGGCGGAACGAGTTTGTTTGGAAATTTATACCGCCCCATGCCCCACATTTCGGGGGGCTATGGGAAGCAGCGGTGAAATCCGCGAAAATACATTTGAATCGCGTGGTCGGAAACGCGAACCTCACTTTTGAAGAAATGCAGACGGTCCTGTGTGAGATAGAAGCCGTACTAAATTCGCGACCATTAACAGCGCTAAGCGAGGATCCAAACGATCTCAACTGCATAACTCCGGGTCATTTTTTGATTGGTGCAGCGCTTAATAGCTTCCCAGTTACAGATTTGACAGCGGAGAATCCGGGACGACTGTTACGCTGGCAGCGCGTGGAACAGATGCGCCAGCATTTTTGGAGACGCTGGAGTACGGAATATTTGCACACTCTCATCGAGCGGAGGAAGTGGAAAGCTAACCAGGGGCAGCAATTAAAAATTGGTCAGCTTGTATTAATTCAGCAGCCAGGACTAGGACCATTGCAGTGGTTATTGGGCCGAGTTGAACGAGTGCATCCGGGCGCTGATGGTGTTGTCCGAACGGTCACGTTAAAGACGGCACGAGGACAAGTCACAAGGCCCCTGACAAAACTGGCAATATTGCCAATAAATGACACGGACAAACCCACGATCGATTAAATTATTTGTACGCGCGTTCCTTCTACGCTGTACTTGTTATGCATGTGGCACGATGCGCGCCTTTTTATTTATTTTATTTATATTGTTTAGCGTTGCATTCCGTTTCTTTTTTTTATTATTGTAAAATGCGCGCTATATTTATTTTATTATTTTGAATCGTTTAGCGTTGCGTTCCGTTTCTTTTTTATTGTAGAATGTGTTTCGTTTAATCTTTACTCAAGCATTTCTTTCGTTGCATGTGCTTGTTGCGTATCTTTACTTCATTCTGCGACGCACTGGGCGCGATTGCTTCCATTCGTTGTTGAATTCATATCACGCCGCTTGACACGTTCCCATTATTGATTGTTAAACAGGGCTCCATAACGAAATCTTCATTACAACGTAAATTTCATAAATCGACTGGTTGCGGAGCTTAATTTGAAGACATGACCTTCAAGGGGGGCGGGATGTTTCGTGCTTACAGCGACGATCAGAGAATAGCCAATCGTGAAATATAAGTATTGCTCGAGAACATGGTCTTACGCGATTCTCGGCTGAAAATACGTGGGGATAGCCCCAAAATATAAATAGAGGAGCGAACGCTCCTCCGGTACACTTCCCTTTACTTATTTCTCCGCAAAAACACACAACACTGAGCGTATATCGTCAACAGATTTCTGTACTTCGACGAACGGCACACTCGGACGCCGCAATAATAAATCTTGTGTTATAAGGAACGGAACATAGTAGTTATTCCGCGTGTGGATATCACACACGGACTCATCTACCCTGCGTTACATCCTGCATTAAGAGGAACGGCCTCACGGCTGGAACATCATCTCGTTCGCAATCAAACGTTGGGCAGAGAACGCGCCGGCTTACAACCGGCGCACCAGTTCTCATACTATTAAACAATAACTCAACAAGAACTCTATAAAAACATATTTTAGTATAGGGTTTTGTAAAACTTTTGAAATAACATACAAGAATATGTAATAAAAAATAGGTAGTGTTCAAAACGCATCAGAAAATATTATCCGCATAATAGAATATTATATTCGAACAGAATATTTTAGAAGATTCTAGACCAATCGATATTTTCAGCAAATCGTTTTTGTATGTTTTTCGAGGAGAAAACAGCGACATAAATCAATCTGTTTCGGAAAAAACCGCTCAAAACATCAACAATTAACGGTACCACAACCGTTCCGCCGAATAATTATTTTTCAGTGAGCATGCGCGGCTTATCACGGGCGCCTCTTTTCACCAATAATTATCGCGATCGCCCGCTCGCGCATGCTTTCTGCCAGCCGTCGTCCCGTTAATTTTGACAGCGGCCAATTACGCGTAATGCGCTCAGGTCACCTCGCGCAACGTTTGAAATCCGCAAAACTATTGGCGCTTCACGCGAAGGTGGGCTCCATCCTTAAAATTATAAAAGAAGAGCTCACACCCGGCTTAGCAGCCTTATCGCTTTTCCGCCGTGAACCGCATAACGCAAACCGCATACTTGATAAACCGCTAAAATTCGTTGACGACCGCCGCTTATTCCGCATTTTGATTTTGATTACGATTTCAATGTAAAATAATTAACATTTGTATGAAGTTTGTTAAAGTGTATTTGTTATTAAGTGTGTTAGAGAATTAAAGTCTTTTGATAAAAAAAGTGACTCATCCTTTGTGCCGCGCAACCCTTTCTTACGCAGCGCGTTCGCGAACAGGTAGTTTCATTTAAAAAGTTGAAGGTGACCTTTATGTGACCTTCACATGACTATTCAAGGTCAAATCAATGGCACGATCTTATGTTCCCCTCGAAATCCTATAACTTTTGTTTGAAACATTTTTTCGTATCTCAAGTCGTTTCCAATATAAAGAGCCCGGGTCGGACATTAGACACTCTATATATATATATTATTGACCGACATTAAAATTGGTTTAAATGATCTTGGAAAGTTGATGTTACCAAAATATTCACCAAAATATTCGACTGAAACATCAAGCAATCTTGATTTATTGTGAGATATCGATTTATGTGATTTTCTCTAAACATATGATATTTAAATGTTCCCTGCATTTCTAGGAAAAACCACTATGGTTTTTACATTATTCTAGATGTATGAGACCTAAAACAATTCAAATTTTACTTTCCGCTCGAGGTCAAAAAAATCGCACTTTTTGGACATTCTCCTTTAATTTCAAGGTTATCAATTTTTCAAATAGAATGATCTATTTTTGACATCGAAAATTGATATGGAAATTTTACATTAAAAACATAAGATAATATGTGGGATCAGATTGACTTCTAAAGGACATTTGACTGGCTCTCATTTACCAATCTTGATTAGCCAGAACTGTCAGTTTCGTTCATCAAACTAATTTACACACAAGAAAACAAGATGACCTTTAGGGATCAATCTAATCTCACATATTCCCAAATAGTTCTAAAATGTGAAATTCCCTCCTCTATCGATTTTCAATATTAAAAATAGGTTATTCCATTTGAAAAAAATTAATCTTGAAATAATCTTGAACAAGGTAAATCTATCATAAACTGAAGGTTACCTTTTTTCATCCGACTACTTTCTACAATAATAATTGAGGAGCATAATTAAAATGATACCCCGTATATATGAGGAGTATATGTATATCCGTAAAAAAGACATCACAGATATTTAAAAAAAGGGCTAAGTATATCTTTCGTCAAAAATTAACAAAAATTAAAATTATTGTGTCTTCAGTTCTTTATATTCCATATAGCTAATTACATCCAAAACATCCTCACAAAAAGTTTACCACGAGCAGCCACGTTCAAAATTTCGAACTGTACAGGATTCTTTCAAAATTAAAAATAGATC
This sequence comes from Nylanderia fulva, assembly GCF_048542155.1. Lineage (NCBI taxonomy): Eukaryota > Metazoa > Arthropoda > Insecta > Hymenoptera > Formicidae > Nylanderia > Nylanderia fulva. Next base: position 377,984 of record NW_028189313.1, read on the forward strand.
CTTCTTACAATTTGGTGTCCCTTGATGTGGTCTCGTTGTTTACTAATGTTCCTGTCGATTTAGCATTTCGAAGTTATTAGCAATAGATGGTCATACATAAAAGATAATACCAAAATACCAAAAAAAGAATTTTTAGATATGATAGAGTTCATTCTTACATCTTCATATTTTTGTTTCAACAATGTGATATACAAACAAATTTTTGGTACTCCCATGGGATTACCATTATCCCCCATAATAGCGGACATTGTACTTTAAGATTTTGAAAACAAAGTTTTAAACAAGAAAGATATAAATCTCTCTTTATTTCTCAGATATGTAGATGGCATTCTTTTAATGGCTCCAAAAGATACTATTCACCAAATTATTAAGATTTTTAACTCATTCCATGCAAGAATCCAGTTTACGTGTGAATGAGAAGAAAATCAGAACATTAGTTTTCTTGATTTAAGAATTATAATAGAAAATAATAAACTTATTATAGATTAATTTCAAAAAAGATTCAATCAGGCAGATATTTATCATTTCGTTCTAACCAATCCCATCTGCCACAAAATTGGTACAATTTATAATTTAATTGACAAAGCCCTATTGTTATCGCACCCGCGTTTTCACGAAAAAAATATTATTGTAATTATAAACACTTTACTTAATAATAGTTACCCGTTAGAATTTATTTATAAACATAAATAATAGAATCAAAAACTTTTCGCGACTAAATCTACATACAATGGAGGTGAACAATAAGACAGATAGGGAAGGAGAAAACAAAAAATTCATTGTAATTCCGTATATTAAAAACCTAAGTGAATAAGTTACCATCGCTTTTAAAAAAAACTTTGAATACAGGATGGGTTACAAATCTAAAACAGACAAGTCTAAACAGACATAACAGATTCATAAAGGTCCATAAAGATCTCACACCGCTATCCAACAGCAATAACGTCGTGTATAAAATAAACTGTCAGGATTGCGATGCATTTTATGAGGGGCAAATAAAGAGACAAGTAAAAACAAGAATACATGAACATAAAACTAATATGAAGCAAAAACTAATATTAAGAAATATACATCTAAACAAACGGTCGTCTCACAGTACATCACAGAATACAATCACACCATAAATTAGGACCACATAGATTCTTTTTCTTTTTTCTGATGTGGCTGTTTGGGCTTCCTCAGAATAGTCCCATACATCATTAATTGTTCAAGTATATCTGTCAAGTCGTGCTCACAGTACGGAACACAAAGGAACAAAATTTTTTTCAAATGAGACACGTCTGAACGCATCAAAGAACGAATTCCCTTTTAGGACCACATAGAAGTATTAGACCGTGAAATAAACTACTACAAAAGATTAATTGCCGAATCCATACACATTAAGAAACAAAACAATGGATTAAACATAATGAAGGATAGTGATCTTCTTGACGAGGCCTATTTTTCCTCAATAAACTTTTGAAAAAAATAAAATCATCCCATAAGTTTATTTGTCTCTTTGTCTCTTCACGATGAGATGTATATAAGAATTGAATATCTACGACTAGCTATCATTAGTTCGATCATATAAGAACAACACACACAAAACAGTCTGTAAACATAACAACATTTATAATTTTAAACCAACTTTGACTCTATATATTGCTAACTAATTGTGACAAAGCGACATGAACTTTACCCGAAATTTACATAAACTACAACCTCATGGTGAGTTCTCAACTTTTAAGGTTTAAAGTCAAAAAATTACATTCTTTAAATTATATCTAAAGGTTCACCATATATCGTTGAATCTCGAAGACCACTCCGCTAGAAAAATAACAACTGCATTAAACGTTGCGTATTTCATGTAATATTTTAATTGTTAACGACTAAAGAGATGCAAGTAAGCATCGGAACATTCCGAACTTTGTATTCTTATTAGTATTATGAATAAAAAATATATTTTATTAAATACAAATAAGTAAGGCCTAAGAGCCATTCGCGGATGTTTCTTGCGTACATCTCCAACGAAAATTAATTTTACGTTGGAGATAAACGAAAATGTGCACAAGTCACATATTATATTCTTGGTTTACTATCAAGAATTTAAACATGAAATATCTCATATTTGAGATTTAATTTCATAAACCCCTATACTCCCCAAAAGAAACATATTTTATAACAAAAAAAAATTTTTTTGCTCGTTAAAGACCTTTAGTTACATATGTTACATATATGTTAACAAAAATAGTTCTTTACAAAAATTATTAGAAATGTTTTTAAAAACGTCTGATTGGCGATCGATGGTGTCGTTAGAAAAAGATGTGAACGTAATCGCTGAAAGTTCGGTGACAGTCTTTAATGATATTTCGTGACACATCGTAAGTGGGGTTAATGTATAATACAGAGGACAGATATTTAAAAATATATAAGAAATGTCCAGCGGCTGCAGCGTTGTATGTACAACGTGGTGAATGTATACGCGAATTTAATGGAAGCGCAGGTATTTTGATCGAAAGATTCTTGTAGAAAATATTATTTTTTTTGTTGTCTATTAAAGACTTAAATATTGAATTTTTATGCATTGCAATAATAATTTTATATTTATATTTTTATGTATGCATGCATTGCAATAATTCAAATAAAATAATTAAATAAGATAATTAATAATAATTTAAGAAATAATAATTTAGATAATAATTTAAAATAAAAAAATTACACATACACATATACCATTTGTATTCTTTATATAAATACATTTATAAATTATGATTATTTTAATAAATTAAAAATTTAATATAGTATTTTTTGTATTTTAAAGTTTAAAGCTATAAAAAGATAAATAAAATATTATCTTTGCTATTTAACCAAAATTAATATCTCGTAAGTATAGAGTATAGATTAATCGTATTATATAGAGCATCTTAGAATTATTGGATTTTTAAAGAACAAAGTAATATCAGATAATTTTGGGAGACATTTTATACAAGTGATAAATAATATGAATATAATAATTTATAATAATAAAATATATATTATAATTTTTTTATTAGACAATTATAAAACTAAAGATTTGAAAAATATTTGGCAAAAAATGAAATCGCGCAATTACATCAGTCTCATCTCCTATTTCTGACCACGATGGCTCTTCAAATTAATTATTCTACGACATATCTATGATATTATTCATGCCAAGAAGATTATTATCTCTATTGGTATGATCCTGTTTGCGTGGTGCTTGCATATCATTCTCTGGTACCTATTAGCGATATATTTGGACAATGTTAACCCGGATAAATTTGACAGCGCTAATAAACTTTGGTACTATTTATGTAAGGTAAATAAAAGAACCTATAATTTTTTAATATCTATAATTTTAACATTAAGAATTTATAATTTTAATATCATCAAAATTATTATTCGTTTTTAAATTGTTTTATATATGTTATCGATATTGTCTAGGATAACATTTATGATATTGTATTTTAAGAGAGAATATATTTCTTCACATATCCTTTCTCCACACAATTAAATATTTAAACGTAAAAATGTAGAATATGTTTATAATATATATTAAATAATAATATTTAAACACATATTTAATATTTAATATTTTATATAATATATAAAATATTCAATGTGTGTATTTAAATTTTATTATAACTAATAATCTTCTAAATATTTTATTTAAAGCTAAAGAAAAATACAAAGAACAGGCAACGGAAAGAGATAGAGAAAACAAAAAAGATAGAAAAAAAATAGAAAGCTTAAAATTAGAGAAGATGAAAAATACATATTAGAAGGAGATTGAGATATAGAGAGAGATTAGCTGCTGTCAAATAAATTGTCAATTTTAACAGTTTGAAAAAATAAAGTAAATAAAAACTAAATAAAAATGTTAAACTAAATGAAAACGTTTTTAAAAATATATAAAATAAACAGATAATAAGAAATTTCATTTATTTCAAGATAAAATGAAGTAAGATTCATGTTCGTATGATTTGAGCCATCTTATTATTTTCACATTCTATCTATACAAAATAATTCTATTTATCTTTCCAGTGAGAAATGATTGGTCGAATCGATATCGATTCGACGTCAATTCGATTAAAAAGATGTCGAATCGATGTCGATTTGACCAACATTTCTCGCTGAGTTAATAAAACTGAGATATATGTACCTATATCATTTAAGTAATAATAAATATGGTGCGAGCATACTTTAATATTACAATATAATAATCGGTAAAATTAATATTAATTTTACAAATGGTAAAATTGCAAGATATTAATAAGTACAATTATAATTTTACATCTAATTATAAATTTCAATTTAAATGTTAATATTAATCCCAATGTTTTGTTAATATTCATATCCAATGTTTCTGTTATTATTAATCCAATATTTGTACTACATATTTACATAATTAGCAATATATATTTAAATATTCAAATTTTCTAATTTTAATTATATTAAAATACATATATTAAGCATACATACATATACATAATTTTATGTATTCTTATTATATTATAGACAAAGTAATGTACCAATAAAGGTATAATAAATAATTAGAATATTGAAAAAAAAATATATATATGTATATAAAACGATATTAATATATTATCAATTTAGCAAAGATTAATGATTTTTTTAAATTGATGTATCATTAATATAAGATTAATTTTGATTTTTGAGTGCGGATACATGAAAGAATTATTAATTTAACAAATTAAGCAATATTATTAATAATGTTCTTTATTGAAAATATAATTAATTAACATTAACATCATATAAATTATAATTAATAACATTAAAATTAACTATTTAACATTAAATTATTATAACACACTAAAATTAACTGTTTAACATTAAATTATTATGATATATTAAGTTATTATAACATACTTTAAAATTTTTAATATCTCTCTCTCTCTCTCTCTCTCTTATAAAGATTTAAATAATTTAAAATAAATAATACATTAACATATTTAATTACTTAAAAACTACAAGAAACTTTATTTGGCACTTCTAATTTATTTTCGTCACCCTTCCTCTTCATAATTACTTTCGATCCAAGTAAAACTTCCATAAGAGACATTTTTCTTCCTTCGATGCATTTTATATCCGTTATTTTTTCAACATCTAGATAGAAGATGTCATCTATAAAATAAATTTGTAACATTAATAGAAATAATAAATATATACTTTCGTTTTTAAAATTAAAATTTTTTAATTATTTACTTGTAATTTTCAAGTATCCTTTTATTTCAATTTCTTGCCCTTTCTCGAATTCATTATTATTGTCATAATCATTTATTTTTATTTCCAATTTATAAATTCCATTTGTAATAGAACCATAACCGAAGGATTTAGAATTATTTGATGATGATACGTTAAAATTTGTTTTAATAAATTCATGTATAACTAAAAAAATATATTAATATTGTCTTATTTTATGTAACAATTTAAAATAATAATAATAAATTTTTAAGGCGTTTAAGAAAGAAATTCGATTACATTTGTCGGAAGTATTATGGGGTTCGAAATCCATTGACAAAAATAGATTACAGCAAATGGATTGTTAACATTAGTAATTATCGCGTTCCGGATTCAGTTATGAATTTTTTGAGTTTGGGTGACAAGTTTGGCGTGCCCATTTTTAGAAATAATAAAAACGATAGGAAAATCTCGGTTTTGGAAAACATAAAAAATATAGAAGCAAATTATAGAAAGTTTCCTAAGGATAACATCGACAATGTGAGATTTTCAGTAGCGAGCTCAGTAAAAAAATTTTTAAGTAAACAAAAGCATGTGAGTCATATTGATAGTTACATTTTTAATAGATACGCTTATTGTTCAAAATTTTTGAAATCTAATAGTAACATTTTCGTAACAAAAGCCGATAAGGGCCAAGTCACAGTATTGATGAATCGGACTGATTATGTGGGGAAAATGAATTGTTTACTGAAAGATGTTTCCACTTATAAACCACTTAATAAAAATCCATTAAACGCTCTCAACGCAAAGATCACAACTTTATTAAAATCTTGGTTGGATAATGGACTCATAGATGATTCAATTTACAAACAATTGAGATGTACTAATGGCAATTTGCCTCGTGCCTATGGTTTACCTAAGATCCATAAAGTAGGTTACCCTCTTCGTATCATAATTTCAACGTTGGGAAGTCCGGTTTATTACATTGCATCTTATTTAGGTGAGATTTTACAAAATGCAGTCAAGAAACCTCGATCTCACATTAAGGATAGTTGGTCCTTTGTTGAAATTATTAAAGATAAAAACATTGATGACGATCATGTCATGATTTCGTTGGACGTGACTTCGCTTTTTACTAACACACCGTGGGAATTAATAAAAGCAGCAATAGAAAACCGTTGGGATAATATCTCACAATTTACTTCATTTAACATTGCACAGTTTTTACATGCTATTGACACGGTCATGCGCTCGACTAGTTTTGTTTTCGATGGAAAATTTTACGAGCAGGTTTTCGGTTCGCCTATGGGGTCTCCTTTGTCTCCAATTCTGTCTGATATGGTTATGGACGATTTGGAATCATATTGTTTGCGTCAATTGGATTTTGAGCCCTATTGTTATTTCAGATATGTTGATGACATTTTTTCAATTATTCCGAAATGTAAAGTGGAGGATATGCTTACGATTTTTAATAGTTTTCACACTCGACTAAAGTTTAAAGTTTACGTTTGAATTGGAGAACAATTGTTCCTTAAGTTTTTTAGACACAAGCGTTATGCGAGTTAATGGCAAATTGACGACTAACTGGTTCCGTAAGCCTACGTTTTCAGGCCGTTATATAAATTTTCTTTCGAACCATTCGATGCGTTATAAAATTAGTGTGATCACAAGCCTCGTGGACAGGGCTATTTTACTCGCTGACCCTATGATTCACGAGAAAAACATCATCTTAGTCAAACGAATTCTTCGTAACAATTGTTACCCGTTAACAGTCATAAACAAAATTGTTAACAGGAGACTTAGGGCGATTAAATTTGGCGGTAATTTTGGTGCGTCTAATCAAGATAAATTTGATACACGAAATGTTATAGTGTTGCCGTATATTAGAGATTTGAGCGAAAATATTACTCGTTGCATAAACAAAAATGGAATCGGTGTAGTATATACCGTTCCAAAAAAATTAGACACTGTGATAAAAAGAGGAAAAGATAGTATTGATAACTTAAAAAGAACCGATGTCGTCTATAAGATCGAATGCGCGAATTGCGACTCTACATATATTGGACAAACAAAGCGACATTTAGAAACACGTATTAAGGAACATAAAAATAACATTAAAAAAGACACGACATCACACTCAGTTGTTAGTTTGCATCGGACTTGTAACGATCATGAGTTCCGTTGGGATTCTCCTGTGATTCTGCATCAAGAAAAACAAACGAGAAAAAGAGAAATAGCAGAAATGTTCTATATAAAAAACCAAAGAAAAAGCATTAATTTACAAAAAGATACGGAGAATTTCAGTGGGATTTATGATCGCGTTCTTGAAGCTATTTAATATATTATATTGTCATATGTTACATATTTATTTATTTATTTATTTATTTATCTATTTATTTGACTTTGTATTGACGGTTTAAAAATTGCGAAAGACACAGTACTTTGGTTTTCTATTTCCTCAACGCGTAGTGACTAAGTTTCCTGCTAACAGTCAACATCTATTTATTTCGTGCTTACTTCTGTCAGTTATACATTGTTCATCAAAACAATGGTTAATTTTGTCGGGGGTTTGCTGTAAATATGATTTATTGTATTAATCTGGTATGTAAACATATATATTTTTGTAAATCTATAATTATTTGTATGATTAAGCGCATTAAGAGTATATTTATATGTATATAATTGTTTATAGATTACTTGAAAAGGGCTGCAATGACAGCCGAAACGTTGTAAATTAAACTAATTATTTAAAATAAATTATTGCCAGTCTGGTCGACTTTAAAATTGGAGGAGAGTTTTTCATTATTTATTACTGGCGACTCTTAAGGATTATCATTTAATAATAATAAATGTATGTTATTACTTAATAATAAAATATCGATTATTGTGAATAAATTTTTCATTTTTTAAAAACATATTTAATCATAATATAATATCATATAATAATATATATTTCTTACGCGTATATAGCTATTTAAATATTCAGGAATTTCTTCAAACTTTATTAATTTTGGCTTTGCTATATTAATTGTTGCTTTTATATCAAAAGCACCTAAAGTATTGATTACGGTGTGTGACTGAATTACAAGTTCATACGGAACAGTTCCGTGATTAAATTCTGGGAATTTTATTTTTTTGGCTTTAGCACCATCAATGTGAATTATCTTTAAAATATGACAATTTGAAATTATTAATTAAATAACAACTTAGTACTAATAATAAATCTTGTCGAATTAACATCTTATTTGTATATAAATATTATTTTTTATCAAATAAAAATTATTATAATAAAATTATTCCAAGTATAATTAATGTAACAAAACATAAATGTAAATAAATAATATATTAATTACTCGGTTTGGTTGCAAATTAAATTCTATTTGCTCAATTTCCTTATTCTAGGCAATCATTTGGATTTGATGCCGGCTATTATTATTTACAATAAACTTTAATAATTTATATTGTTGAGTCTTGCCAACAAATTTAGGTCCTTCTATTTCATCAATAAAACCAATAATTTCACTGAAATATTTTTTTTCGAAAAATTTAACATAAATAAAATTAATCATTTTATCCATGGTTAAATCATATTTACAGTAATACCCTTTATATGTCACAGTCACAATAATTTTCTACATTATTTGATATTAATTTTACTACATATTTAATTATATTTTGTCAATTCTAATCTATATATGTAGATATTACGTAGAAATGAGAAATTAAATTTAACTGTCCCAAAATCAATATTAACTGATTTATAAAAATCAACAACAGATGACAAATTATGTTATTTTTGTAAATGTATAAATTTCGTATAGTAAGAATTAAGAATAAATATAAAAACTTACACAGTTGAATCTTCAAACTGTATCGTTTCTATTATTTCATCAGATACGAACTGTATTATTTCCTCTTCATTGTTATGATTTATAATTGTAATTTCTTTTCCACTTTTTGTCGAAACATTAGTATTTTCAATAATATTGTTATGTTTTAAAATTGAAATGTCCTCTTTTTTTTTTAAATATCTTCATTTTTAGATATACTATGAATATAAATATATAAAATGTTACTAAATTAATAATAATAATTATAGTTATGATCATAAAACGATTATTAATTATTAGTAATAATCAATGACATAAGAATTAAATAATAACATATAATAAATTTTGTTATAAAATGAATTAACCTAATGAAATTTAAATAATTAAACATTAATAAATGAATGTTTATATCACACATAATTATACAAAATTTAAAAAATTTTTTAAGTAAATTAAATGATTAAATTCAAAATTATTGAAGAAAAGATATTCATGTTATAATAAATAATGAAAAAGCTTACCTAATCGATTTATTGAAGCGTGTTAATTCCTCCGTTTCTTCTAATTTTGAATATTTCAGTTTATTATCTAAAATTAATTTATATAATATCAATAATAAGTATATAATATTATATATACAAATATATGTTATGTAAATAAGAAAATATTTTTTTAATACATTTTAGTTATGAATATTTAATATATATATATATATATATATACCTTGTTTAATTTTTTTAGACATGTTATGTATTCTCGCAATATCTCGAATGTATTGTTGCCTTTTTATCGTGATGCCGATTGGTTGTTGGTTGTCGAGCATTTCGTGCACTATGACTTGCTTCACTTGTATCCTCGTATGTTGGTTATATGATACGACTGTCAAACTGTCATTCTGGCTGCGTATATGTGATAGTGCGTGTAAGTTAAGAAAAAAAATACAGAGAATAAAATACATCATATATATAAATATATAAAAGATAGTGTGTGTAAGTTTAAAAAAAAAATACAGAGAAAGAAGAAAACAGGAAAGTATGTATGTAATATATTATATACATTTCTATTTTCATCGTTATGTAGTAATTTTACAACCTCTTTATTATATATTTTCTATTTTGTTTATATTTATATATATATATTATAAAATCTATCTTTATATATATTTTATTATATATTTTCTCTATTATCTACATTTATATTTTATAAAATCTGCTTTTTTATGGGAATATTTAGACATCCTTGAATAGTAGTATTTTACAAATTCATACCATTGTAACGATCATGTGCTATAAATTATATTGTATATAATAGAAAGAAAGAAAGTGACGGAGATTAATCGAGAGAAAGAGAGAAAGGAAAAAGAAGGACCATAAAAAAGAAAAAGAAAGAGAAAGAAGAGAAAAGAGGATTCGGAAAAAATACAGAAAGAGAAAAACAAAAGGAAGGAAGAAGGAAATATGCAATATTAGGTAAATAAATTTATTTTTTATAAATTTAATAAGTGTATATTGATGCGGAATGCACTGATTAAATTAATTTTGATCGGGAATAGAGGAAGAAGGGGTTGATTGTTAACAGCTGAGAGTATGGTTAAAAAAAGGTTTATTCGATCTTTCACAAAAAACTAAAGTTGTCGATCTTTCACAAAAAAAACTAAAGTTTCGAGTTCGAATTAAACACACTTGGCGAACGGTGGACAAAAATTTTAACGAGAACGGACGGACATCTTGTGCTTGATCGTAATTGCTGCGCGCGTACTCGACGGAAATCTTCTCGCGATAATTTTTACAAAGATCGCAGCGATCAAGAGCCGAACGCGGATGCGCGATGCACCGTTCGCGAAATCGAGGTCTCTGAGAGTCTCCGGAACACTGTAATGTCGGAGCACGTGGTGATACATGCGGTCGTAATTGCAGCCGAACTATGCATGTATTTCACAAATAAAACTGAAATAATGGAAAATATCGCTTGCACAATATTCTACAAATTTTTGCCGATGACCGGCGGAAAATAATCGCTTTCGTGACTCGAAGGATTATGTGAACCACGCGTGATACGAATCTCCAATAACGAGGCAATGTGTTAATACACTGAGAGCCGGAACAAGAAGAAGGAACGGGAAACGAGGAAGGATATTAGCGACTCAGATAGGCATGATCGGGGGTGCGCGACAGATCCTAATCGATACACCGCGCACTTAAGTTGGCGAAAAAGGACCGCGAATGCGAATTGCAAAGAGGTGTGAGAAGGATCGGCTACGCGCTATGCCTCGGTCGCGTGGAAATTCGTGATTCGCTAATGCGACGATTTATGGTTCTCAATATATTTAATCGCGCGACATTTAAACTTTTCGCGGAGACTCTCAATTATTTTCAACGGTTCCGGAACATATATATATATATATATATATATATATATATATATATATATATTTATATTTATATGGGGTATTTCATACCATACACAAATCGACCATTTTTTTATTTGCTTCATTTTTTTGTTTTTGCACTTATTGAAAGTAGTTTCCATGATTTTTTTAGATTTTTATCTCTATTCATACTTGAGTTATGAATTTCTAAAAGAAATTCCAAAAAATAAAATTAAAAATTTCCAAATATTTATTACTCTAAGAAGAATAAAGATGTTGCTATTGAAAAGGTGATCATTTTTTTTATTTTTGCATTATTTTTAAAAAAAAATATTGAAAAAATTTTCAAAAATAATTTAATAATCAACCACTATGCTCACAATAAAGTTCAGTTCGAGCCATTTAATTTCATATATATTTGTTATCTATCATCATATATATTTGTTGTCTATCTCTTTTAATTTAAAAGTTAAAAGGGAGTTGCCACATCTAGGTGGGACACGCTGTGTGTGTGTGTGTGTGTGTGTGTGTGTGTGTGTGTGCGCGTGTGTGTGTGCGTGTGCGTGAGCGTGTGCGTGTCGTCTGCGTGTACGTGTGTGTGTGTGTGTGTGTGGTGTGGTGTGGTGTGGTGTATAATATACAGGGTGAATAAAAAAAAACCGGGACCCTGAAATATCCCAAAAAATATAAGTTTTATGAAAAAATGTTTCAGATAAAAGTTATAAGGTTTAAAAAGATCTATTTACTGAACCAAAACATTCAGTTTAAAACTTTTAAAACATTCAGTTTTTGATAATTTTATCTTAATACTTTTATACACAAAATAAGGATGAATATATATATATATATATATATATATATGCATATATATTATCAATAATGTAAAGGAAATATGTGGCAACATTGGCAACGTTATTCACGGTTAAGCTCAAATTATTTTTAAATGCATCTTTTTAACTATTGTCTAAAACACTTTTTTAAATGCATAGTTTATGAGATATCATTTTTAGATTTTTGTGATACTTTATATATGCGTGCGTACGTGCGTGTGTGTATGCAATGTTAATTTATTTTACTTAAAAAATACAATTAATTATTTTCAAAAGAAAACATTTTCGGGAAAAAGGTTTTGTATAAAATTTTCATGATTTCGAAAAAGAGATAATGCCATTAATTTGACTTTAAATAGTTGTTGGGAAGTCATTTTTAATTTTTTAAATGAAACTATTTTGCATTTTGTTATAGTTCACCTCGAGAGCCTTTCAAAGTACTATAACAAAAGTATATATTCTTTACTATAATATTATATATATTGTTATTAAGCAATTTTTGAATTACAAAACTTGAAAATGTTTTACAAAATATTTATCAAATCCTGGAAACTTTCACTTTTATAATTTGAACAGTATTTAATGGAAAAGTATTTTATCAGTGTTTTGGAAAACTTTCGAGGTAAACTATAATTTAATAAAAAATGTTTTATTTAAAAAATTGAACGTAATTTTTATATAATCTTTAAATGAATTAATCACACTGTCTTACGTCCCCCTCAAAGATAAAACTTATACAAAATATTTTTTCTTAAATTGTTTTATTTTTAAGATAAGCAACTGTATTTTAAAATAATAGGTCTAAAATAATAACCCGTATATATAAAATTAATATGTATATGTAAACGTTTTTATTTACAGTTAAAACGAACGAAATATAAGAAAAATATAAGAAAGAGGAGGAAGAAAAAGAGAGAAGAAGAAAGAAAACGAAGAATATATAAATAAAAAGGAACTGAAATAAAAATAAAAAAATATTAATTACAATTAATAAATAATTTTGGTGAAATTTCATACAAGATCCAATTCGCATATATCTTGACTTCCGTTAAAGTCATATAAAATTTTACAAAATTGTTTTTACTCAGAAATTCAGCTGCAAATAAAAACTGTTATTTTTATAAGAGTTTAACTACATTTTTTGTATACATTAAAAAAAACTAAAACATGTCACGCAAAAAAATCTTTTACTATATAACCATCGAAAAAATTTGTGCATATAATGTAGAAATACTTGGATTACTTAAATTTGAATTACTTAAGAATTAAAACAAAATATATTTGTTTCATTAAAATTTAAGATGAGGTAATAATAATTTTGATTATCAGTAGAATAAAATGTTATGTTTTTAAAAAAGATATTAAAAATACATAATAAAATATTTAATGCATGCATCCAAATGCATGAAGAATATTTTATAGACAATTTTATACAATCTAATTAATGTTTTATTTTTAGTTTCTAATTAATCAAATATCTAATATTCTATATATAATAATTAATCAAATAATCTAATATTCTATATTGCACCTTTTGAAAAAATTTATTTATAAAGTATTTGTTTAATAATATAATATAATAATATAATAATTAAACATAGTTTCAAATACTTTACTTTTTAAATATATTGCATTTTTATTTACTTTAAAATATTTATTGTTTATTATAAATGTAGCAAACGAATTAAATATGAACTTTTTTTCAAAAATAGTGAATTTTTATTTGTTTTAAAATGTTTATTACTCAGTAGTACAAAAAAGTTATATATTTTACTTATAATCATCAATTATTTATTTTATATAAATGTTACAACATTCTTTACTAATGTATTTATAATTAAATGTTGTGCACAAATTAATTTGAAATCTTGTATAGTATATTGTATTTATCAGCTGCTACATAAAGATCATATACTTCATTTATAATCATTAGTTCGAGCTTGTTAGATAGCCAGTTTCCATAAAGCATAATAATTCCTTTAGAGTATCGTATTTTACATTATAGTTATTTTACGGTATTGTTTACGTTTTCTTTAAAACCAAATTTAAACATTTTTAAATATTTTAAATATATATATATATATATATATATATATGACAAATTATATTATATATACAATATATATATATATATATATACATATACATATAATATAATTTTTTGTTGCATATCAACATTAATTATTCTATAATAACTATTTATTGAAATATTAATTAGAACAATTTAAAGAGAAAAAATATGTTATATATATTTATTGTGTATGTGTATATAAATATATATCTAAAAAAGGCATGTTAACTGTGTGAATTCAATTTGTATCGAAGTTTTGAAGCCTCTTTTCCGCGACGCTGATTGGTTGTCTCGAAGTTTGTTTCGCGGCTGTGTGAATCACAACCAAGATTGTTTGATAGTTTAACAGTTTGCGGTTAATCATTTAGAATAACATAAAGAAGATAAAAGATAGAAATAGAAGAGATATAGAGAAAGACAGATTCCCTTTCTAAAAAAGGCATGTTATTTATTCTCGAATGTATCGAAGAATTGTTGCCTTTAATCCGTGATGCCGATTGATTCCGTCATAGCGTTTTCTTCGTGAGCGGCTGTCATTGCATATTTTGACAGTTGTATGTATCGAGAAGTTAGTGTAGTGATAGTAATGTATATTAAAAGATTTGGTGTATATGTACAATATAATAGTTAAAATCTGATAATAAGTGTTTATTAATTTTATGATTGAGTGATTTCGACTACAATTTCTCAGTTAGAAAGGGAAATAGAAATTCGGTAACTTAAAATTATGTATATATAGAAATTCAGTTAATTTAGATTATGTACATATATTTCTATTATAAGATATAATACCGAATTTGAAATCAATATTTACTAATATTACAGATGTATTATCTATATTAATATAACAACAAAGGAAATCGGTAACAGTAATACTGACAAGATTTTGAAGGAGATAATTGAAAATTTAAATAATATAATATAGAAATAATGAATAACACAAACACAAAATTGCTATGTACGATTAGCAATAATATTAATACTGAAGACAGCTTTATTCCGAAAAAAGTTTATAAAACGCTTGATATACTAATTTAACAAAACTCGTAGAAAGAAATGGAAAGTACAATTTTGGAATTTAGTCACCATGTCAAATCGATCTTTCTTTCAAGAGTAATAAGGAAAATGATAACTTCGTGAATTTAGAAAATAAGTTGGATATCACTAGATTTCGTATTATATGCAAATTGCATATTTGTTATTTTTGCATATTCTAGAACATTAATAATGTGAATAAATTATAATTTTTTAAATTAATAAACATTAATTAGTTGAAACTATTATAATTTTTTCACATTATAAATGTTGTCGTAGAACGTGCAAAAAGTAACAAATATGCTATTTGCATATAATCCGAAGTTTAGATATCACTAATATAAAGTCTAGAACAAAGAATTTTTATTATGTTGAGACATAATAAAAATTCAATGAATTAAAATTATGTTAAGACATAATAAAAATTCGATGAATTAGAATTATGTCGAGACATAATAAAAATTCGATGAATTAGAATTATGTCGAGACATAATAAAGATTCGATAAATTAAAATTATGTCGCAACATAATAAAGATTCGATAAATTAAAATTATGTCGAGATATAATAAAAATTCGATAAATTAAATTATATCGAGACATAATAATAATTCAAGAATTGCACAGACAAGAAAGTAGAGAGACCTTTGAGGGAATACCTGGCTTTAACATCACGTATGAGCTGTTTGCTAACATCTAATATTAAATAATTTAGTTGTTCACAATCAAATAACGATAGTTTGCATTCTGAATCTGACGATGCAAAAGCTTGCTTCTCAAGTGAAATACTTGCAAAACTTTATAATTTATGATTAGATACCCAATGTTATGTATTATATCGGATTGCTTTATTTTAGGATTATTTTTTAAAGACTAAATATTTCCCTTGTCTAATATTTTTATATTAATAGCATAAATGTGCAGAACGAAAATGTTATTCTATTTTTCTTTTGTTTATTTTTGTTTATAAAGTATGTAAAAGAGAATTCTAATTGTAATTGAAAAAAAAAAACTAATTTATAATAGATCAATTGTAGAAAATAGAAAATAATTATTAATAATATATTAATTATTGCTTATATGAGTTAAACATTTGATCTTTATAATTTATTATTAGGCATATTAAGCCTTATATTTTAATCATTATCGATTTTTTCTATTTACTAAAATTCCTCTATTCCAAATTAATTTTTTTTTCATTAACAGTTAGAATTTCCTTTACAACAGCTTTATAAACAAAAGAAAAAACAGAATATATATAATAATATATAACATATAATATTTATTTTTTGCACCGTTATGGGCTATCGCGACAGGGAAGCGTTATTTTTATTTTAATTTGCCAAAATTTTATTATGTACATAATTTTAATTCTATATTTTCACAATGAAATTTTTGAAAGCCTTTACACCAGCTTTATAAACAAAGATAAACAAAGATAAACAAAAGAAAAACAGAATATATATAATAATATACATATAATATTTATTTTTGCAGGGGAAAGCTACGCGACAGGGAAGGTTTTTTTTTTTTAATTTCCCCAAAAAAATTTTTTAAACTAAAAATTTTTAATTCATTTTTTTTATAGACTAATTTTTTTTTCCGAATTTCCGTAATGTAAAAAAAATTTTAATTCGCCGAATTTCTATTATGTAAAAAAATTTTAATTTTTTTATTTATTTTGCCCAAAATTTTTTTACCCCCAATTTTCTTTTTATTTATAATTTTAATTTGTCAATTTCTATTATTAAAAAATTTTTTATTTCCAAATTTTTTTTAGTACTTTTTTTTAAATTTCCCAAAATTTTTTTTTGTCAAAATTTTTAAAATTTATTTTTTTTAAAATTTTTTTTAAGTAATAATTTTAATTCACCGTTTTTTTTTTTAAAAATTTTAAAAAAATTTTAAAAAACAAAAAAAGGCTTTTAAAGAGCTTACGCAGAGTGTGCGCTTTCCCCCAAAAAAAAAAAATTTTTTTTGGAAAAAAAAACCGTGCCAAGGCACGTTTTTTTCCCGGGGGCCTAAAAAGTTTTTAAAAATTTTGGGAAATTTTAATTTTTTATATTTGAAATTTTTTAAAAAAATTTTAATTCCCCCCTTTTTTTTATTTATAATTTTAATTTTTCGTATTTTTTTTAGAAAAATTTTTTTTAAATTTGCTGTTTTTTTTATGTACATAATTTTTTTTTGAATTTTTTTTTTGGGGGCCAAATTTTTAAAATTTTTAAATTTTTTATTATTTTTTAAAAATTTTTTTTCGTGAATTTTTACTATTACAGTACTTTAAGTATTTTTGAATTTTTTTAGCGTTTTAATTTAAAAATTTTTTTGGCGCAGGGAAAGCGCGCGCGGTTTTTTAGTAAAAAAAAAATTTTAAAAAAAAAAAAAAAAAAAATTTAAATTAAAAAATTAAAAAAAAAATTTTTGCGCTGTTTTTGCAAAAAGGCTTTTAAAGGGGTTAAACCTGAATACATTTTTATTTTACTAAGTTTTAAAACAAAAAAATTACAGCGAAATTTTTGGTTTAAATTTTTTTTTAAAAATTTTTTTTTTTTTTTTTTAATTTTTAATTTTTAAAAAAATAATATCTTTTTTTTTTTTTGGCATATTTTTTAATCTTTTAAAATATTTTTTTTAAAACAAATACATTAAATTTTTTTTTGGGGGTTTTTAATAAAAAATTTTAAAAAAAAAATTTTAAAAATGTTAAAAATTTTTTTCCTAATATCATTTAAAGGGCTTCATCCAAAAAACCAAAACGTTTTGTGGCGGAGGAAAAAAGGGAGGCTTTATATATAAAATTTTAAAATTAAATATATATTTTAAAATTTTATATATATAACTGCCCTCCTTTTTTGCATCCCCCAAAAAATCAGTCTGGGTTTTTTTTATAGAAACTTAATAAAATTTTTAAAATATTAAAAAAAAATGTTTTGGAAAATTTGGGGGCCACCCGTATATATAATACAAAAGGGGGAAAAATTTTTGTTTTTCCCCTGCCCCCCCCTTTTGACATAACCCCTTTTAACGATCGTCGGGTTTTTCTTTTGGGGTCTTCATCGGGGTTTTTTCAGGGTTTTTTAAAACAGGATTTTTTTATCTTTGCTAAAAAGCTTTTGTTACAAAGGTTTTTTTGGTCTGCTGTGTGCGGGGGGAAACGTATCCCTGACAGCGATCGGGGATATTTTTTATTGGGATTAAGGCACGAAATATTTTTGATCGCTAGGGTTTATTGGCTCTAATTTTAAAAATTTTTTGCTTTACTAGCGAGGGTATTCTTTTCCCGGGGGGGCGTGGGGGGTTTGAGGGGCGCGAATTTCTTCGAGAAAAATTTCAAAGGGTGGTCGCGGAAAAAATTTTTGGGGGGGGTCTCCGGATCGTTGGACGAAAAACCCCCACCCAAAACCCCTAGAAAAAAAAGGAAAAAAATTTTTTGGGGTTGGGGGGTCCCGGTAAAAAGGTTTTGATGTTTTTGGGCTTCCCCGGGGGTTACTTTTTTGAAAAGCTTCGTCCAGCAATAAATGGGCGAAAAAAAACGGGGACTCCCCCTTAAAGCGATTAAAGCGAGGAAAATTTTCCGAGGGTGGACGTTTAAGGAGGGGTTAGAAAAAATTAGAGAATTGCGAGGGGAAAACCTCAAACGCAGGCTAAATTTTTGACAATGCGGGAACAGCGGGACGGGAAAATGCCCGTTTTCGGGGAAAAAAATCCCTCATCGGAAAAAAACCCCGCTAATCCCCAAAATAAAAAATTTCCAACAACCCCAAACCCCGTAGAAATAGCGAACAAAACAATGTTTTAAAAAAAATTTTGACCGGAATAAGCTAAAACCCCCCAAAATTTTTGCGGGGTGTACTCTTGGGGGGAAATTTTTTTGCCCATTTTGATTTTTAGGCGAGCTAAGGGTTTTGGGAAATTGTTTAAAAAAGCCCTTTGGGGTTTTGCCGCTTTTTTTAAAAGGGGGGGAAAAGGCGGGGCCCTTTTGGAGGGAATTCGGGGATTAAAAATTTTGATTTGCGGTTTTAAAAATCAAAATTAAATACGTTCGGTGGGGCTTTTGGCTCAGTTTTTATTAGGGCCAAATTTTCGAATTTAAAAAAGATTTTTGGAAAATTTTTTTGGGGTTTTTTTGGGGCGGTTTTTTGACAGATTTTCGCGATTACCCTACCTGGGGTTTATGAATTTGGGAAAAAAATTTGGGCTTGCGAAAAAATTTTTACGGCAAAAAAAAACGGTTTTTTTAAAAGAATTTCAATTAAAAAACTTTTATTTCTTAAAAAACGCCAAGGGAGGAAAAGGGGATTAAAATTTTATTCAAGAAAATGTTTTAAAAAAAAAAAAAATTTCCCCCAATCAAATTTAAAAAAAAATAAAAAAAATAATAAAATAAAAAATTTTAAAAAAATTTAATAAATTAGAGAAAAAAAAAAAAAAAGGGGGGAAAAAAAAGAAAACATAAAGAAAAGGGAAGTCGTAATAAAAAAATTTTTAAAAAGGGAAAAGGTCCGAAGGCAAAAAAAGGAAATTTGGGAGCGGCGCTGAGGGACATTTCCTTTTTGAATGTCCGTTTTAGGGAAAAAAAAGGTTTTTTAAACTTCGGGGGGGCGGGTTTTTGGGAAATTTTCGTGTTCCCCCCAAAAAGTTTGTGTTTAAATAAAAAAAATAGAAAAATTTTTTTTTTAAAAAAAAAAATTGGGCGGAAAATTTGTCGTTTTTAAAAAAAAAGGGTTCCGATGTTTCTATTTTAGAGGGGGGTTTTTGAAAGAACAAAGAATTTTTTGGGAAAAAAACAATTTTTATCAAAAAATTTTCCCCACGGGGAAAATTTAATTTTGGGAAAATAAAAAATTTTCGTTTTTTTAAATTAGGAAACCCATAAATTTAAAAATTCCAAAAATTTTGCTAACTTTTTTGGTGATTACATTTTTGGGGGATTTTTTTAAAAAAAAAATTTAAAAAAAATTTTTAAACCCAAATTTTGGGGAAAAATTTTTAAGAAATAAAAAATAAATTTTCTTTTTTCAAAATTTTTAAAAGGGAAAGCCCCCGATTTTTTTTAGCTTTTTTTGGGGAAAAATTCAAAAAAATTTGGAATTCCTTTCCAAAAAAATTTTTTTTCCAATTTTTATTAGAATTTCGGGGATTTTTTTTCCCCGGATTTGTTTTTCCGGGGGAAATGGGGAAATTTTTTAAAAAAACGATTTTAAAAGGTTTTCGGTTTTTGGGCCCGATTAAAAAAAGTCCCCTTTTAAATTCCCCATTCTTTTAAAGGGAAAATCAAAAAAAACATTAAAAAATGAAGTCAAGGGGGGTTTTTGAAAAATCTAAAAGTCCGGGGGGTCTCCTGTCGTAAGGGGAAAGAAAAAAGGGGGGATCAAAATTTTTTTCTTGACTATGGGGGAAGTGAATTCTTCAGGGTTTGGAAAGATTCAATCCATTCCCCCCGAATTAAAGATTTTTTTGGATCAACTTTCGGGAAAATTTCTTGGTTCTTACTCGGATTGAAGGGGGTTTTGGGGAAAAAAAAGAAAAGCTGGACTCCAAAGAAAAGGAAAAAGACGGTTTTCTCTGGGGGAAATGGATTATGGCAATTTACTGTCACCCCATTTGGACTTTGCAAAGCCCCCCCTACTTTTGAACGGTTGATGGAGAAAATTCTTCAAGATGTTTTATCGAAGACTGTTTAGTTTTTCTTGACGATTGGGTTGTTTTTAGGGGAAACATTCGGGGGGATGATGGAAAAAATTTAAAAAGGGAAAATCTTTCTTCGCTTTCGCTCAGCAAAATTTAAAATTTAACCCTAAGAAGGTTCGCTTTTTGGGAAAAGAAATTTAAAAAATCTTGGTCTGTTATCTCGAACATGGAATTAGACGGTCCGAGAAGATTTCTGCCTCAAAAAAAATTGGGCCCGTTCCTCAGAAAAGGAAACAAATTTTGAAGTTTTTTAGGATTTTGGGTTTTTATTATAGGAAATTTTTTAAAGGGTTCCTTTGTGCCAAACCGTTATTTGTTCTTACAGGGAAAATCAAGTAAAATTTTAATGGAATTTATCTTGTGAAGAGGAAATTTAAAGAATTGAAAGAGAGATTTTGGGTTTTTTCGCCCAATTTTTTCTTTTCCGAAGGAAAAAACGGACAATTCATTTTGGATACGGATGTTCGAATCATGGGGGTGGGGCGGTATTATCGCAAGTTCAAATGGTTCAGAAAAAAATCATCGTTATTTCAGTCGAGTCTTGAAAAAGGGAGAAAAGGGAATTTTTTGATTACCCGAAGGGGGAAATTTTTAGCAATTTTGGCATCAATGGGGTTTTTCATCATTTTCATATGGAAGGGAAAATTCCCAAAATTGAACGGGGTCATTTTTCTTTGAGATGGCTTTTTTTCATTCAAAGATTTTGAAGGACAATTTTGCCCCGATGGCTAGAGAGATTGCAACAGTACGAGTTCGAAATAATTCATTTGAAAAGGGGGCGACTGCATCAGAATGTGATGGTTTTTCAAGAGCCCTTGTTCAGAAAATCGGTTGTGTTTATTGTGCCAAAGTAGAATTGAAAGAAAATTCTGTTGCTAGAATTATTTTTGGAGAAAATGTTTAAAAAATGGCGGAATAAACAATTAGAAAAATCCTATTTTTTCAATGTTCCTTCAAGGGGAAAGAAATTAATAGACGTTTCCTGATTTACAAGGAAAAATTTAAAAGAGGGTATTTTGCGAAAGTTTATTGGTCCTATGGGATGCTTTGGTTTTTGAAAATTTTTGGGAAATTTTTTATAAAAAAATGGGAATCCCCTAACCTTAAAACAGAAAAATTTTCCCCCGATTATTTTTTTCCCAAAAACTTCATCAATCAAGTTTTTGGGGGAGGTCATGATTCTGCGTTGGTGGCCATTTTGGGTGGTTTAAATAAGAGTTAGGGGAAGATCCGAAAGCGTTTTTATTGGGCCCGTTTATCCCCCCCAAAAATATACAATTTGATATAAAATGTTAAAAGAGGGAACTAATATTTAAAAAATGGGTATGTTTTCATCTGCAATTCGACAGACACTGACCGCGTTTAAAAAAAAGATTTCGATGGGGAGGTATACGCGGAAACGGAATTACGACAGACACTGGGCCCCGTTAAAAAAAAAAATACGATGCGAGGTATACGCCCAAATCAGAATTACGAAAGATTTAAGACCGCGTTAAAAACGCATAAAGGGGAGATATACGCGGAACAGAAATTTGGGAAAAGTGCAAGCAAAACAGAAAGGGCTTTGAATCTGCTTCCTTGCACCTAGATTTTCGACCGGGGGAAACCCGTTTCCAGGCACCCCTTCCGATCGGGAAA